>NC_088781.1:86355819-86703819 GCF_958450345.1 Calliphora vicina | reverse complement strand
GTAAAAACCATGACCATTTTAAATAATACCTACGACAATTTTCAAATATAGGTATAAAATTTAAGGATTGATCGTAAAAAAGTGGCTGTAGACTGAAAATAATAGTGAGAGGTAAATTCTCTGCGAGGTGTTAAGTTTTCCCTAATTAATTTGCCACGTAAAAAACAAAAGGTAGACATGTTATATATCAATGGTTAGGGAATTTTGTCTGTTTTTCAGTAACATGTATAACTTTTGTCAATTAAAAAAAATCATGGAATACTTTTTCGAAAAATATGACAAAATTTTTTTTTAATTTAATTTTTGCGACAATACAAATATTTCAAATTGAAATAAAATTTTTATTTATGAATATTTTTTAATGAAATTTTACTTTTATATAGATTTTTTATTGAAAATGAAAAAATAAAAACAAATTTTGAAATTTATAATCAGGAATCCGGCAATTCCCAAAAAAGTGTTGAAAAATCCCAAAAATGGTATTTCTTCGCTTTTTGGCTATAATATCCATACCAGGGGCGGGGTTATCGGAACTCTTTACAAAATAATTAAGAACATATTGGGCCATCTAAAATAGGTTTCTATATTTTGATATCGACTATGCGATTTGAGAATTTTTGCCCTAGAGTTGAATTTTACATAAAAAATAGGCGTTTTTTTAATGGACCTGGTCCCCTCGTTATCAAAAATTATCAACTTTTTTTCATTTAAAATATTTGATGTAAAGTTAGTTTTTCAAAAAGTACAAAATAATTATACATCGTCTTAGAAATTTTTTAGATAACCTAAAAAGAATAAAAGTACTTTTTTCCCAAAAAATAGCAAAAAATCGCCCATTTTAAATTCAAATGCATGTAACTTTGGAATCGGTCATGATTTTTAAACAATTCTTTCTTTATTTGATATATACATTTGTTATTGAACCTATAAAAGAAAAATGGAGAAAATCAGGAAATTTTAGGAACCGCGGTCATCAAAAAACTGGAGTAGGGTGTGTAAAAATGTTGAAAATTTAATTTTCAAATGCGAATATCTCCTAAGCTATAAGAGATAATTGACGAGAAGATTCCATATACATACGTAATTTTTTTGAAATCGGAACACAAACGAAGAAATAGGATAATTTTTAAAATTGAACATACCCGAGGTGTCCTAATTTGGGGACCCCTGGCCGACAACACTTCCTCTTTGCGCATGTGAAATTTCATTCAAATCGGACTAAGCGTTTAGAAGTTACAGATTTATTTCCCTTTTTTTTCTCATACACTGTGCGCCGTTAGCTCCAGCACCTCGTTGCCTGGTGGATCTGCTACCTCATACGGCATATACACCGAAGCCAATGTCAGCGTCCGCTCACCCCTCAAATTATTAGTTTGAGTTCTCTCTTTACCAGGATACACGTTCTTACCTTGTCCTCAGTGGACGGGATAAATAACGTGTATCCCGCTATCCCCAACCCGCAAACCTTATTTTGATTGATCCAAGGTTCTTGGATCAATCAAAAGTTTCAAGTTTCCCAACTACAGTCCTTAAAAATTCAAAAGAGTTTTTATTACCGCAGTTTATGACCTTGACTCCCTTAGCCCAGTCAGCACCTTTGAAAGATACGTCTTCAGAGCTAAAACTATAGAAGGCCATCTCGTCAAGGAGTATATCTTCAAGCAGCTGCCATTGATCGGTACTGATCTTCCCATCCGGATCATTCCGACTTCTTTACCTTCTTTGTTGACGAGGTAGGCTGGTCGTCAACAGATCTAGCCCTCTTAATGGTCTCCTTTTGGGTTTAGCCTTTACGTTCGGAGATCGCGATTGTTGCCATTGACGTCTGAGTGTTCTCTTTTCTTTGATAAGAGACACAATGCTTTTAGGACATTTTGAATGTATGTAATTCCCCAGGGTGACTGGGGACGTGGACACTTTAACGGCGTTTGTTAAAATGTCTGTAAATATATCGACAGCGGATTGTATTTCATATTCATTTTTCAATGAGATGTTCTGTGGCAAGTGTGAGCTAACATACATTTTATACTTTAACCAGTTCGTTTTCTTGTTAGGGAAACAAGAGTAAGAGTTTTCCAATTTACTTGGAACTTCTAATAACTTTAAAACTGTAGGCGAGTGGTCAGACGAGAGGTCCAGAGGAGGGATCACTGAAATAAATTCTCGTTTTATATTCTTGATTACACCGAAGTCAATTAGATCGGGACTCTTATTGAGGTCTTTAGGCCAATAAGTAGGTTGGCCACTAGATATGGTATCTAGTCTGTTAGACGATATTGCTTCTAACAGTTGCCTCCCTCTAGGAGTAATAAGGCGAGAGCCCCAAAATGTAAGTTTTGCATTGTAATCGCCAGCTGCTATAAATCTTGGACCTAGAGTCCTAAAATATTCGAGAAACTGCTCTCGATTAATATTATACCTAGGAGGACAATATATTGAAGATATTGTAATTATTATTATTATTATTATTATTATTATTATTATTATTATTATTATTATTATTATTATTATTATTATTATTATTATTATTATTATTATTATTATTATTATTATTATTATTATTATTATTATTATTATTATTATTATTATTATTATTATTATTATTATTATTATTATTATTATTATTATTATTATTATTATTATTATTATTATTATTATTATTATTATTATTATTATTATTATTATTATTATTATTATTATTATTATTATTATTATTATTATTATTATTATTATTATTATTATTATTATTATTATTATTATTATTATTATTATTATTATTATTATTATTATTATTATTATTATTATTATTATTATTATTATTATTATTATTATTATTATTATTATTATTATTATTATTATTATTATTATTATTATTATTATTATTATTATTATTATTATTATTATTATTATTATTATTATTATTATTATTATTATTATTATTATTATTATTATTATTATTATTATTATTATTATTATTATTATTATTATTATTATTATTATTATTATTATTATTATTATTATTATTATTATTATTATTATTATTATTATTATTATTATTATTATTATTATTATTATTATTATTATTATTATTATTATTATTATTATTATTATTATTATTATTATTATTATTATTATTATTATTATTATTATTATTATTATTATTATTATTATTATTATTATTATTATTATTATTATTATTATTATTATTATTATTATTATTATTATTATTATTATTATTATTATTATTATTATTATTATTATTATTATTATTATTATTATTATTATTATTATTATTATTATTATTATTATTATTATTATTATTATTATTATTATTATTATTATTATTATTATTATTATTATTATTATTATTATTATTATTATTATTATTATTATTATTATTATTATTATTATTATTATTATTATTATTATTATTATTATTATTATTATTATTATTATTATTATTATTATTATTATTATTATTATTATTATTATTATTATTATTATTATTATTATTATTATTATTATTATTATTATTATTATTATTATTATTATTATTATTATTATTATTATTATTATTATTATTATTATTATTATTATTATTATTATTATTATTATTATTATTATTATTATTATTATTATTATTATTATTATTATTATTATTATTATTATTATTATTATTATTATTATTATTATTATTATTATTATTATTATTATTATTATTATTATTATTATTATTATTATTATTATTATTATTATTATTATTATTATTATTATTATTATTATTATTATTATTATTATTATTATTATTATTATTATTATTATTATTATTATTATTATTATTATTATTATTATTATTATTATTATTATTATTATTATTATTATTATTATTATTATTATTATTATTATTATTATTATTATTATTATTATTATTATTATTATTATTATTATTATTATTATTATTATTATTATTATTATTATTATTATTATTATTATTATTATTATTATTATTATTATTATTATTATTATTATTATTATTATTATTATTATTATTATTATTATTATTATTATTATTATTATTATTATTATTATTATTATTATTATTATTATTATTATTATTATTATTATTATTATTATTATTATTATTATTATTATTATTATTATTATTATTATTATTATTATTATTATTATTATTATTATTATTATTATTATTATTATTATTATTATTATTATTATTATTATTATTATTATTATTATTATTATTATTATTATTATTATTATTATTATTATTATTATTATTATTATTATTATTATTATTATTATTATTATTATTATTATTATTATTATTATTATTATTATTATTATTATTATTATTATTATTATTATTATTATTATTATTATTATTATTATTATTATTATTATTATTATTATTATTATTATTATTATTATTATTATTATTATTATTATTATTATTATTATTATTATTATTATTATTATTATTATTATTATTATTATTATTATTATTATTATTATTATTATTATTATTATTATTATTATTATTATTATTATTATTATTATTATTATTATTATTATTATTATTATTATTATTATTATTATTATTATTATTATTATTATTATTATTATTATTATTATTATTATTATTATTATTATTATTATTATTATTATTATTATTATTATTATTATTATTATTATTATTATTATTATTATTATTATTATTATTATTATTATTATTATTATTATTATTATTATTATTATTATTATTATTATTATTATTATTATTATTATTATTATTATTATTATTATTATTATTATTATTATTATTATTATTATTATTATTATTATTATTATTATTATTATTATTATTATTATTATTATTATTATTATTATTATTATTATTATTATTATTATTATTATTATTATTATTATTATTATTATTATTATTATTATTATTATTATTATTATTATTATTATTATTATTATTATTATTATTATTATTATTATTATTATTATTATTATTATTATTATTATTATTATTATTATTATTATTATTATTATTATTGTTATTATTATTATTATTATTATTATTATTATTATTATTATTATTATTATTATTATTATTATTATTATTATTATTATTATTATTATTATTATTATTATTATTATTATTATTATTATTATTATTATTATTATTATTATTATTATTATTATTATTATTATTATTATTATTATTATTATTATTATTATTATTATTATTATTATTATTATTATTATTATTATTATTATTATTATTATTATTATTATTATTATTATTATTATTATTATTATTATTATTATTATTATTATTATTATTATTATTATTATTATTATTATTATTATTATTATTATTATTATTATTATTATTATTATTATTATTATTATTATTATTATTATTATTATTATTATTATTATTATTATTATTATTATTATTATTATTATTATTATTATTATTATTATTATTATTATTATTATTATTATTATTATTATTATTATTATTATTATTATTTTATTATTATTATTATTATTATTATTATTATTATTATTATTATTATTATTATTATTATTATTATTATTATTATTATTATTATTATTATTATTATTATTATTATTATTATTATTATTATTATTATTATTATTATTATTATTATTATTATTATTATTATTATTATTATTATTATTATTATTATTATTATTATTATTATTATTATTATTATTATTATTATTATTATTATTATTATTATTATTATTATTATTATTATTATTATTATTATTATTATTATTATTATTATTATTATTATTATTATTATTATTATTATTATTATTATTATTATTATTATTATTATTATTATTATTATTATTATTATTATTATTATTATTATTATTATTATTATTATTATTATTATTATTATTATTATTATTATTATTATTATTATTATTATTATTATTATTATTATTATTATTATTATTATTATTATTATTATTATTATTATTATTATTATTATTATTATTATTATTATTATTATTATTATTATTATTATTATTATTATTATTATTATTATTATTATTATTATTATTATTATTATTATTATTATTATTATTATTATTATTATTATTATTATTATTATTATTATTATTATTATTATTATTATTATTATTATTATTATTATTATTATTATTATTATTATTATTATTATTATTATTATTATTATTATTATTATTATTATTATTATTATTATTATTATTATTATTATTATTATTATTATTATTATTATTATTATTATTATTATTATTATTATTATTATTATTATTATTATTATTATTATTATTATTATTATTATTATTATTATTATTATTATTATTATTATTATTATTATTATTATTATTATTATTATTATTATTATTATTATTATTATTATTATTATTATTATTATTATTATTATTATTATTATTATTATTATTATTATTATTATTATTATTATTATTATTATTATTATTATTATTATTATTATTATTATTATTATTATTATTATTATTATTATTATTATTATTATTATTATTATTATTATTATTATTATTATTATTATTATTATTATTATTATTATTATTATTATTATTATTATTATTATTATTATTATTATTATTATTATTATTATTATTATTATTATTATTATTATTATTATTATTATTATTATTATTATTATTATTATTATTATTATTATTATTATTATTATTATTATTATTATTATTATTATTATTATTATTATTATTATTATTATTATTATTATTATTATTATTATTATTATTATTATTATTATTATTATTATTATTATTATTATTATTATTATTATTATTATTATTATTATTATTATTATTATTATTATTATTATTATTATTATTATTATTATTATTATTATTATTATTATTATTATTATTATTATTATTATTATTATTATTATTATTATTATTATTATTATTATTATTATTATTATTATTATTATTATTATTATTATTATTATTATTATTATTATTATTATTATTATTATTATTATTATTATTATTATTATTATTATTATTATTATTATTATTATTATTATTATTATTATTATTATTATTATTATTATTATTATTATTATTATTATTATTATTATTATTATTATTATTATTATTATTATTATTATTATTATTATTATTATTATTATTATTATTATTATTATTATTATTATTATTATTATTATTATTATTATTATTATTATTATTATTATTATTATTATTATTATTATTATTATTATTATTATTATTATTATTATTATTATTATTATTATTATTATTATTATTATTATTATTATTATTATTATTATTATTATTATTATTATTATTATTATTATTATTATTATTATTATTATTATTATTATTATTATTATTATTATTATTATTATTATTATTATTATTATTATTATTATTATTATTATTATTATTATTATTATTATTATTATTATTATTATTATTATTATTATTATTATTATTATTATTATTATTATTATTATTATTATTATTATTATTATTATTATTATTATTATTATTATTATTATTATTATTATTATTATTATTATTATTATTATTATTATTATTATTATTATTATTATTATTATTATTATTATTATTATTATTATTATTATTATTATTATTATTATTATTATTATTATTATTATTATTATTATTATTATTATTATTATTATTATTATTATTATTATTATTATTATTATTATTATTATTATTATTATTATTATTATTATTATTATTATTATTATTATTATTATTATTATTATTATTATTATTATTATTATTATTATTATTATTATTATTATTATTATTATTATTATTATTATTATTATTATTATTATTATTATTATTATTATTATTATTATTATTATTATTATTATTATTATTATTATTATTATTATTATTATTATTATTATTATTATTATTATTATTATTATTATTATTATTATTATTATTATTATTATTATTATTATTATTATTATTATTATTATTATTATTATTATTATTATTATTATTATTATTATTATTATTATTATTATTATTATTATTATTATTATTATTATTATTATTATTATTATTATTATTATTATTATTATTATTATTATTATTATTATTATTATTATTATTATTATTATTATTATTATTATTATTATTATTATTATTATTATTATTATTATTATTATTATTATTATTATTATTATTATTATTATTATTATTATTATTATTATTATTATTATTATTATTATTATTATTATTATTATTATTATTATTATTATTATTATTATTATTATTATTATTATTATTATTATTATTATTATTATTATTATTATTATTATTATTATTATTATTATTATTATTATTATTATTATTATTATTATTATTATTATTATTATTATTATTATTATTATTATTATTATTATTATTATTATTATTATTATTATTATTATTATTATTATTATTATTATTATTATTATTATTATTATTATTATTATTATTATTATTATTATTATTATTATTATTATTATTATTATTATTATTATTATTATTATTATTATTATTATTATTATTATTATTATTATTATTATTATTATTATTATTATTATTATTATTATTATTATTATTATTATTATTATTATTATTATTATTATTATTATTATTATTATTATTATTATTATTATTATTATTATTATTATTATTATTATTATTATTATTATTATTATTATTATTATTATTATTATTATTATTATTATTATTATTATTATTATTATTATTATTATTATTATTATTATTATTATTATTATTATTATTATTATTATTATTATTATTATTATTATTATTATTATTATTATTATTATTATTATTATTATTATTATTATTATTATTATTATTATTATTATTATTATTATTATTATTATTATTATTATTATTATTATTATTATTATTATTATTATTATTATTATTATTATTATTATTATTATTATTATTATTATTATTATTATTATTATTATTATTATTATTATTATTATTATTATTATTATTATTATTATTATTATTATTATTATTATTATTATTATTATTATTATTATTATTATTATTATTATTATTATTATTATTATTATTATTATTATTATTATTATTATTATTATTATTATTATTATTATTATTATTATTATTATTATTATTATTATTATTATTATTATTATTATTATTATTATTATTATTATTATTATTATTATTATTATTATTATTATTATTATTATTATTATTATTATTATTATTATTATTATTATTATTATTATTATTATTATTATTATTATTATTATTATTATTATTATTATTATTATTATTATTATTATTATTATTATTATTATTATTATTATTATTATTATTATTATTATTATTATTATTATTATTATTATTATTATTATTATTATTATTATTATTATTATTATTATTATTATTATTATTATTATTATTATTATTATTATTATTATTATTATTATTATTATTATTATTATTATTATTATTATTATTATTATTATTATTATTATTATTATTATTATTATTATTATTATTATTATTATTATTATTATTATTATTATTATTATTATTATTATTATTATTATTATTATTATTATTATTATTATTATTATTATTATTATTATTATTATTATTATTATTATTATTATTATTATTATTATTATTATTATTATTATTATTATTATTATTATTATTATTATTATTATTATTATTATTATTATTATTATTATTATTATTATTATTATTATTATTATTATTATTATTATTATTATTATTATTATTATTATTATTATTATTATTATTATTATTATTATTATTATTATTATTATTATTATTATTATTATTATTATTATTATTATTATTATTATTATTATTATTATTATTATTATTATTATTATTATTATTATTATTATTATTATTATTATTATTATTATTATTATTATTATTATTATTATTATTATTATTATTATTATTATTATTATTATTATTATTATTATTATTATTATTATTATTATTATTATTATTATTATTATTATTATTATTATTATTATTATTATTATTATTATTATTATTATTATTATTATTATTATTATTATTATTATTATTATTATTATTATTATTATTATTATTATTATTATTATTATTATTATTATTATTATTATTATTATTATTATTATTATTATTATTATTATTATTATTATTATTATTATTATTATTATTATTATTATTATTATTATTATTATTATTATTATTATTATTATTATTATTATTATTATTATTATTATTATTATTATTATTATTATTATTATTATTATTATTATTATTATTATTATTATTATTATTATTATTATTATTATTATTATTATTATTATTATTATTATTATTATTATTATTATTATTATTATTATTATTATTATTATTATTATTATTATTATTATTATTATTATTATTATTATTATTATTATTATTATTATTATTATTATTATTATTATTATTATTATTATTATTATTATTATTATTATTATTATTATTATTATTATTATTATTATTATTATTATTATTATTATTATTATTATTATTATTATTATTATTATTATTATTATTATTATTATTATTATTATTATTATTATTATTATTATTATTATTATTATTATTATTATTATTATTATTATTATTATTATTATTATTATTATTATTATTATTATTATTATTATTATTATTATTATTATTATTATTATTATTATTATTATTATTATTATTATTATTATTATTATTATTATTATTATTATTATTATTATTATTATTATTATTATTATTATTATTATTATTATTATTATTATTATTATTATTATTATTATTATTATTATTATTATTATTATTATTATTATTATTATTATTATTATTATTATTATTATTATTATTATTATTATTATTATTATTATTATTATTATTATTATTATTATTATTATTATTATTATTATTATTATTATTATTATTATTATTATTATTATTATTATTATTATTATTATTATTATTATTATTATTATTATTATTATTATTATTATTATTATTATTATTATTATTATTATTATTATTATTATTATTATTATTATTATTATTATTATTATTATTATTATTATTATTATTATTATTATTATTATTATTATTATTATTATTATTATTATTATTATTATTATTATTATTATTATTATTATTATTATTATTATTATTATTATTATTATTATTATTATTATTATTATTATTATTATTATTATTATTATTATTATTATTATTATTATTATTATTATTATTATTATTATTATTATTATTATTATTATTATTATTATTATTATTATTATTATTATTATTATTATTATTATTATTATTATTGTTATTATTATTGTTATTATTATTATTATTATTATTATTATTATTATTATTATTATTATTATTATTATTATTATTATTATTATTATTATTATTATTATTATTATTATTATTATTATTATTATTATTATTATTATTATTATTATTATTATTATTATTATTATTATTATTATTATTATTATTATTATTATTATTATTATTATTATTATTATTATTATTATTATTATTATTATTATTATTATTATTATTATTATTATTATTATTATTATTATTATTATTATTATTATTATTATTATTATTATTATTATTATTATTATTATTATTATTATTGTTGTATATTAAATTAATTATTATTACAAATAAATAACAAAATTAAATTATTCAACATTTCCATAGAAAAAAAGTGATTTTTATTCCTGAGGTTAACATATTATGGGTATTACAGTATCGAGGCTATGAAATTTTAGTTGGGTATGTTACATACCATCGGAAAGGCTAATGTGTCTAGTTTCTCTGCGTAAGTTTAATTTTTAAGGTTTACACACAAATATGAAAAAAATTAAAATAGTGCAAATTTAAAAACCTTTGTCTTGAGTTACAAAACATTTATTTTGATAGATATCCCACTCGCATCCCACTAAGCGACCAAAAAGGTTTTAAAGGAAAAGACCTAAGCTTTCTTTTGAGAAAAAAAAAATTAATAAAAAAAGTGTCCATTTTGGAAAAAAAAAAGTCAAAAAGGTTTTTGATTTTTCAAAAAAAAGTAAAAAATTGTATGTCTTGAGTTACAAAACATTTTTTTTATAGATATCCCACTCGCATCCCACTAAGCGACAAAAAGGGTGTTAAAGGAAAACACATAAGCTTTCTTCTGAGCAAAAAATGGGTCCATTTTTTTAAAAAAAGTCAACAAAGTTTTTGATTTTGCAAAAAAAATCAAAAATTTTAAATCTTGAGTTACAAAATATTTTTTTTGATAGATATCCCACTCGCATCCCTCTAAGCGACCATATAGGTCGCTTAGGAAAAGACCTAAGCTTTCTTTAAAAAAAATAAAAAAAAAAATAAAAAGGGCCCATTTTGAAAAAAAAAGTCAAAAATATTTTTGATTATAAAAAAAAAATCAAAAATATTTTATTAATTTTTTTTAATTTTTTTTTCGAAAGATTGCATAAATAGCTATCTAAACTATTTGGGACACATTTTGCTAAGAACAATAGGTAATAAGTTATATGGATAAAAAAAACACCTGTTTGGCCAAAATGTCAAATTTTGACCTCCTATAACTCAGAGAGTTCTTGACCGATCTTGTTGAAAAATGGTGTCCGAATTACTATCCAATAGAACTAACATTGGTGCAAATTCATCGCGATCGGAAGACATCGATTTCAAAAGTTGGTTCACTTGACGTGAAATGCCCCAAATATATATTTCTTTTTAATTTATAATTTATTGCGAATTTATTAAATGTTTTCTTATTAATATTTTTCTTTTGTATTTATTTGTAATGTTTAATAAGTTAACGGGCAATTGATTGAAAATTGTAGGTAATATAACTGAAAGTGTATTTTTCCCATAATTATTATGATAAAGATTAACTTTAAAACGACCTTGTGCTCGTCGTCTTGTGTTGTGATTGTGATTAATGGGTTGAAGAAAGTTCGGGTCATTATAAAATTCATTGATTAGAGTTGAACAATAGATGCTGTGGACGTTCATTACGTTCAATACGCTTGCAATGTTGTTCGGTGTGCGGTAGTTGTTACGATCGTTGTTGTTGATTCCGACGTTGTTGTTGTTGTTCGTGCTACTGATTGCGATCTCATTAACGTTGTTGTTAGCTAAGTAGATATTATTGTATATGAAAATGTTGTTGAATATATTGGCATAGCTAATGGTTGGTGTAATTGTTGTTGTTATTGTAAATTACATTGTTGACGTTGTTGTGAAGGACATTGTTGTTGGCGATGTTGTTGATGGTTAGAACGTTGTTGTTGTTGGTTAAGGTGTTGTTGTTCGTTAAAGCGTTGTTATTGATGGTGTTGCCGGAAATGTGGTTGTTATGTACGGTGTTGTTGTTAAAAGCATTGTTGTTGATATTATTTTTATGATGTTGGCTTTTCCACAAGATTTTTAGAATTTGGTTTTGAGTTTGTTGATGTGATCCGCAATATGTTGCACCTCCCCAAGCAGTAATACCGTGTCGAATATAGGATTCAGTTAAAGCGAAAAAGGCTTGCTTTAGAACCTCAAAGGGAGCGGAGTAACTAAGATGGTACAAACTATAGGCTATTTTTCGCAGTTTTTCCGAAGTTCTGAAGTTCCATTTGAAATTCTGATCAACGTATACACCAAGATATTTGTAGATATTTACCAATTCTATATTTGTATTGCATGTATTGCAGTTTTTATTGTTGTTTGTATTACGTAAGCAATGATAGTCATGAAATTTTACATCTATATCAACGTATCTAACATGTGGCGCTTTTATATGATTTTGACGCAATATGATCTCAGCTCTAAATAGTTTCTAAACCAGTCCAAGCATATGCCTCTTATTCCATTTCTTTCCAATATACATAAAAGATTAGTATGTGAAAGTGTGTCAAATGCTTTACTGAAGTCTATAAATAGTACTAGACAGTGAATGTGTTCGCTCAAGCATTTATTTATGTAATTGGAGAAGTTTCCCAGAAGCATATTTATATTTTTTCCTTTTTGGAAACCAAATTGACTCTCATTTATGATATTATATTTTCTTAGGAAATCAGTTAATCATCTGACTATTATTTCTTCGAGTACTTTCTCTATAACTGATAATATGGCAATGGGCCTATAGTTGTTGCAGTCATTTTTCGTACCGCTTTTATATATAGGTCGTATGAGTAACGTTTTTAATAACTCAGGTACCGTTGCATTAAATATACTTAGTTGACGAAGTTGGTTATTATAGGCGTCAAAAGTTCAGCATTATATTTAATATCCTTTGGCCTTATTTTGTCAATACCAGGGCTTTTTTAACATTCAAGTTTTTTAGTATCGCGTATATTTCCGTTTCATTTGTTGAAGTAACGTATATCGAGTTTCGAATTCTGTTATTTGTGTATTGGATAGTTTTTATGTTATAATTATGGATTATTTTTTGTACATTTTCTTTAAAATTTATTGCAAAATTATTAGTAATGTTTAAAACATTTTCATTTTGAAAATTTTAATTAATATTTCATCATTATTATTAATTTTTTGACCCACTATTTCATTTATTGTTTGCCACGTAACACGCATATTATTTTGTTTTCTTTAAACTTATTTTTAAAATAATTGTTCTTTGCAAAATTAAGTTTTTTATTTAAATTGTTTCTGAATTTTTTATATTCTAATTCATATTTTTTGTTATTTCGGTTATTCTTCCATTTTCTATAAAGTTTATCCCGGATATCACAGCACCTTTTCATATCTTCACTAATCCATAAACTACTTGTTAAAAATAAAACAATCTAAGTTTATTCCAGCAGTTTGTCGCTTTAAAATTCTGAAAGCGAATTATTTTTATTATTAATTTTTAATATATTAAATTTATAATTTTACCTTAGTTTTATGTTTAAGTTTTTTAAGCTCTTCTTACTGTCTTAACAATGGTTAAATCTTTTATGAATCTAGTATGTATAATAAGAACAGGATAATAAGGGAATACAAAATATAGTGTTGCAAAATGATTTAAATAATTGTAAAATGTAGAATGTTGTAAAAATAGTAGTAGAGTCAATAATTGTCGGTAACAATTCTCCCCCCAGTAAGATGAGTCGTTGAGAGTCTTACTCCAGTTTATTACCGACATCCAGAACTGCCAACTTCACTGCGGGTCGCTCCATAACACCACTCATAGTTTTCACTTTAGCTCTTCGTACTTGACCATCCTTAACTTTTGTGATTTCTAAAACTTTACCTCTTTGCCAGGTGTTTCTAACGGCATTCTCGTCCACCACAAGCATTGTCGGGTGAGCAAAATGGCTTTGAACTATTCGAGCTACCCAGAAGAAAATGGTTCGGGGTGATGGCCTCCTGGTCCTCGGTTTCAAGTGACACATATGTAAGGGGTCTTGAGTTAACTATTAATTCCACCTCCATTAAGGCGCTTCTTATGCTTTCGTCGGTGAATCTTTGCATGGGAGATATTTTGTATAAAATGGTTTTAATAGATCTCACTAACCTCTCCCAAACTCCCCCCATATGAGGAGTAGCTGGTGGATTAAATTTCCATGAAATGCCCTTATACGCCATCTCAGTTTGTACTTTGTTGAAGTCCATATTCTTGAAGAAAACGATCAGCACCTCGAAAATTTGTACCGTTATCGCTATAAATTTCAGCTGGAGTACCACGTCTTGCTATGAAATTTCTAAGGGTCAATAAAAATGAGTCTGCTGTGAGTGTATGGGCTATTTCAATATGAAAAGCTCTTATAGTGAGGCATGTGAATATTACTCCCCATCGTTTTAATGATTTTCTGCCAAAGGTTACTGTTATTGGACCAAAATAGTCCACTCCAACAAACGTAAAGGGTCGCTGAAAAGCTGCTAGGCGTGCTGGTGGCAGATATGCCATTTGAGGCGAAATGGGTTTAGCGTTATCAATTTTACATTGCTGGCAATTTCTGCGAACGGATTTATAAACCGCTCTTAATTTTACTATAAAATAAATTTGACGGATTTCATTTAGCACCGTTTCGTGGTTTAAATGATGATAGGCTCGATGATAATCCATAATTATGAGTTTTGTAACATGATGTTTACCTGACAGTATTATTAAATCTCGTTGAGGTCCACAAGCGGATGTTGCATACGGCACCACCTTTAATATTGGGTCTACCGCTTTGTACTGCAGCATAATCATCAGAAAATTTTCTATTTGGGCCATCTTTAATATAATATTTTTTGCCCTAACCAGATGCGTAGAATTAAGTCTTTCAACTAATTTTTGTTGCTGCAACTTTTGTAGTTTTCTCTCAACATACATTATCCAATTTGCCACATCGCGCTTAAGTCGGTACCAACTAGAAAAATATTCAAAATTAATCGAAATCATTATTGACTTACGAATGTGTATGTTTCAGACAAGATGGACCCTCAAACCACTCCTTGTAGTTATCAGTGGCTGGTCTAAACTTTGTTGCAAAATCGGCTACATTCATTGAGCTTGGAATCCACCGCCATTCGGTAACGTTTGTGAATTTTAAAATTTCTGCTACTCGAAACATTACAAATTGTTTGTATTTTCTAGGGTCACCGGCTAACCATGACATAACTGTTCTCGAGTCTGTCCACATTATCTTTCGCTGCATGTAATTGTCTTCATAAGCCTGGTACCAATAGTTGCTGCTTGTAATTCGAGTCGTGGTATAGAATGGGGTCGAAGTGGTGCCATTTTTGATTTCGCTGCGACGAGTCTTATTTCAACTTTTTCTCCGAATGAAAATCGAAAATATGAAACAGCTGCGTCTTCACTTGCGTCGACAAAGGTGTGCAATTCAGCATAATATTCATGATGTTGTAGAGCTAGTGAATAGCACCGTGGTACTGATATCTTGGTAAAACTTGGCAAAAATGTGAGCCAATTCTTCCATTTATTAAAGAGGTCATCATTTAGCGGTTGGTCCCAGTCAATACCACTTCGCCATATTTCTTGTAGAATTGACTTTAAGTATGACATAAAACAAGCCACAAAGCCTAAAGGGTCGAAAACGGACATTAAAATTTGTAAAACTTCTCGCTTTGTAGGCACTAAGTCCTCAGACAGAATTGGTCGACGAAGCCGCACAAATTTTGAATTAATTTTAAAAACATCGTTTTTAGAGTCCCAGTAAAGCCCAATTTTTTCATATTGGGTCACATTTTCATTATTTTCAAACGTTTTTTGTTCTGGTGCTTTCAAAACTTCAGGGGAGTTCGATGACCAATTACGCATGATAAAACCTCCCTTTGCATGAACGTTTCGTACATTTAATGCCAAATCAATAGCCTCTTCGATAGTATTTGTAGAGTCGATAAAATCATCCACGTAATGTTGTTTTGTAATTGCGTCAATTGCCTTTTCATTACCAAAATGTCTAGCATTTTTGTCTCTAACAAAATGCGCAATGCAAGGCGAACATGTGGCTCCAAAGGTGAGTACGTTTAGCTGGTATACCAATAGAGAATTGTTTTCGTCCCACCACAAAAAACGCTGCATCCTCTTTACGAACTCTTATGCGGTGAAACATGTCGGCTATATCGCCGCATACAGCTATAGGCCCCATTCGAAATTTAAATAAAATGTTAATAAGGGGAATTAGCAAGTCAGTACCGCAATTCTATAACTTTTTAACGACAAAATTTTGTCTTTAAGTAATCAAAATTCGTTAGTTAACAATATTTATCGTTAAGAGATATTCCTAATTAAATTTTACCGATTATTTTCGTTAAAAATAGTAGGTAGATAACGAAATTTGTCGGTAGGTTAACGACAAATAAAATGTTCTAGTTAAGCCATAACGATAATTGTTTAGGAGTTAGTTTTATAACATAAATATTCAAAATAAGTTGGTCTTTGAAAGTACGATTGGTCAACTATTTTGTGTTTGTTAGATACGGACTGATTTGAGTTTTAAATATAAAAATTAACATTATTTAATTATCTTTTTAAGATAAATTTGGCCATATATTATATTAATTTTAGAAAATAGTATTCGAATTTTAACTCTTTGTCGACCGATAGTACTTATAAGTACCATAACAATAATAAGCTTACAAAATGAAAACTTATTTTGACCCTTTTTACTCGCTTACCCAGAATAACGGTGAATTATGTCATGTTCCCATCGTGATGTTTATTTATGTTGTAATGATAAAAAATACTGTTTCGTAAAATACCATAACATAGACTTGTAATAGAAAATGTTATAAAAGTTACAAAACTAATCAATATGGGGCATTTCACGTCAAGTGAACCAACTTTTGAAATCGATGTCTTCCGCTCGCGATGAAATTTGCACCAATGTTAGTTCTATTGGATAGTAATTCGGACAACATTTTTCAACAAGATCGGTCAAGAACTCTCTGAGTTATAGGAGGTCAAAATTTGACATTTTGGCCAAAAAGGTGTTTTTTTTTATCCATATAACTTATTACCTATTGTTCTTAGCAAAATGTGTCCCAAATAGTTTAGATAGCTATTTATGCAAATAATTTAATAAAATATTTTTGATTTTTTTTTTTTAAATCAAAAATATTTTTGACTTTTTTTTCAAAATGGGCCCTTTTTATTTTTTTTTTTTATTTTTTTTAAGAAAGCTTAGGTCTTTTCCTAAGCTACCTATATGGTCGCTTAGTGGGATGCGAGTGGGATATCTATCAAAAAAAATATTTTGTAACTCAAGATTTAAAATTTTTGAATTTTTTTGCAAAATCAAAAACTTTGTTGACTTTTTTTAAAAAAATGGACCCATTTTTTATTTTTTGCTCAGAAGAAAGCTTATGTGTTTTCCTTTAACACCCTTTTTGTCGCTTAGTGGGATGCGAGTGGGATATCTATAAAAAAAAATGTTTTGTAACTCAAGACATACAATTTTTTACTTTTTTTTGAAAAATCAAAAACCTTTTTGACTTTTTTTTTCCAAAATGGACTCTTTTTTATTAATTTTTTTTCTCAAAAGAAAGCTTAGGTCTTTTCCTTTAAAACCTTTTTGGTCGCTTAGTGGGATGCGAGTGGGATATCTATCAAAATAAATGTTTTGTAACTCAAGACAAAGGTTTTTAAATTTGCACTATTTTAATTTTTTTCATATTTGTCTGTAAACCTTAAAAATTAAACTTACGCAGAGAAACTAGACACATTAGCCTTTCCGATGGTATGCAACATACCCAACTAAAATTTCATAGCCTCGATACTGTAATACCCATAATATGTTAACCTCAGGAATAAAAATCACTTTTTTTCTATGGAAATGTTGAATAATTTAATTTTGTTATTTATTTGTAATAATAATTAATTTAATATATAATAATAATAATAATAATAATAATAATAATAATAATAATAATAATAATAATAATAATAATAATAATAATAATAATAATAATAATAATAATAATAATAATAATAATAATAATAATAATAATAATAATAATAATAATAATAATAATAATAATAATAATAATAATAATAATAATAATAATAATAATAATAATAATAATAATAATAATAATAATAATAATAATAATAATAATAATAATAATAATAATAATAATAATAATAATAATAATAATAATAATAATAATAATAATAATAATAATAATAATAATAATAATAATAATAATAATAATAATAATAATAATAATAATAATAATAATAATAATAATAATAATAATAATAATAATAATAATAATAATAATAATAATAATAATAATAATAATAATAATAATAATAATAATAATAATAATAATAATAATAATAATAATAATAATAATAATAATAATAATAATAATAATAATAATAATAATAATAATAATAATAATAATAATAATAATAATAATAATAATAATAATAATAATAATAATAATAATAATAATAATAATAATAATAATAATAATAATAATAATAATAATAATAATAATAATAATAATAATAATAATAATAATAATAATAATAATAATAATAATAATAATAATAATAATAATAATAATAATAATAATAATAATAATAATAATAATAATAATAATAATAATAATAATAATAATAATAATAATAATAATAATAATAATAATAATAATAATAATAATAATAATAATAATAATAATAATAATAATAATAATAATAATAATAATAATAATAATAATAATAATAATAATAATAATAATAATAATAATAATAATAATAATAATAATAATAATAATAATAATAATAATAATAATAATAATAATAATAATAATAATAATAATAATAATAATAATAATAATAATAATAATAATAATAATAATAATAATAATAATAATAATAATAATAATAATAATAATAATAATAATAATAATAATAATAATAATAATAATAATAATAATAATAATAATAATAATAATAATAATAATAATAATAATAATAATAATAATAATAATAATAATAATAATAATAATAATAATAATAATAATAATAATAATAATAATAATAATAATAATAATAATAATAATAATAATAATAATAATAATAATAATAATAATAATAATAATAATAATAATAATAATAATAATAATAATAATAATAATAATAATAATAATAATAATAATAATAATAATAATAATAATAATAATAATAATAATAATAATAATAATAATAATAATAATAATAATAATAATAATAATAATAATAATAATAATAATAATAATAATAATAATAATAATAATAATAATAATAATAATAATAATAATAATAATAACAATAATAATAATAATAATAATAATAATAATAATAATAATAATAATAATAATAATAATAATAAAAAGATGAATAATTTAGTAAAATTTAATCTTAATCACAATAACTATTTTTACACTTAATTTATGAAGTTTTTAAATTTTCAAATATCCATACTTTTATCCTCCTTATTTGTCACCTTTATTAGCTGCTTTTTTTTTGTCAATCCTTTCTTGGCGTTATTAGATTCAGCTTTGGAAAGAAATCGCATTGAGTAGATGCAGAAAACTTTTTTAATTTGAGTCTTCCATCGACAAGCGGTATGAAAGCATGGTATTGAGCAGTGCCATCGATTGTTACCGCAGCATCGAATCTGCTCTTTAGTGTTTTCAATGTTTCCTCATGATCCTCTTTGCTACTAAAAACTATTTTAGTTTCTTTACAATAATTCTTTGCCCAATGGAATAAAGCAGTCGCATCTAAGATGCGATCTTGATGAGAGCACTGGAGGCTATACTTCGCTGCATTTCTTTTGAGGTTTGCTCCAATACCATCACATGCTCCTTTACCATGAGCAGTAGGATGAAAATGCCACTCAGCTGGCATTCCAAAATCTTTTTCATGAGCTGTAAGATTTGCGAAGCTACTTTTGTTTTTAAAATGTTGACGAGCTCCGTCCGAAACGTAGTATACCTTTTCTACTGTAAATTTTGATTTTAGATAATTTAGTATTATCTTCTGGTACTCATAAACTGCAACGGTGTCATGTTTTAAATCGTCGGATATGATTGCCATACTTTTGTGTTCCAGGTTTTCTTCTTTCATGTAGTAAATAACTACTGTGAATATAGTTGCTTGGTCGTTATTGAAGTGGAATGCTTGTATGGAATCCTGAAGAACATATTTATAGTTCTCTGCGAAATCAAATGAAATAATGAATTCACCAGACTTCAAATGTGTTTTCAAGTCCTTGAAGAATGACCACTGCTCTTTGACTAAAAAGTCATGGGTTCTCAAATTTAGCAATCCTATACACAGTTCTTCCACAAAATCATCCACATTTAAAATTATGGTTTTCAGTGTGCATCTTTCAGTCTGAAGCCAAGATTCAAATTTTAACTCCTCAATACATTCTCGATCAAAAGAGTTGATTAAATTTTCTTTGATGGATGTGGTTTCCGGGCAATTCGAACATTCACCTAAGTGGCAAGAAGTTGTAGCATTAGGGCACATAGTCAATTTAAGGCAATTGCGGTAATGGTGTAAATCTTCTGATGAATCATCTTTTAAGTAATTTAAGTTGATTTCCTTCAACATCAATTTAACATTTTCATGGTAAATACAAACACATACTGTGTGAGTTCCGCTGCTTCCTGCCAAAACGCAATGTTTTGGCCTCAGTTGTGTAAATTTTGTGAATCCAATTTTGACATCCTCGTATTCAGATTGAAATGTTGCGAATAATTCATTCAGATTACAGAGAACCATTCTCTTCTGCATTTGAACTTTCTTGCCATCGATTCGTACAGACATCCAGTCTTTCATCCCTGGCATCAGGCGACTCATATCATCTCGCTGATAAAACTGAGTTATTAGAGATTTAGTTTTAAAGGAAAAGACCTAAGCTTTCTTTTGAGAAAAAAAAATTAATAAAAAAAGAGTCCATTTTGGAAAAAAAAAGTCAAAAAGGTTTTTGATTTTTCAAAAAAAAGTAAAAAATTGTATGTCTTGAGTTACAAAACTTTTTTTTTATAGATATCCCACTCGCATCCCACTAAGCGACAAAAAGGGTGTTAAAGGAAAACACATAAGCTTTCTTCTGAGCAAAAAAAAAATTAAAAAATGGGTCCATTTTTTTAAAAAAAGTCAACAAAGTTTTTGATTTTGCAAAAAAATTCAAAAATTTTAAATCTTGAGTTACAAAATATTTTTTTTGATAGATATCCCACTCGCATCTCACTAAGCGACCATATAGGTCGCTTAGGAAAAGACCTAAGCTTTCTTAAAAAAAATAAAAAGGGCCCATTTTGAAAAAAAAAGTCAAAAATATTTTTGATTTAAAAAAAAAAATCAAAAATATTTTATTAAATTTTTTTAATTTTTTTTTTCGAAAGATTGCATAAATAGCTATCTAAACTATTTGGGACACATTTTGCTAAGAACAATAGGTAATAAGTTATATGGATAAAAAAAAACACCTGTTTGGCCAAAATGTAAAATTTTTACCTCCTTTAACTCAGAGAGTTCTTGACCGATCTTGTTGAAAAATGGTGTCCGAATTACTATCCAATAGAACTAACATTGGTGCAAATTTCATCGCGATCGGAAGACATCGATTTCAAAAGTTGGTTCACTTGACGTGAAATGCCCCATATATTAATACATTTTAAACAAAAATCGATGAGTTTTTTTATCTTTTGGCTGATGCTGACTCAACGGTACCAGGTCCCTTTCGGATACTTGCAGTCCTTATTTTCAATATTAAATAAAACCTTTTCAAAGATTTAAAGCATTGGTCCACAAGGGGTTAAGAGCAACTTTTATTTGGGGCATAATATCCATATTTAAGACATCTCTGGAGTGTATAATGTTTATCCCTATATTCAAATTCCATTGTTAGCATTTTAAACCATATTTGGCGATGTGATACGATTATAAACTTATATAAGACCGTATTCTAAGAAAGAAATTCATCGGAATTTGTCGACTGCCCTTATAACGACACATATCTAAATTCTGAATCAATAATCACTTGTGGTGGCATAGACATATGGATTACACTGGGTTACTTTAATTTTTAGAAAAAAAAGTCTTGTTCTTTTGCTTTCAGTAGGTTTCGCGAACATATTTGGGTGATTTTTATATATAAATGCGATTATTTATTCACACGACTATGAATTTATCTGCAAACACGAACAAATAGTGAATATTTTTATTGACATTTATATTTTTAACTATATTCGTCGTTAAAATGTATTACCGAGAGATATCGTTAACTTCAAATAGTGAATATAAAATTCGTTAAAGCAACCGATATTTTTCGTTACTTAACGACATCGGTAGGAAAGTATAAAAAGTTACAGAATTGCGGTACAGGACCCTTAAATAAAAAATCGTTGAGAGAAAAATCTTCAGACTTAGCTGCAGCATCCCACACGAGTAGTAATTTATTTGGTTTATGTGGGTTCTTAACAATAAAGGTTGGTAAGTACCATGTTTTGGTCTCATTTTGCTGTAATACTTCTATTGGTAACATTTCAGCATAACATTTTTCTTCTAAATTTGCGATTTGCAGCTTCAAATTATCTGCCAGGTTAGGGTCCCACTCAGCTTTTCGTTTAATGCACTTTAAACGTTTTATTGCCGTTGGCAAACTATTTGGCAACTCTGGCGGGTCAATTTTCCATAGAAGCCCAACTTCGTATTTGTCGTCTTTAAATGTACAAGTGTCATTTAAAATTTGTATAGCTTGCTCATCATCTTTCGACATAGGCGCTGGCTGCATAGAAGTAATGCCCATACTTTCATCAGAAAAAAATTGTTTCACAAGGTCATGCACTTCATCGCAGTTGCATTTGTGAAAATTAAGTTTACCACCAGTCTTAGAGCCACCACCAAAAAGAGTCCATCCCAATCCATCCACTGGTTGGCGCCAGCCACCTTCACGCACCTTCATAGATGTAATTAAATTTGGGTTATTTACGCCAATTATCATGGATGGTACTACGTTGGTATAACCTTCTAGGGGAATATCTTTCAGATAAGTGTATTTACTTTTAACGCCATCGACGGTTTCACTTGATAAATTAAAATTTTTTACGGTGTACACGTTGCTGATTGGGAAAACTTTCGAATTGGGTCTAGCTGAAGAAATTCTTAAATCCAACCTTTTAGAGTTGTTTTCATATCGGGTGACCTCACCAGTCCATCGGATGCAAAGTGGATCATTAATGCCTTCAACACCTAAAAAGTTGGCCACCTCCTCTTCTAGTAGCGTCAGAGTCGAGCCATCGTCCATAAGAGCGTATATTTGAATAGATTTGTCGGCACCATAAAGCGTGACTGGCAGTACACGATAAAATTACTCACCCTCACAAGAAGACCTATGGTTATTTACTAAACCACCTGATGGCTGCTCTTCATCTTCAAATTTCTTATTATGCACTCAGGTCTTCCGTAGTACATTTTTAGAGTTCGAATAATGTCTGGAACCATATCCGGGAGCATCAAATAATTTCTTACTGCCTCTCGGGCCATACCACTTAAGCTGCTTTGCAGTCTGATGAGGTTTTCTTCGTTTGTGTATCCGGCAGCCTGAGTGCTGTGTTCATAGGCACTTATAAATATTGGCCATTCTTTCGGGTCTCCATTAAAACATGGCAAATCTTTGCAAATATATTGCTGTGCCATTAATTGGGTCGCCGTTGTATTTAAATAATTATTTTGAGCGTATATAATTATAAGAGCGTATATTTGAATAGATTTGTCGGCACCATAAAGCGTGACTGGCAGTACACGATAAAATTACTCACCCTCACAAGAAGACCTATGGTTATTTACTAAACCACCTGATGGCTGCTCTTCATCTTCAAATTTCTTATTATGCACTCAGGTCTTCCGTAGTACATTTTTAGAGTTCGAATAATGTCTGGAACCATATCCGGGAGCATCAAATAATTTCTTACTGCCTCTCGGGCCATACCACTTAAGCTGCTTTGCAGTCTGATGAGGTTTTCTTCGTTTGTGTATCCGGCAGCCTGAGTGCTGTGTTCATAGGCACTTATAAATATTGGCCATTCTTTCGGGTCTCCATTAAAACATGGCAAATCTTTGCAAATATATTGCTGTGCCATTAATTGGGTCGCCGTTGTATTTAAATAATTATTTTGTCAATTATTTGTTGTTCTTAAATAATTAACTCTGCGTGTGTTGTTTACGTTTGTATTTGTTGACAGCCTGTAACATTCCTGTTTTGTTGTGGACGTCATCATTAATGATGTTTTGACAGTTTTCTGGAGGGATGCCACTTATTGTACTAAATGGGAAAATGGTTCGTGTCTGTGCTAATTGGTGATAATCACCACTTAAATCAGTCACTCGCCGCAAGGTGGAGTTATTTAGTGACGTACTTGTTTGGAGTCTGTTGAAATTAGCATTTTGTTGACAACTTTGTACACACGGTGGCATTTTTGTTGCTTTTACCCACTGTCCGTACATTGTCAATCTGATGGCATTCCTCAGCTTCATCACGTAGTAATTGGTACTTACGTCGTAAAAACTCCTGTTTTAATAGCATCTCTTCCTCTAGCTGCTGCAGCTCAAGCTGCTTTTTAGCACTAATGGTAGGCCGGACTGCTTGTGTGTGTTTTGTGGGTTGACTAGTTGATGCTTGTAGATGTAGATTTGGTGTCTCAATAATCTCAACACTAGATTCATTTATGGGCTCTTGTGTTGTGAGGTTATGTGAGTCATTTTGTTGCTTTGGCGCAGCAACACAAACCTGACATCTCCAACTAAATATATCAACATCGTCGTCAATGTCACAGCAGCTGCTATGGAAATAGTGAAGGCATCTAGAACAGGTTATCATGTTTCCATCATCCGGGTCGCTGCATAATATGCAGTTGGCAGCAAGGGTAAGATTTTCTTCCGTCATATTCTTAGCCATAATGGTTTATAAGAATTTTAAAGAATTGTTAAAAATAAAACAAACTAAGTTTATTCCAGCAGTTTGTCGCTTTAAAATTCTGAAAGCGAATTATTTTTATTATTAATTTTTAATATATTAAATTTATAATTTTACCTTAGTTTTATATTTAAGTTTTTTAAGCTGTTCTTACTTTCTTAACAATGGCTAAATCTTTTATGAATTTAGTATGTATAATAAGAACAGGATAATACGGGAATACAAAATATAGTGTTGCAAAATGATTTAAATAATTGTAAAATGTAGAATGTTGTACAAATATTATTTCTTTTCGTTGATTTTGATATTTTTTAGAATTATCATAAATATTACAAAATGTTTTACAAATATTATTAAAAATTACATCTGTGTTTTGGTCTATTAACTCATTCCAATTAGTTTCTTTAATTTGACGGCTCACTTTAAAATTGTTTAGTTTGGCACGCGTATCAATTGTGCTTTCTCTCTCCTGGTTTGCGTATTCTTCTTCATACATCGAACAAAAAACAGAGTAATGATCGGAGATGCTGATTCTGATTATTACTGCATATGTTTGTGTTGTTGTTTTATTTGTTCTTACAAACAAGTGATCAATACAAGTGCTTGTGTTTTTGTTTATATCTTCTCTTGTGCTCTCGTTTACCATACATTGCAGACCGTTTGACAAAAGCATGTCCATGGTGTAATGATATACAAGGTGACATTAATCAAACAGCTGATTATTTTTTTGCTCGAGTTTGTTTACAACTTTAATCTTGTCAAAATTTTTTTTGCTGTAGTTTGTATACATTATGTTTTTTTTATTTGTATTGTTGTATTTGTTGCCGTAACGCATACACCTTATAATCATTACGCCATGAGCATGTCCATGTATTCTGTTGTTGTGATATTCTCTTTTAGTATGTCTATGTTGATATCAGCAATAACAATTATTTCTTGTTTGCTTTTCATTTTGCTAAATGTTTCATCTAGTTCTGTTGTAAATTGAGCAATGTTTTCTGATGGGGGACGATATACTACAACAAGAGTTTTTGTTTTTTTGTTTATGTTTACTTCTATTTGTATTGTTACAAACGAGGTTTTGTTTATTAAAAGAGTGGAGTATGTAATATTCTCTTTCACGTACAAAGCTATGTCTCCACTTTTACCATCTCGATTTAGAAAAATATAATTAAAACCGTTAATATTATAAAGATGATTTTCTTCATCGTTTATGTTTGGGTGAATTCCAAAATGTATGCATGAAATGCAGTCATAACTTTATCAAGACAAAGCATGCAAATGCTTAGTTAAAATTTAAAAAAAAACTTATCATACTGCCTGTTTTTACTTTTTCATATATTTTGCGATATGAAACATTATCAAAGTTTACACAGTTGCGTTAAGAATCGCTCGACTTTTTAAGGTTGCATTGCATACATACATTTTGGAATTCACCCTTTGTTTCGACCAGGGGGGTTACTCTCTATTTCGATGCGAAAGCAATTTCGATGCGAAAGGTAAATTCGTTAAGAATACTTTGTATCGTCTACGCAAACGCTTTCGCAAAAAGTAAATAAATAAATGTAAATAAAAACATTTTAAACTAATTTTTAGTGCGATGCGAAAACGCAATAAAGGGTACCAACTGTACCATTTTTCTTTCGCATCGCAATAGAGAGTAACACCCAGAGCTATAAAGTTTATTTTGTTTAAGATGCTTTGAATGCTGACTAAAAAAGGTGTGAAATTTGTTCGTAAAGATCTAATGTTCATGTACAGGATTGTCACAGGATAACTTAAAAACCTTCTGTTTATTTGTTGAAAATTGTCTATAGATTGATTTTGATTCATTTTTTAATTTTATTTGTTATTATTATTAAATTTAAATTGTTAATGTTATAAGTTCAACATCAGCAAAGTTATTAATTAAAATTGGATTTGAAATTTCATTTCTTTTTGCAAAAATATTGCCATTACGAACCCAGACGAATTTCCAGTTTGACTCTTTAGCTTTAGTCGGCGGTTGAAAGCTGTGAGTTGATCTTGATGTAAATAAATTTACTATTGTTGTTTGTATTATTATTATTGTTCCTGCTATTATCGTTGTTTATAAGATTTGAGTCAACTCTGTGTCGACTAATGTGGCTCAAAAGTTCTTTTTTCTTATTTAGTGAAGTAAATTCTACTATTACTTTATCTGACTTTTTTAATAGATAAGAATTACTAATATCGGTATCATTAATATTTACGTTCACTGAAGAAGCAATTCTTTTAATTACATCGTTTGGCAAAATATTTTCGTTTGTTATGTTTTTGATTTCAATGTTTTTGTTCTAATTGGTTAATTCGTTTGTCCATGTTTTCCATTTGTTTTTCTTTTTCTTTGTTTTTTTCACACAATTCACTAACTTGGGCAGTTAAGTTTGTTAGAGTGTTTGTAATTGTTGTGAGAGCTGTTTGCAGATTTAAATTTATTTGAGTGTTGTTTTGATTCATGTTTATTGCTAATTCGTGTATGGTTGTCTTGATGTCGTTTATGTCAGTTTTCATCGTTGAGGCGTCGATTTTTAGATCGGTGACGTCTGATTTCACTAAACATACACTATTATTAGCATCCTTTTGTTTTAAATATTCTCTGAATCGCTTAGGGCCATTAACATCATTTTCATCTCTATGCTGCTTCTGCTGGTTTACTTGTAGGAGGTTATTGTCAACTACAATATGATAAGAGTTGTTGCTGCTGGTAGAGCCTTTTCGTGGTTTACATTTTTGGCATTTCCACTCTGCTCTTCGATCAGCATGCATACTCGCGTAAGTTTTCTCAGATAACGAACAACAAGGAGAATAATGATACTTGGATTTGCATAGATAACACAAAACAAATTTTATTGGTAATTCTTTACAACAATGATCACAGAGACTAATTTTTTCATATTCTGTTTTATGTGATGTTCTTTATAATTTAGAGGTTTTTTATATTCTATTTGTATTCTTGTTTAAAAACTAGAAAATTATTATTTTAAAAGCTAATTTTCTGTTTTATTTTGTCCAAAATTTTTAAGAAATGTTAAGTTTTATTAGAAAAGTATTTTTTAGTTTTTTATATTGGCACTTTGACACTTTTATTTTGTATTTTGTTGGGGCACAACTAAAAACACGCCGTTCGCTTTAAACTACAATTACGTTGTTGTAACGCAGCGAGGAACCATAACTCGGCCTATAGTGCAACTTGTCTTTTAATTATTTTTTTTATTTTGTCTCTTTTAAGCTAAATTTAATCTCATTAATCCTTAATCCTTATTCATTCCCACATTTTCACACAAAAATCTAACACTATTTACGTTTACCATTCATTACTAATAACTTCCTTTCCGTAGGTGAAACCATATCGTCAAGCCGTAGTAACCGAGACGTCGTAACTCGTAGAAACTCCACACAACACAATTTGTTTAAGTGCAGAATTTGTAAAAGACATCATCCGTTACGAAAATGACAATCATTCCTTAGAATAAGTGTAGAGAAGCGATTGAGAGCAGTTTTTTCTATTTGTTGTTGTACTAAATGAATTACACACTAACAGTCATGACGGGACAATTATCTCAATAGTTAGTTAAGTCTTAGCTACATAAGAAGAAACATCAACTAAATAAAAGAATTCTAATAAGCATTAATTTCCACTTGAGCTTTTATTTAGACGAAACTGGCTTGGAATTTTAATTCTGGTCCTTCACAATTACAACGTTATAAACGTTTTCAAGTAGATATCACAATTTTTCTGCAAAGTTTTCTATTCCTAGTCTCAACGTTGAACGTTTTACTTTCTTTCGCAAAGTACAAACAGAAGAAATATTAAAAATTTCGTCTCGTTTTTTTAAATATAACTCTAATCGCTTGTGGTAAGGTAATCGAGGCTGAATTAGATCTAAATTATTATTATTGGTCTTAGCATTAATATTACTACCCACATTATGTTCATACTTTCCAATTTTTCGATTACGCGTTAAAATTCAGTTTCGAAAATGGGTCATAATTATTAATTAAATTCTGGTTGGGGTCAAATCCGGGTGAAATATTTTGGTTCGTGTCAGGGGAATGGTAATTACTTGTACTGTCAGGTGAAAATTTGGTTACTGTGGTCAGATTTTGTTTTGAGAGTTGTTCAGAGCTCGGAAGTTTTTTGAAGTGTTTTGACTACGTTGAGCGCATTTTGAACAATTCGGCTTGTATATTTGTTTCGCTCCACAGCCATAGCAAAATATATTTCTCGGCTGGAGACAGTTCTCCCAATGGTGACCAGTCTCATCGCAGTTCCAGCATCTAGTATGGATTTCGGGTTTCTGTACTGCATCCACTGACATATCGGCTTCTTCGGTTAACGTAACACACTGATTAAACTATTCATCTTCTACTTCAGCTATCTTTATTTTGTTTTCCCATACAACAAGACTAATAATCTTATAATTACAGTACAGGATAAGTGTATTGGAAGTAGTATATAGTTAATTGTTATTATTTTAAAAACTACAAACAATTTCAAGTCAAAGAATTTAGACAAATTTTGAACAAGGAATAATTTTTATAAATTTCAAGAGGTATATTAATTAATTATATAAACTAAAAATTGATTTCCTAAACTGCGTTGCATTGCTTTCAAATTGAATAGATGACGGTAGCGAGTTCCACAGACGAATGCAATGAATTAAAAATTTTCATTCAGACACAAGTTTGTAATGTCGTATTTGTATTAAATTATTGTTTCTTCTAGAACGGGTGAATGATATGCGATTAAACAAATATGACGGCTCATTAGTAAATATAATTTTCTGCATGAGTAACAATGATCTTATTTTTAGATTTTTAGAAATTTTTCATTCATATGGTGTTATGTGGGACGATCTTCTCAAATTAAATATATATCTCAATATAGAGTTATACGCATTTGCTTAAATCTTACCATTTGGATTTGGTAGGATTTAAGCAAAGCCCATTCGATGTAGCCCATTGATGATCCTTGAGGAACACATTTAGTTACAGGTAGGAGGTTAGATAGTTGGCCTTTTATATATACATATTGTTACGAAATTGTACTTGAATTCAAATATAACGATTTTAAGGGCTGATTTAAAAGTAGCATAATGCTTTCAAATAACAGTGCTGTAATAGCAAACTGTAACATATCTGTGGGCATTATTAAATAAAAGCTTTCAGTTGACCATTGATCGTAAGTTGGCAACGCTGTTTGAATTCGAATATTCAGTTAAAGAACATTGTAGAAAGTACACCACATGGCGTATGATCTAGAATATTCGAACTTTGACAGTTAAAGAGCAATCTAGAGTGCAGATGGCAGTGTTATAAATAGTGGCAGAGGTTGCAGTCGTGAGTGAGTTTATCAGAGACGCTTTTCGAATAAACATCTCCTTAGTGCCTTAAAGTGTGTTGTGTTTTTCAAGTAAATTCGTGTACATTATAAATTGTGTCTGTATTTCTGCGAATCTATAAACGTGTATAAAAAAACATTGAGTGGCTATTTAATTCTGTGGTTGTTGTACATTTTGAATAAATAAAGAGTTGTTACAATTTTTAAACTACTAAACGGCTTTTATTTGCAATCAAAAGTATTCAGTTTATTTAAAGGAAATAAACCAGCGTAACAATTGGTGTCAGAAGTGGGATTGCAAAATAATAAGCATGAAGTTTGAGGAACTAAAAGTTGAACAACTCAAGAAAGAACAGAGTAAGTTGTCGTTACCAACAGCAGGTAATAAGGCAGAATTGGCCTTAAAAGGAAATGCAGCGGTAGTTCTTGAAAGCGTGCCAGTGAGCAACAGAAATTGTTATGATGACATAATGGAGGCGCTACAACGTAAGTACGGTGGCGAACATAAAAAAGAATTATACCGAATGGAATTGGGTGGTAGAGTGCAGAAACCCAATGAGACGCTACAAGATTTTGCGTTGGAAATCGAGCGTTTGCTACAGCTCACTTATCCAGGGGAATACAATCCATTTTTGGACCATATCAAGATAGAGGCATTCGCGATCCTGAAATAAAACATGCGGTTTGTGCTACACCTAAACCATCATTTGCAGAAACAGTCTCATTTGCACTGGCGCAAGAAACGGCGAAAATAATTTCAAAGCCGCAAATATGCAAGGTGCGCAATATCGAGGTTGTTGCTGAAGACGAGATAAATATAGTCGACGAATTAAAAAAGGTCTTGGAGGCGTTTAATGATAAGCATAGCAAAGCCAGAGTAAAATGTTATAATTGCAGTAAATCTGGTCATATTCAGCGAAACTGCAAAGCACCGAGAAAACGAACCAGATCTGTTTCGCCTCCAAGAAACAACCAGCCGTCAAATCATCAATCGTCACAAGAATCACCTTTAAACTAAAACGAAATAGTACTATGGGGCAAGAGCTAGCTCCCACATATGAGGGCCCCACAATCTCCATATCAGTAATGCAGCAGAAAAATAGTAATCTTACGGCTAGTGGACACATCAACGGTCAGAAGCACATTTTTACTATAGACACAGGAGCGTCGCAGTCCATCGTCAAGCCCGATTTAGTCAAAAACACAATTGAACTATTACGTGGGGTAAGTCAGCGCACAGCTACTGGGGAGCCAGCCACTGTCTATGGTAAAGTAAATGTGAAAGTAACCATTGCCAATGTTAGCGTCAATCATGTATTTATTGTTGCCGATATTGTGGAGAAAGTAATCATTGGTGCTGATTTCAGGATTACTCACTGCATTACTTTGGATATGGGACAAAAATTTATGATTTGGCGAAATGTGGAAATACCCCTTGACGTCGGATATGAAAATAAGACTCCAGTGAGAAGGCTAGTTACCATCGATCATCAGAAACTGCCACCACAGTCAGAAACTTTAGTGTGGGCTCGTATGGAGGGAGATTGTGAGGACAACAGTTTGTGGGTTGTAGAACCAATGGAAATAAAATGTGATCTTATAACAGCAAAAGCCCTCGTTAAGTCCTGCGACAACAGAATAGTTCCGGTAAGAGTGCTTAACCTGTCTAGCTCTGAAAAAGTCATTAAGCCAAATTCCGAAATAGGTCGATGCACTTCAGCAGAGGCAGTAATCAATTGCGAGAAAAACCCAGAACCTGCCAATAAATCCACCAAGGAACACGAGCTATTAGCGGAATATGTGGGGATATGGGTAGGAGGATTAGCGCCGCCTGATAGAAATAAGGCCAAACAGCTTCTGAAGAAACATACCTCGTTCTTCGCCTTAAAAAGTCAAAGCCAAGGCAGAACGGCAACTGTTGTGTTAGTTAAAAAGAAAGACTGCAGCACTAGGTTTTGCGTCGATTATAGAAAGCTGAACGACGTTACCAAAGAAGACAAGAATTATTATTACCAAGAATTATCGACACCCTGGACACATTAGCTGGAACAAAATTGTTCTCCACATTGGACTTGCAAAGTGGTTATTGGCATTTAGAGATTGCAGAACATTCGAGCGTTTAATGGAACATGTATTGAAAGGACTTCACTGGAAGACATGCTTGGTGTACCTCGATGACATAATTGTCATGGGGAAGTCTTTTGATGAACACTTGAAAAACCTTGAAGAAGTCCTTAAACGAATAGCAGCGGCTGGACTAAAACTTAGCGTAAAGAAATGTGCATTGTTCCAGAAAGAAGTTAAGTACTTAGGGCATCGCGTAACAGCAGACGGCATATCAACAGATGAGGATAAAATACGAGCCGTAAAGGACTGGCCTCGTCCGAGAAATCTTCACGAATTGCGCAGTTTTCTAGGCCTTTGCACGTACTACCGACGATTTGTACCGAATTTTGCCAGTGTTGCCGCAAGCCTACATGAGCTAACGCAGAAGTCGCGACCGTTCCTGTGGAGTGAATCTCAACAGGCATTCCTTCAGTTAAAGGAATTGATGTGTACAGCACCAATTTTGGCATATCCCATCCCAGGGGCGAAGTTTGTGCTAGACAGCGATGTGAGTGGATACGGAATAGGCGATGTGCTTTCGCAGGTGATCAACGGGACGGAAAAGGTCATAGGCTACTACAGCCGAATACTTTCCAAGCCTGAGAGAAATTACTGCGTAACGCGACGTGAACTTCTGGCAGTATTAGAGTGTGTGAAGCATTTCCACAAGTATTTGTATGGTCAGCAATTCCAACTGAGAACCGATCATTCTGCCCTCAGGTGGTTGTTGCAAATTAAACAACCTGAAGGGCAACTGGCTCGTTGGATTGAGCGGCTTCAGAGCTATGATTTTAGCATCGAGCACCGGAAGGGTTTGAAACATGGCAATGCGGACGCGCTCTCAAGACGGCATTGCAACGTGGAATGCAAGCATTGCGCAACAGCCGAGGAAAAGGAATGTATCATTGACATTCGACTAATGCATATAGAGTCCAGTGCAGATTGGTCTGTATTGCAGAGAAATAACCCCATACTATCAAAAATAATATAGGCAAAAGAAGAAGGCAGAAGGCCAGCCCGCAATGGAATATCGGCCGAAAGTCCACTGATGAAATCATATTGAGCCCTATGGAATAGTCTACAATTGTTAAATGGCTGCTTATACCGCATATGGGAAAGTGCTGACGGTAAAACAGTGACAAATCTAATTGTTGTACCATCCTCTAAAATAAACGATGTAATGAAAGAGTTTCATGACGGTATCAGTGGTGGTCATCTTGGTGTGACAAAAACCTTAGAGAAGCTAAAACAACGTTTTTATTGGGTGGGTTGTCAGCAAGCAGTAGCCGATTGGGTAGCTAATTGTCCACAATGCATAGCAGCGAAGGGCCCAGTAAGAAGAAGTCGTAGACAACTTCAGCAGTATAACTCAGGTGCGCCATTCGAGCGGATTGCGATGGATGTAGCAGGTCATTTCCCTGTCAGTGATGCTGGAAACCGTTACGTTCTAGTGGTTATGGATTATTTCAGGAAATATGCAATACCCAATCAGGAAGCTAAAACGGTTATAAGCGTATTTGTGAACAACTGGGTGTGTCGCTATGGTATGGAAATTTTGAATCCGTCGTATTCAAGGAAATGTGCGATTTATACGGAATAAGAAAAACCAGAACAACGCCACTGCATCCTCAATCTGATGGCATGGTCGAAAGATTCAATCGCACCCTGGAGGAATATTTAAGAAAAGTGGTCAGTGCACACCAGAAGGACTGGGATGAACACATACCAAAATTTCTATTGGCATACAGGTCAGCTGTTCATGACTCGAGCTCTCGAACACCTGCAAAAATTGTCTTCGGGACAGAACTCAAGTTGCCTGGTGATTTAGAATTCGGTATTAAGCCCTCATCAAATAATGAAAACACTTCCCAAGAGCAAGATGACCTTAACGAACTTCACGAATTCGTACGCAGACCAATAAAAATGACCAGCGACAAAATGAAAGCCAGATACGATCCAGCAGCGAATTCTGAGGGATTTAATGAAGGCCATCTTGTACTGCTGTATAACCCACAACGCAAGAAAGGACTGTCTCCCAAACTACAAACCTATTGGGATGGACCATACAAGAATACTGAAAGAATAGAGCCCGAGATCTAAAATGAAGGTCGTACATCTAGAACGACTAGCCGCCTATGGGAGAAGTGAATCTATGCCTATTCGGGACGAACAGGCTTAAGCGGGGGGAAGTGTTACGAAATTGTACTTGAATTCAAATATAACGATTTTAAGGGCTGATTTAAAAGTAGCAAACTGTAACATATCTGTGGGCATTATTAAATAAAAGCTTTCAGTTGACCATTGATCGTAAGTTGGCAACGCTGTTTGAATTCGAATATTCAGTTAAAGAACATTGTAGAAAGTACACCACCGATGGCGTATGATCTAGAATATTCGAACTTTGACAGTTAAAGAGCAATCTAGAGTGCAGATGGCAGTGTTGTAAATAGTGGCAGAGGTTGCAGTCGTGAGTGAGTTTATCAGAGACGCTTTTCGAATAAACATGCTTAAACTGTGTTGTGTTTTTCAAGTAAATTCGTGAACATTATAAATTGTGTCTGTATTTCTGCGAATTTATAAACGTGTATAAAAAACATTGAGTGACTATTTAATTCTGTGGTTGTTGTACATTTTGAATAAATAAAGAGTTGTTACAATTTTTAAACTACTAAACGGCTTTTATTTGCAATCAAAAGTATCCGGTTTATTTAAAGGATATAAACCAGCGTTTTGAAAAGGTTAAAATGTAACAATATTGAAATCTATTTTCAAGATAAGAGGGCATAAGACACGTTGCAGATGAGTTAAATTAAACAGGTTATTTAGTTTCATACAAAGCAAATTATGATTGACCATATAAAATGCCTTAGAATGATCCAAAAGCGCTAAGAATGCAATATTACCACTGTCAATATAGCCTCTAATTTCTTCTGACACATCAATAAGAGCGGTAATGCAGCTATGTTTAGGACGAAACCCGGATTGCCTATTTGTTAGAAGACTATTAGTACATACATAATCAGCAATTTGTTCATATAATTTCAAGTACTTTTGATAAGTATGAAAGTATTGCTATAGGCCGATAATCATTCTTATTTTTGGGTACTGGTATAATTTTAGCACATTTCCAATTTAGCGGAAAAACACTTTTAGTTATAATTGTTTTGAAGATATGTGTTATTTGAGGTAATAATACAGGAAGAACAGCCTTGAGAAACTTAGGATGAATATTATCGGGACCAACTGCATTCGATTTTATACTAAAACATACATTAAATACATCAGCTTGGGTAACACATCTAAAGGAGAACGAGTTTAATAGTCTTGTAGAACTATAGGACTTACACTGGAATAATAATTTGGATTAGCATTAATATTAGGAAGTTTGGTAAAAGACTCATTTAACAAAGTAACATCAATATCCGAAGAATTTGCATCTTGTGATTTGCTGATACCAATATCGCGAATGATTCTCCACGTTTGTTTTGTGATTTTGCACATTTAATTAGTTTATTCACTGCTTTTCGTGCATTTGTGTATTCAGTATGTAGATCATTAGTTTTAAAGCGTTTCCAACATTTAAAAGCGTAATTACGCTGCTGAATTTTTGTCTTAATTTGTTCATTAAGCCAAGGTTTAGCTTTTTTGTGTGACACTGTTTTCAATGGTACAGTTCTACTAAATATTTCAGCAAGATTTACTTCAAGGAAGTTTACTTGACTATCAACTTCGGTATTTGATAGTCAATTCATTCAAGGCAAATTTATTTACAGGTATACCCAATTCTACAACAAATACAACTTTACCAAAAACAACATATACTTTGTTTTTGTAAAATTATTTGCTAGCTGTCAAACAGCTAAACAAAAGCAGACTGCAAAAATCAAAAACAGGGGTGAAAATAAATAAATACGTGAAATTTACTTTCAATAAGTACTCCATTCACTTTTATATTATCAATTATTCACTTTTCTACTATTTTATATTTTTTATTAAAAGAAACAAAATCGTTAATTTAAATTAATAAAGAAATGTAAACAAACTTTGACAGCTAGAAGTGAAAAAACAAATCGAGCAAAAAATAGTCAGCTGGCTTTTCGACCTCACCTTATTAGATACGCCTTGAATTCATTCATTGAACATAATGTTATAGTCCATATGTTTAAAGTCATAGTACAAAGTATTGTCATTCGAATATTGAGGTATAAAATTGTCGTTCAGGAAAATTAAATCATGCTTTGAGAAACATGGTACTGAGATCTGGTCATACAGTAAAATTTTTTGTCTGCAACAGACGAAGTATAAGTCCAGAAATGACTGATTTGTGGCAGTGTAGTGTGTTGGATTTAGCAAGTTTGGTGTAAACAATCCCATCGACATCATGTCATCTAACAAATATCTCTCATTCAATATGTCTGAGTTAAAATCACCAAATAGAATAATGTTTTCATAATTAAGAGTTATATTTTCAAGTTTTGAATGAAAATTATCAAGGTCTATCCTTTTATTAGGCCTGTAGACACAGCCAATTAGCAATTTATTTCCCCATTGACTGAACTTCAGCAAATATATGTTCAACTTTTTCGTCATATTCAAATTTAACGACAAATTTACTTGATATTGTCTTTTTTACAAATATGGCAACACCACCTCCATGGGTACACCTATCACAACGATACATTTTGAAACCACTTAAGGCAATTATATCATCAAATACTCTTTCACTAAACCATGTTTCAGATACACATATAACGTCGACATCCGAGCTTTCGAAGATATACCTGAATTCGTCAATTTTGTTGTTTAAACTCTGTGCGTTTATATGACATATATTAATACCAGGATTTTGTTTACATAGAATCCGAATAAGATTAAAGGTAGTGTCAGTGGAACTGGTGGTTAATCTATCGCCATTTAAAGACATATTGTGTTTTAATATTGTTTGAAAAGCAACGCAGGGAAATAAAAAATAAATTAACATATAATTTGTGGTCATAAGGTTTTATCATTAAGATTTTGAATAAAATATTACAATTTATAAATAACAAAGCAATTAAAAACGAACATAGAAGAAAGTTACGCATAACATTTTGACAACATAAAACATAATTACGTATGACATTTTGACAAAGATAAATTAACATGACAATAATTGAAGATTTAGTTATCAAACGTAAGATCTGGAAAAAAACTCCTGAAGTTGCTTAAGGTTCTCAATACGAACTGGCTCATCGTTATCATTAAACTTCACATTGACTAAACCTCGAACTGTATAGGCTGTTTTTAAGAGTCCTCGTTTTTTATGTTCAATGGCAGATATTAATATTTTACGCTCGATCACCACCGAGTCCAAAGTGACATAATTTCGAATCTGTTCTATTCGCCCTCCGATAATTAGCCAAATATTTTAAGATTAAATTTTTATCATAAGGAGAACAAAGTTTAACCATTACCACAGCATCCGGTGAGTAGTCACGATCTTTGTTATTGTGGTTTTGGAGACGATATAACGATTTAATCGCTGGCGTGGAAACATTTAGAACATCACAGATGGACTTAAAAACTTAATACAAATTCTCATCCTTCTTATATGGTATGCCGTTTATACAAAGATCAGATGCTACGATAGAATACTCCTGTCGCTGCAATTTTGTTTTCAGATTTTGTACTTCATCTTTCAGACTAACAATCTCCACAGCCACTGTCTCAAGCTTTGTTACTCGTAGGTTAATGTTAACAATATTTCTCTTAAGTTCATCAAAACTTTTATTAAATAGAGTTTCCATGCGAGCTTCCATACGAGCTTCACTCTCTTCGAACATGGTTTTAATAAGGGCGAGGACGTTATCAAATCTCTTATCAATTTTCTTATCAACAATTGTTAAGAGCTTGAAAGGAGAATCGGCTACTGAAAGTCTTGGTGTTTTTGTAACATTACCTATAATTGATCTTTGGGCAGCCCAAGGCGTATCTAATAAGGTGACGTCGAAAAGCCAGCTGACTATTTTTTGCTCGATTTGTTTTTTCACTTCTAGCTGTCAAAGTTTGTTTACATTTCTTTATTAATTAAAATTAACGTTTTTGTTTCTTTTAATAAAAAATATAAAATAGTAGAAAAGTGAATAATTGATAATATAAAAGTGAATGGAGTACTTATTGAAAGTAAATTTCACGTATTTATTTATTTTCACCCCTGTTTTTGATTTTTGCAGTCTGCTGTTGTTTAGCTGTTTGACAACTAGCAAATAATTTTACAAAAACAAAGTACATGTTGTTTTTGGTAAAGTTGTATTTGTTGTAGAATTGGGTATACCTGTAAATCAATGATGTTCATTTCATTGTGCTTTCGCGCTGAGTAACAACACACATATTCTTATTCTCTTTAAAAGAGTATAACAAATGTCTCATTTTTCATAAATTCATTTAGCATTGTTGTTGCTTGGTCTTTGGACGAAGCATAGCAAACACACGCGTTTCAATTACAATTGAACAAAAAACCACAAAGTCAGAAATAAATAAAAAATTTGAGAGAATTTCGGCCGTATAATGTATATTCTTTTATTTCCTTAAAATTTAAATTACATTCATTTAATAAATTGGTTATATCTGGCAAAAATTCTAAATTTAAACATTCTTTATTTAGTTCTTATTTTAAGGGTTTGACATTATGTTTGCTGGGTAGCTCTCTCACCAATATATCTTCATTTTTATTTTTGAACATCACTGCTGTAAATAAATTTGCCTTGGGGCAGCCTATCTACTTCTTTTCCGTGCATTGAGAATATTTTGTAAATTCTCATTATTGAATCAGAGAGGTTTTCCGTTCTGTTATTGTGGTTGTTGTCGTCGTGGGTGTTGTTGTAACTCATTTTGTTTGTTTTGTTATTAGTGGTTTATTGGTATATTGTAATTTAAAAATATGAGTTCAATGAACTTGTATATTTTAGGTTTTAATTTTGTTAAGTTGTTGTAATATTGTTAATGCTCTTTATTTGTTTTGTTTGCACTTAATCACAGTTTATTTATTTTGTTTATTTTGTTATTGTCTTTTATACAATTGTACCAATTGTTAGAATGATTTTTATATTTTCAATTTTGACGATAAATATTATTGTTTTTATATTCATTATTTACACTATGGATAAAGATTTGTGTAAGATATATATTTAACGAAACAAAACTTTTATTTTTACTTCCTTATATTAGAAAAAGAGATTATTTGCAAGAGATGAGAAAAAACACAAACGTCTTCTACGAGAATATATTAGCTATACGTCTTTGGATTTCTTAAATTATAATTGTTCCTAACATGTTCATCAGCTGAAAAGTTTTCTCTCATCTGAACCAATTTACGTAGATGAGGTAATGAATGAACAGGCACATATAAGAGATCTTGTCGCACTTCTGGCCTAAGGTTACGAGCAAGAATTTCAATGAGCTCCATTTCGGACATGTGAGTAGGTAACTTATCAGCGATCGTAGAAATTGTTTCAAAGAAAGCTTCAAATGTTTCACCCGTTTTTGCTTTCTGTTACGGATCTCCTCCCTAATGTCAAACGATGACTTAAACACTCTAAATTGGCATCTTATTGCCTCACAAAAATTATCCCACTCTATGCGCTGTACTCTCTTGAGGTACCTCGAGTACCAATCTCTTGCCTTACCTGTCAATAAAATGTACAGGGGGGTTACTCTCTATTGCGATGCGAAAGATAAATGGTACAATTGGTACCCTTTATTGCGTTTTCGCATCGCACAAAAAATTAGTTTAAAATGTTTTTATTTACAAGTTTTGACATTTCATGTCATTCTTCGCTATCGCTTATTTTGTGGTGCCAGTGTTGCTTCTTTTTGCGAAAGCGTTTGTGTAGACAGAATTGTATTCTAAACGCATTTGCATCGAAATTGCTTTCTCATCGCAATAGAGAGTAACCCCCCTGGTTTCTACAAATAACTGTGAAGTCTCCGTTAAAATTGTCCTTAGTCAACGTCCTAACCCTGTATAAAAATTCTTCTATATAAAGACCTATTACCGTACCATCAAATTTTAAGTTCCAATTCTGGATTATTGACGCTACTTTATCAACGGGTAAAGTTCCATAACATGTATTAAAAAGGATATTTGAGTTCAATGGCGAGTGTATGCTCGAAACATTTGGTGGACGATAACCTTGGGAATTAAGGTTTACATTATTTGAACTAATGAGAGGCGGTAAACTGTTGACATTTGTATTGGGCTGTATATATAAATTGTGTAACAACTTTGTGATATTCTTCTCGATCATGCGATTGATTTCATTATAATCAATTGGAGAATCAATGGAATTTCGTTCTGGAGTTCTTGCAATTTGATGTTGTGCCGTGGTAGAATTGTCATTGACGCGACTAGTTCTCTCAGGTGTCAACTCATGTTCTGTAGGGACATTTGGATTCTGTGTACCTTGAAACAAATTTCGGCTTACGTTACGAGTTTGATACGTTTTAGATACGGCTCCGCGACCTATGCCTCTGAGAGAGCTAGAAGCAGGAACGATTTTCGGTCGAATTACTAGTTTCTTAAGATCGCAAAGGCGACAAGTATTCTTACGCAGATGTACAAAAAATGCGTTCTATACATAGTCGATTATAAGCATTACGGCAATCATGTATAATGAGACAATCATTATCTTCCATCATGGTTTGGGTACATATATTACATATTGAAGGCTCAATAACGACTGGAGCCAAAGGTAAAGGCGGTGGTGCATGTAATGCAGGTGGAGGGGTTCCAACCATCTTTATAATTATTTTGTATGCTTTTGCCAAAAACAATTTTTGTCCTAACCAAAAATAGCGAATTAGGTAGAATACAACTTAAAACTGTAGGTAAAAAAGTAAGCGAAAGAACAAGAAATTATGGAAGAGTAGTTCCCTTACACCGCGGTGCACCGTAAATAATAAAAAATGAACAGAAAAAAATAATGAGATATGAAATGATTTCAAAAATGAGATACTGCTAAACAAAGTTATAAATTATTTTTTCATAAATTAAGAAAATGTACATGTAAACTCATCAATTCTTTTCTTCCAAGAGAAATGTTATTGAGGCGTCTTTTGACATGTTTTGGATAGGAGAGGTATTTAAGTATTCTGGCCATTTAGCATAACAACTGTTTCGACGCCATCAGTATAGACTTTTCAAACATGACACCTAATCAAAAGGTCTTACATCCAAGGTGTCCTCATTACAATGTCGGTCAGTAATCGCAGGCAGCAAATAACTGAGGTCCTTACAAAGTTTGAGTTGCAGAAACTTAGTCTTAAACTTCAAACAGTTTGAAACTTTTATTTAGTTTAATAAGGGAAAAGTTACTTTCTAATTGTGTTGCTGATCCTAAAAAAGACTAATATTAACTACTTAAAGGTTAATATATCCGAATTTTATATCCTCAAATAGTCACATATCCACTCAAGTGTTAACAATTATTTTAAGAAGAGTTTCATAAATAAAAAATATCTTCAGGCGTAATCGAAATTATGAAATCTATAAAAATAGAGCCGAAGAAACTGAGCTATTTATGTAATGTAACCATTTATTTTTATTTGAGTTGCTGCTGGTTTCACATAATTAAAAAATTTAATCTTGTGTCAATAACACAACTAAACAGTAGTCCGAAAAAAGACAGTGGGAGCCATTGAATATCTAGCTAACAGTCGTGTGGGTGGGGTTCATGCAAGTCTACATACAGGAAAAATTATTATGTTACACACAAAAAATTCTATAGGTTATATTGCCTAAAAATATAGTATAAATTCAACTAAGCGCAAGGGTAGAATGGCATTTACAATATTATTTAGTAAATATACCTAAAATTGTAGTTGATTTTCTTGTTCGAAAATTCAACAAAAATTTTTGTTAAACTTTCTTATAAATTTTTCAAAATTACAAATGATAGCAAAGCTAATTTATACTTTTATTTTTGGTAAATTATCTATGTAATAAAATATCTGTTTAGTTAAATTAACTACTTTTCTATTTTCTATTGTACTAATAACAATGATATTGTTTTTTTATTTAATTTATCTTTATTTATTCATAAAAAGAAAACATTAATGTTATTTTAACGATGACAGCCTTCATAGTTTAGTCATCCATCAAATCTTTCAGAAATGTTTTGCTACCCCTTCAAGTTTTCAAGATTCTATAAAAGAAAGAACCAAACCATTAAATCTGTTTGCATGATAATGCAGGTTATTGCAAGAAGAAGTGTTATCCTCTTCCTCACAACATTATCTGCAAATATAAAACAGAATCCTCAGTGCAGGTTTATTTTCCTCAATATCATGTTACTCTCATTGGAATATGATTTCGCATGTATGCATCCTGAAACTATTTACATTTATAAATACCTTTTATTTTATATATATGTATATATATGTAGATCGTTGGTGGCCAAACACTACCCCGGGGTAGTTATGTTATTCTCACTAATACATACGCAATACGAATGCTCTCAGTAAAAACACAAAGTAAACTCAAAACAAAAACAATTTCATACAATTTTTTCAGTGCAAAGCACACACATTCCATGTACTCTTTTATTTTTTCACTACTACATATGCATTTTAAGCACTCTCTCGTTGGCCACCACTGATGTAGATTATTGTTAGGGAAGTCTATGGTCCGCGAACTATTGTCTATTTTGTGCAGTCCTTAAATTCATCACAAAAGGCCCGTCTTATGATACAAATTCTCCTGTTTGTTGAGAGAACGAAAATTTCCATTTTTGATATTAAAGCCCTTCCGAATGTCAGTGATCTAGTCACGTATCATGCAATATCTACATTGTTGCGACTCAAAATTACCAAAAAACGAATTGATTTTATCTAAGACCACAATGTCTGGCAAATCTAAGACCACAATGTCTGGCAATAATCCAGCATTAGCAGCTTCTGAGATTTACATCTGAATAGAAAATCAACCCATTGGCGAGCGGTTGCAAAGAAAGGCTTAAAATATACAATTATTAAAATAAATTTTATTAAATAAAATTTGTACAAACCTTTTTTCTTCATAAATGTTGTTATTCTTTGTATATGTTTTTAAATTGACAACACACAAAAAAATGTTCGAAGAAGATAACTAACTACAATTGTAGAATTAACATAGTTTTTAGTTAAAATGTATTGTATTAATTAACTATTGGCATAGGTAATACAACTTATTTATTTAGTTTCATATAAAAATAATTTAACTTTGCCAGCTAAGGTAATATTACCTCGAATATTTTTTTGTGTGTACTTTAATTTAAAGCAGTTTTTTTTATGAGATTGATTCTGAGTAAAATAACGAAAAATTCATTCTCGGTCACACCTACTTTTGGGTGGGCGGGGCTATTAAGTTTCATAATATTTTGAACATAAAAGCTCAAAAAACCAAAAAAAATCGTTATTTGACTCAGAATCAAAAATTCTTATAACGGTGAAATTTTGGACGTGATAGGAAATGTTACTAAACCCGACTTAAATGATGTTGTTTTCATTTTTTTTAGTGTGAATTTATTTTTTTAACAAATATATTTCATTACTTTTAACTTACAAATACAGCTTTCAACGAAAGAAATTTAATTTGAATTCCTGTATGTAGACTTTATTGGGCTACTATAGGTATAAATCCGTATCTTGAAATATGTCGAAATGTTTTATATTCTACAAGGTGTTATTGAAGATTCACGCCTCAAAACCCTCGCCTTCCTTCGTCCTAGTGGCGTTTACAAAATAATTGCTAGAACCCCAAAACATATACACTTAGGTCTCGTTTTATGCGATATAGGCGTTCCAAAAAAAATCGCATAAATTGAATTCGCATATAACGATACTCTAGCTTCATATAAAAATTAATGATTCGTTCCAAAATTCTGAAAAACCGCATAAATTCAGATTTTAATTAAAAAATCAGAACAAAATCGCATAAAAAAATCAACATTTATTTAATTTACTTAAACAATAAAAACCAAATACGTTAAACAAATAAACAAAAATATAGAATTAATTCATTAATTACAGAAAAAGTGAAAATGAGCTAACACATTTTTTTAAGGAAATTCTGTAAATATGTATGATTAATCTGAGTCACTGAATAATTGTCTGCATCGTTTTGGAATTGGTTCAACGTCACTTTCATCACTAGATGATATAATCATATTGTCAATATATGGTAAAATATAATTTTCATCACTAGAATTAATCTAGTGAATAGGGGTCGAAATCAAAGAATTTTTAGGAGCTTTAATTGCTTCTTTTCTTACAAAATAATTTGTCATTAAAAATTGCGATTTTGAATTTTTAAGTTGCTTATTCAACTCTTTATATCCGGAAAACAGATCAAACTTGGTTTAATTTAAAAATGGTAAAAAAGCTCTAAAAAACATCTAAAATTTCAAAATCTTTTAAAATTCTAAAAAAAAATTAATTTAAAAACCGCATAAAAAAAATCCGCATAAAACGAGTCCTGAGTGTATAATACCTAACTTCTCTCTTATCTCATGTTCAAATAAGAATACCACAAATTTAGGAGGTTGACCAATTCATATTAAAATTGTATATTATAATTCATTTACTTTGTATAATATTGAATGAATTAATAACAAATTGTCACTACAAGCGTAAGGCATTAATTTATTAAAACTAAAACCTTAAGAACTAAACACTAAAATCTAAGAACTATTCTAGAATACATGCGTACGTGATTATACGCATGCGATTTATCTATTATCCTTATCAATACGTGTGGTAAACATACACACGATTGATAAGAATATTTTACTTAACCATAGCTCAGTGGTCGGTGCTGTATGGAGTCGGCGGCCAAAAATACTTCCAGTGTAGGTATCAACTTGTAATTTCGGTCACGGCTTTATAAATATGTCAGAACTATTTAATGATAAAATGGGAGTAGTTGATGACTCATACCCACCCCCTACCATACCTTAGCATCCAAATTCACCCCAACGCGCAGTGCGAGGTTATGACATTCTAGTTAATCAAAATTCCATATCTCGGTAATAAATAATAGTACATTTATAATTTTTGGTACAATATATAATAAGGATATTACACACATTTTTTTTTTCAAAAATGGGCGTAATTGGACAACTGCCACACCCACTCCCCATATAAGTGAAACTATAAACTTTTTAAAATTGATAAAAAGTTAAAAATCAATAAGAATTCTTACTAAAACAATTGCAAACTAAATCTGGGCGTGGTCCGCTCGCTCATGTGAGTTTAATAAAATCGACTCCTTTTAGGCAATCCAATCAGAATATGTATTTTGAACTTTTGTTTTTATACGATTGCATTTTTGCCAAAATTTTGAAATTTTTTTGCAATTATAATTTAAGCGTATTTCTAAATGACTTTCTTCAAATGTGTAGCCTTCATTTTTAATATAGTTTTTCACGTCATCCTTCACTTTTCGAGCTTTTTCAGCATTATAAGCACCAAATATCAAAAATATGTGAGCGCGAAAGTTTGCAATTATAAGATGTGACTATTGCAAACCCAATTTATAATAAGGACCAAATTCATAAAGTAAAAATATTAAAAGTCCGTGGAAAAAAAAACAAACACAATAACAATAACAAATCAACGCGAACATAAACTAACAAAACACCTCACAAAAATTCAAAGTTGGACATCAAAAACAACGAGGCCGCTTTGGTGTGTGGGAGATAAATCAAAGAGATGCAAAAGGATGCAGCTGAAATTTCCAATTTTAGAATCTTGGAATATTAACTAATAAACCAGAAAAAATCCCATTGGAGACTTCAGGGGGCAACACAACTAAAACTCTAGTTGAAATTGAAATATATGGACGAACGAACACTAAAAATGACACTGGGCAAATATTAATTTTATAAAAAATACACAAGAAGCTAAACACATTGTAATTATCTCAAAATTAAGTTAATACCTTCCAATTCAATATTCATTTTGATTTATTTCAAAAAAACATTTTTTTATATGGTTTTAATTAATTTAAAGTTGTGCTTAATTTTCCACTTTTTCACTTTGCAAAAACCAACTGTCAACATTCTCTCACTTTTGAAGCTATTCTTGAAGAGTATAGTTGAAATAAAACAAAAACAACTATAAATATTAAAACCTTGTTTTTATAAGAAATAGTGATGACACATTTGGTCACAAACTTTTCACTTTGTCTTTTTTTTATTTTTGGCCTATGGGATCGACCAGTGTGCATAGGTGTGAAATGAAATGGGTCTTATTTATCATCTACACACAAGAGATAGATGCAACATTCTATCTTTCACATATAAGGGTTGTTTTTATATTTTACCCATTGTGTGTAACATAAATCATATTATTAGGAATATATATAAAATATAAAATAGTTTAATAAATGCCATGTTCAAGTAATTTGCACAAATATAATAATTACAATTTAATATTAATATAATTATTTCAGAAAATTTTACATTGCCTTAATAATAATTCAATAATGCATTATAATAAGATGCTAAGCAAAAAAAATATAATAATTATAGTACCAAAACATTGCAAAATAGTACAGATTTTTTATAGTTTAATTAAAAAATTGGTATATTATTTAATTCTAACAAAGTGGTTGTTTTAAAAAAAAATCTATGGGTTTTTCTATTTAAAATAATTGAATTTTTGGGTACTACCTATATTGTAATTTACTTTTGGCTTATTTTATCTTCATTATTAATATCGTTTATAATTTTAATAATCTCAGTTGAATAATAGTATACGTTAAAAAATTACTTTTTCCCATACACAACAATTGTCATAAACATTTCTTTAATTGGCAAATTTTATGTTACATACAAACAACAACGAAAACCATAACAAGAAGTCAATCAAAACAAACCAGAATTTAGAATCGTTTAAGAGATCATATTAATAAAGTTCACCTTCTCTTTGTTGAAAAATTCAGTATTACTCTCATTGGTTTTGTTTTCCCATTTATTTTATTGCGTATGTAGTAGGGTATTCAATTAATCGGGTTTCTGGTAATACAAAATATTCGCTGATCTATAATCTTTCATATAGTTTTCAAAAAAGTCAATTATTTTTTGTTGTAAACATCAAAATTAAAATTCATGTTTTCTCGTATATTTCATAAGTAAAAATTTGGGTTAAATACAGATTAGAAAGATATTAACATCTACTATTTATATTTCTGAAATCGCATGATTTGTTGAAAATTTATATAAGAAATAGTAAAATGTCAACGACTTTTTTTTAATTATTACGTTGATGCAGCAAATGAGCGATATGTGAGTTTTTTAGGGTTTTAGTGAGATCTTCTGAAATAATCTTTTATAAGAAGAATATAATTTAAAAGATTTTTTTCTTCAGATTTAATAAAGCTTTTCTTGGAAAAAACTCTCTCGCTGATTGTATATGTTGGAGAAATCAAAAGCATGATAAAGAATATTCCTTTTTGGATTGTTTTAGATTTTGATTAATTTAATAGATTCGTTTAGTTATGATAAAAGACTCAATTCAAAAAAGTACATGTAAATACAAACAAAGTTTCAAAACATGTAAATTAAATATGTCAGTTGTTATACATACTCACTAATCATGTTTATTGGATGGTCAAAAAATATCTAATATTAATTTGTATTTGAAATGAAACGGAAAAATAAATACCAAAAAAAATGTTTAAGTGCAAAAAAAGGAATTTCGGTTAATCGGTTTATCGACACAAATTAATCGGTTTATTTGTTATTTGAAAATTGTCAATTTCAAATTATTCGAACAGTTATCCGTCCAAAATTAATCGGTTAACCGATTAACGGTTAATCGATTGAATACCCTAGTATGTAGTTAACGAGTATGAAATGGACAAACAAAACAGAATTAATTGAAGAATTTAATGCAACATGTTTGATTTCTAAGTTGTTTGCATGTTTAAAAGCAAGAAGAAAACATTAAAAAAATGTTCACTTACCCTGAATCAGTATCTGAAGAAAGCCTCCTGGGGAACTCGATGCAGGTTTCCGTGCTGGGACACTAAAATAATGTGGATTAATGTTTGTTCTTGCAAAAAATAAAGTTTGCCACCAGATTATTATTTCATTTGTTTATTTATCTGTTGTTGTTGGGATTTTTTTCTTATTGGTTATAGGTACATATTTTGTTTATTAGATTGTATTTACTTTTAAATTTACACTATGCAATTGGGTGACAATTTCGGACAATTTGCCTTACTATGAAGTTATATATGTATTTATTATAAGGTGCTAAGATTTCAAACTACTTGTGAATAATATTTTTGTTTTTTTTTGTATTTTGGGTGTTTTAAAACAACAAATTACTTGCACAAAGCGATTTCAGTAATTAATAATGCAATAGCTGGTGATAGAAATTAGTGTAGCACATTTTAATTTGGGTCAATTACTTCTTGGATGAAATTATATTGGTACGTTATTGGGTAAATCACTGATATTCTATAGGATGCATATATTTTGCATAATCTTAGTGTCACTTTTATAATGTACACGTACACAAAAGTGCCAATAAAGTTGTGGAGTTATTTTGCGAAATACAAAACACAGAAACAAATCCTACATTTGGGCAAGTAAAAGATTCGATAAGGTCGATGGGAGCCTATAATCGCTAGCGATCAGTCGGTTGGGGGGGTTCGTGACCCATCTTATCCTAACTCATTTCATTACAGAATGTATTATAAAGACTCCCGTGGAAAACAAAGATTAATAATTAATTAAATATGAATTAAAATATAGTTATTATAATTGTTTTCGTTTCAATATTAGCAATTTAAAATAAGATATATATTGTAAACATTTTATTAATAAACGGTTACGGTTTCATTTAATCCGATTATGTATGTTTTTAACCAAGCATGAGTTCAGTGTTGTAATTAAAAGTATTAAAATTAAGAATTAGTTAAAAAGAGAAATGTCAATTAATGCATGCTTGTGCTTCTTCTTGTTTGTAATCTTTCTTTTTGTTTAGTTTAATTTGTTGGTCTTTTTGATACAATTTGTTTAAATTATGTGATTTTGTTTGTGATTAAATCGTGAATAATAAATATTTAAATATTGAAAATTATTTAAATTAAAATGTATATTATAAAATGTGTAATATTTTATAAAAAGTGTTCTAACAATACATAATTAAATTATCTAAATTTTTAATATGTGTATATATTTTGTTTTGTTGCGTTTTATAAATAAAGCGAAAAATAAAAAAAAAACTATTACTAAAAATGTTTTGTTTTACTGAATTTCATTGTTTTGGTTTGGCAATTCTTAAATATTCAGATAACATTAATTTATATTAATTATATTAATTTATAATTTTTATATTTGCGCATAATTTGTAAATCTTACTAATTTAAATTAGTAAAGACTAGGTTTGTTTACCAAAGAGCACTAAATTAAATGATCTTAGAGTTTTTTTTAGGGTAGCAAACAAAACAACACAACTTCATCAATGAATAAAAAAAAATAACTAAAAGCTACACATTGGATTCTATGTGGATTTCATTTATAGATTCATTGATAAAAGCAAAGTAAATTAATAAAGTAGCGACAGTACTACAACAAATACAACATTTACAAAAACCACAAGTAATTTTGTTTTTGGTTTAAGGTCTGAGCTGTCAAAGTTGCCTGTTGTTGTTCTTGCTTTTGGGTTTGTTGTATTTTTCGCCACAACAACCACAAGTGAATTGACAGTTCAGACCAAAGTAAAAAAATAGTCAGCTGTTCTACTGAGTCTACTTTATTAATTTACTTTGGATAAAAGTGTGCAAGGCGAATTTATACAAGGTGGAGTCAGTGAAACAGCTGATAATTTTGTTTCGCTTTTTGGTTCTAACAACTGTCAAAGCAAATATCTACATATTCTAAGCTTATTAACAAAATATTTATTGTTTACATAAATAAGTAAAGCCCGCACTATTCAATTATCTACACTATATTAAGTTTAAATACTTATTTGTTTAATTTTTCATTTTGTTTTTTTGACATTTGTTAAGACCAATCGTTGTTTTTGTAGAACTGACACCACCTTGTATAAATTCGCCTTGGTTGTGTGGTTTTATTTTGTAAGCAAGAGTATTCTATAAAAGTAGTAAAGAAGTGTTTAGTTTCAATCACCCAATTTAAACAGCGATGGACGATGAGGCCTCTACGTTATCGATGCATTCGTGTTTCTGTTTCAGGACAAATAGTTAATTTATAGAATAGAATATTCTTGCCAATATTTTTTTAGGTTTTCAGATTTTGGTGTTTTTTAGTATTATTTTGTTTCCTACTCTTAAATATTTTATGGTTAAGTTAAAACTTTAAAATTACAATTTTTTTGGTTTATGTTTTTCAAATTTAGTTTTTTTTTGTGTTGATAAATTTCGAATTATTCAGAAGATTGCTTTCTACTCCAACCAATATTTTATGTGACAGCTCCCGTTGCTTGCAATTTAGAAGGTAGAATTTTCCTCTTTTACTAAGTTGAATTCAGGGCTTTGCTTTAGATTTCAAGAAGAAATTCGGTTTTCAAAAAAACACATGTGCAAATTATACTGATCTTGTACGCAGTTGTAGCCCAATTTCTGATAAAAAAATAGAAAATTTCGATATTTGAAGAAAATTTTAACACTAATTTCTCTCTATAATAAGTTCTTACCAATTTATTTTCATATTTCACTCAAAAAAAAAATGATAAAATGTTGTAAATCAACCTGCATAAAGCAATCCAGTTGATGAAAAAATAAACTTATTTCCCTTTTAGAAGGACTTTTCACAGGTTCAAGGTTTATTGTATACGTCTCGATGCCACAAAATCTTCAAATAAAAAGGAAGTGGAAACTTTCGTCACCTACCAATTTACTTTGATGAGATGAATTTTAGTGCGAAATCATTCTTATTTGATTCACAATGAATTTATATTTGACAGTAGACTTGCCACATTTTGAAATTTCCAAAACGGGACACCACTAAATGATCAGAGAACGATGGAAAAAACATGGAAAATGACCTAGCGTGGGTTATAGGACTTGCTGTACATTACAAATTGTGTCAACAAATTTCAGAAACACCTTCAAATTCAGAAGTTATTCTGAAAAAACCGTTTACAGTGATGTTTTTCAACTTATCGATCTGTAACTCAGTCAGTTTTTGTTCAATTTTTATTTTTTTTAACATTTTGGGAAAGAAAACTTATTACACTTCAAAATGACATGCATTTATTGATACATTTGTAAGTTATAAGTGAAAGCTTATAAAAATTTATATCAATGTATAAAGAAAAGTTCTTAATAAAACATGGTTTTAATTTTTCAAATCGGATGAAAACTGTAAAAGTTATTCAACTTTTCATTAATACCTTTAGCCTAGTACTCTGTTCATATTTGTGAAAAATCATGGTTTTTTCATGCGAAAAATTTTATATGCAGTTTGACAGCTTGCTGTTGCTTTTAATTTCGTGCGAAAGAAGTGCTGCGTATGTTATTTCGTGTGGAAAAATAAGGTTGCCAGATGTATTTCACATGTTTTCCACAATAAAAACAGAGTACAACTTTTGCGAAATTATTTCGCATATATTTCATTCCAAATATTTTATATGTAGTTTGACAGCATTTCGCACGAAATTTTGAACACAGTACCTAGCTTTTTTGAGTATTTTTCGAAAAAGTTTAATAACTTTTGCAAATATATAAACCGATTTTAATAAATAATTGTCTATATAAATCTGTCTTTAAAGCACTGTGCAAAAAAAATTTGGTTTTCATAGAAAAAAATTAAAATAACTATTGTTGAATTTGAAAAATTACGAAAAAAAATAAAATAAAAAATTTAACTTTTTTAATAACTTAAACAATTTCTTAGATTATTTTTTAAAATTTTGAAATCGGTTTTAAAATGTCTGAGTTAGAGGTATTGAAGTACTACCTACCCTAAAACACTTGTTTCAAAATAACTCAAAATTTTGAGGGTGTTCAAAATCTTTGAAAACGGTTTTAGCATTTCCTCACCTAGGCATACAACCTCCATTAGGTCGCTTTTCAAGTTCTGACAAAAAGTGTTATTTTGAAGCAGTGTTATTATCCTATTTTATTTATTAAAATCAACAATAACACATTAATTTTAATTGTGTGAAATCTGGAGAACTATTTCTGTGAAAGTCTTTGAACTTTATACAGGAGTAAATAGTTATTTTCGAATATCTGGAGAACTATAATTGTGGAAGTCTTAAAATTTTGCCCTAATATCACCCTTACTATTCTACATTTTTTGGGTGAAAATATTATTGTGTTAGTGGGCGTGGCATCTCTCATACAAAGTAAATAGTTAATTTCGAATATCTGGAGTACTATAATTGTGAAGTATTTAAACTTTGTATGAATCAAATTCTTGTCACTATACGGAGTTTAGCTGAAAATTGGCGAGACTGAATTTTTTAAAGTAAATAGTTATTTTCAAATATCTGGAGTACTATAATTGTGAAATTCTTCAAACTTTATATGAATCAATTTCATATCACGACATGAAGTTTAACCAAATTGGGAAGAATCGGAACAAGGTTTAAGTCACCTACCACACAAAGGAAAATAAATATTTTCAGAACTATAATTGCGAGATTCCTCAAACTTGTTTAATAGCCCACTTATCATTTTACATAGTTTGGCTGTAAAATGGTCGGGATTGGATTAGTGACACCTCCCATACAAAGTATATAGTTAATTTCGAATATCTGGAGTACTATAATTGTAATGTATTTAAATTTTGTATGAATCAAATTCTTATCACTGTACAGAGTTTAGCTAAAATGGTCTAGATCGGAACAGTGGGTGTGAAACTTTCCATTCAAAGTACATAGTAAATTTTGAATATCTGTATAATTAAAATTGCGAGATTCTTCAAACTTTGTCTGAAAATTTATTTTTTATAATTTTACCTAATTTGTTTCACCTCATTAAAAAAATAGTTTATAAAATCTTTAAAATTTTTTTATTTTACTACGTAGGAGTAACGAAGCGAAGCGGGTTATTTAATAAAGTTTTCCTATTTCAGTCCATAATTTAAAATTTACATTTTTAATCGCTTTTATCAGCTTTTTTATTATTATTTGAAGTAATAAATTCAACAAACTCAGTCCATTTCAATGGACCAACAACTCACCTTTAACTAAAGGTACAAGCATACTAGAGCGAGTATCGTGCCATTTATTTTTCATGAAAGTTAAATAATGTTTACTAATGAGTTTATTGAAACTCATAGAAGTTAATGCACTAAGTACCTATGTATATTGTTAAATAGTGATATTCAGTTTTTAGAAAATACTATATTTCAGAAAATAAAGCATCCTTGTTTATCGGTATTTCCAATTTTTGATTTTTTTATATTTTTTGTGGTAATTAATGAAAAAGTTATGTTTTTTTTTTAAACGGTGCAAATGGCGTCCCGTTCAGAGTATCGCCGGGACACGGGACATTCGACTCTAAAACTGGTCTGTCCCGTCGAAAACGGGACGGTTGGCAAGTCTATTTGACAGTCTTCAAAAATCAGTAAAACTTGTGGCAACGTGTAACGACCTGCCGAATACTTTGCTATAAATTCATTGGTTTTGTTTTTTTTATAAAACTTTTTAACAAAATTAGAACTTTCTTTCAAATTAAAATTTTTGCAATATTATTATTCGTAAACACATTTATTTTGCAATTATTAGGTGATACACAGTAAATGTAAGTTAAGGCCCTAATTTTATAAATCACGTCACCAAAGTGATATTTATGTGCAAAGCAAAAACAACATTTCACACATTTTAAAAATTTGTTTTTGTTTTGTGTACACAATTTTCAAATTATGAAAGGCAAATCAAAGCTTGAATTTGTGCGTTTGTTTGGTTCAGAATTTGTACATAAAACAAAAACAAATTTTTGAAATGTGTTAAATGTTGTTTTTGCTTTGCACATAAATATCACTTTGGTGACGTGATTTACAAAATTAGGGCCTAAATGTCGAATGTACATTGTTTTCATCGTGAGATCATTCTCTTAAAATGTTTATAAACATTTGATGTTTATCTCATGTGTATTAGAGTGACAATCAGTTGTATGGAAAAAATTTTTTGTTAAAATTTTGAAGAGTGCCGGGTGGAATATTGTGACACTATGCCTAAAAGTTAAGTGCTGAAAATTAGTGCTGAGATATAAATGACAAAATTTGGTTAAAAAATTTTAAAGTTATTACAAATTCGCCAGACCATTAACGTGTTTCAGGCCACTTGAACAAAAAATTTAGGAAAAAAATTAACATATTTCGAGAAAAATTAAAATAAAAGCTAATTTTTATTTAAAATATGTCCGTATTTACTTGTGTATGAGTTTTTGTCTTCGTAGGATATCGTTAACCTGTTCGCAGGTATGGCCAAAAAAAATTATTTTTTTTAACGGCTGTTTCAAATCTCCATTTTCAAATTTTTAAAAATTTTGTTAAACAAATTTCAGAATTTTTTGATCATCACATTGGGATTTATTGAGATCAAAATAGGGAATAAAAATATGAAAAAATTATGTCAATACCTCTTCCAGTTTTTCCGTACCTGCGATTTAAATTTTGCGATTTTCAAGAAAAACTATTTTTTTGTCCATATTTAGGCGAATGAGCCCAATTTCCTTAATGTTATAAATTTTAATTAAAACCTATTCATAATATTATAGTCCCTGTAATTTTAAATATGGTCTGAAAGTTTTACTAAAATCGGAAAACGATAACCTTAAATCGTGAAGGTCAAAGGTCAAATTTTTCAATATTTTGAATTTCTAAAGAAAAGATGGCGAAATGTTATATATTTTTGGGCCGATTTTAATGAGACTTGAGGAAAGTATAACTTAAAGTCCAGAATTTAAAATAACGGCACAAAAATGGAATTTAACTCTTAGCAGCACTTGGGGTCCAAATTACCCTCAACATTTAAAATCACGAAAAACACAGCCATTTTGACCCCAAGTGCTCTTAAAGGACTAAATCCATTTTTGCACTGTTGTTGTAAATGTTAGACCCCAATGTATATTTTGCTCAAGTTTCATTAAAATCGGCCCAAAAATATATAACATTTCGCTATCTTTTCTTTAGAAATTCCAAATATTGAAAAATTTGACCTTTGACCTTCACGATTTAAGGTTATCGTTTTCCGATTTTAGTAAAACTTTCAGACCATATTTAAAATTACAAGGACTATAATATTATGAATAGGTTTTAGTTAAAGTTTATAACATTAAGGAAATTGGGCTCATTCGCCTAAATACGGACAAAAAATTTGTTTTTCTTGAAAATCGCAAAATTTAAATCGCAGGTACGGAAAAACTGTAAGAGGTATTGACATAATTTTTTCATATTTTTATTCCCTATTTTGATCTCAATAAATCCCAATGTGATGATCAAAAAATTCTGAAATTTCTTTAACAAAATTTTTAAAAATTTGAAAATGGAGATTCGAAACGGCCGTTAAAAAAAATATTTTTTTTTGGCCATACCAGCGAATAGGTTAACGATATCCTACGAAGACAAAAACTCGTACACAAGTAAATTCGGATATATTTTAAATAAAAATTAGCTTTTATTTTAAATTTTCTCGAAATATGTTAATTTTTTTTCTAAATTTTATGTTCAAGTGGCCTGAAACACGTTAATGGTCTGGCGAATTTGTAATAACTTTAAAATTTTTTAACCAAATTTTGTCATTTATATCTCATTACAACGATAATTACGTACACATTTCGATTATTTTGCATTCAATTGCAAAAGTATTTATTTAGTAGCAAAATTTTTAAAATATCTGCAAAATTTGCATTTTTCCCGAATTTTGGCGATAATACAGTTTTTGGGTCATTTTGACCCAAAGGAGATGCAGGGTTAACTTCCAAAAAATTTTTTTTAATGTAATATTCATTAATATAAATAAATCTATACATTTCTAGAAAACAATGCAGAAATTTAACGAGTTTCACCTATTTATTCCATATAAATAGTATAATTTTGTATATATCTGAACTTTGACCTCGATGCGCGTCCAGAAATCGTTGCCCGATTTGGCTCAAATTTTCAGCACTTAACATTTAGGCCTAGTGTCACAATATTCCACCCGGCACTCTTTGAAATCTAAGAAAAAAAAAATCGGTTGTCACTCTAATGTGTATATACATTTCATGTTTACAATTACTCCTCATCCAAATCATATGTTAATGTAAGATAAATGTATTAAGTAAATATTAGGTATGATCATTAATTTTTGTCCAATATAATTGATATGCAACAAAATACAAATGTTTAACAAAAATTTATATTTGGTGTAAAAGAACAATAATATTTGTTATAAAAAGAAAACAATATAGAAATTATATAAAAAAATATTTTATAATTGAAAGAAATAAAACTGTTCACCACACTTTTGATATTAATTACACTTTTGTTGCTGACTAGATTAAATCTCATATGGATGTCTGGTACTTTAATTTTGGGAAATATTAACACAGTTGATTCGTATGTACGTTACTAAACTCCAGTGTAGAGTAATATTTCTAGGGGAATCACTGTATGTGGGAATTTTTAGATGAATTTTGTTGGATTCACGATGATTTCCGTTATTGGGCCTATTGGTTCATATAATAGTTAAATCTATTGGAAAAATTTATAATTATTAAAAGGTTAATATAGTAATGAAAATGTGGTATACCTATTATAGAAATTATTCTAGTTTGCAATTAACTGTAAATGATGTCGCACCAATCATCTGCAAAACTGTCATGTCGCAAAACTAAGGAGCACACTGTTGACGCTATTTGGTAATTTTTATGGGCTCCTTGGTCCAACAGCAATGCAATGTGGTTTTCGGCAGCAATAAAATTTGATTTCTTTAAAAACTACTGCACTACAATTGAAGTATTATATGGAGATGAGGCAGTTTTTATTTTCTGCAAAATAGGTGTGGATGCCAAAAATATTTCACGATTTTTTCCCAATTAAAATTATCCACAAAAATAGGTGTGTCTGTTTTCCAGGTTGAACGAAAAAGGAAATATCGTTCAGTCAAGAAGAAGAATGAAAGCTCTTGTCAAACATTTTTAGTAATAGATCAGAAATGAACTGTCAAAAGCAAATAACGAAAGGTTGCAATAGGACAACTTACAGTACATAGGGTGTCCCTTTAAATGTTAGTTTCTCAACTAGCATCTGTATGTCGATTCACTAACTTTTAACACTTTAGCAGGTGTTAACTTTAACCACACATTCTGATGTTTGCACTAACCACTTTGTGATTCACTAATTTATTTTTAACCATGGTAAACAGTTTTATATATCTAAATTTTTTTACGTGGCAACTCTGCCAAGCGCAATGTCAAAATGAGAAAAAGGAACAAATGATAATAAATAAAAACAAATAACTTTTATTTGTAAATTTTAAATAGTTATGTGCAAAGTAAGTAACACACTTTAAACGCCAGCAGATATCGTTTAAGTGTTAGTGAATAGCAAAAGTGGTTAATTTTGTGGTTAAAATTTTTAAACGAAACAATTGTGGTTTAAAAAGCATAGTGAATCGACCCAATGCTAAAATCATTTTACATTTTAATGAAACATTTTAATAAGGTGCAAAAATACTGTAAATAATAATAAATAAAATGATTTTCCACCATAGAGTATTTTTTTGTGTGTTATAATTTTTCTAATGACTCTAAGTGATCTGTAGTTGTTTCTCCTGGACCACTGGTAAATAAATTTGTTTGTTTCTTTTCTTAATAAGAGGTTATTAGGCAAGATCTTATTTTGTATATTAATTTTTAGAACAAAAAATAATCATTTGAAATTACTGTTGGGAGTAATAAAATATAGATAATAAAATTCTAAATCGACATACTTATTTGTATTTGTTGTTTTTTCTTCTATTACACTCTAAAGTATTATTTAGATTATAATATTATTAATAAAATAAGGTAACTGTTCACAAACATTGTAATCGGTAATCATATTAGTAACTTAACGAAAGGTCATTAACCTTGTTGGCAGCTCTAATGTCTGTCAATTCTAAGTTCTCTCTAGAAAAAAAAAACAGAGAATCAAAACTAAGTAAAAAGAAATTTGCCAAAATCTATTCTTTAGTATATTAATAAAAGAGTTTTCATACCTGCAGTGTAAAAATACCCAAAATATTTATGTTAATATTGTTACGAAATTGTACTTGAATTCAAATATAACGATTTTAACGGCTGATTTAAAAGTAGCATAATGCTTTCAAATAACAGTGCTGTAATGGCAGACTGTAACATATCTGTGGGCATTGTTAAATAAAAGCTTTTAGTTGATTTGATCGTAAGTTGGCAACGCTGTATTCGAATATTCAGTTAAAGAACATTATAGAAAGTACACCACAGATTGCGTATGATCTAGAATATTCGAACTTTGACAGTTAAAGAGCTTTTTAGATGGTAATGCAGTGTTATAAATAGTGGCAGAGGTTGCAGTCGTGAGTGAGTTTATCAGAGACGCTTTTCGAATAAACATCATCTAAGAGCCTTAAAGTGTGTTGTGTTTTTCAAGTAAATTCGTGTACATTATAAATTGTGTCTGTAATTTATAATGAGAATTTATAAACGTGTATAAAAAAAACATTGAGTGGCTATTTAATTCTGTTGTTGTTGTACATTTTTAAGAAATAAAGAGTTGTTACAATTTTCAAACTACTAAACGGCTTTTATTTGCAATCAAAAGTATTATTTAAAGGAAATAAACCAGCGTTTTGAAAATGTTAAAACGTAACAATTAAAAAAAAAAATAAAAAAAAAAATTTATCTTTTTTTTTGCAAAAACTCTTCTATGAAGTTTTTAATTTTCAATATATTTAAACATTTTTGAAAAGAAGATGCAATTTCCAAAATATTGATGTATAATATGTCTACCTTATTTTGTCCACGTGTCACAGTAATGAACGAATGATTAACATGTCTAGTGAAATTTCATCACCAAGTTATTTTCTTCCATAACAACTTCAATGTTAGGTACTTATATAATACATAAGTACAAACATTAATCGATTGCAACTCTTTTTTAACAATGGTTTATGAATATTTTTTAATTAAATTTTACAATTATATAGACATTTTTTGTTGGAATGCAAAAGTGAAAATTTGGATTTAGATTTGTTATTGAGAATCCCACAATTCCCAAAAAACTTTTAAAAAATCCCAAATTTGGGATTTTTGGATCTATTGAAGGTACCAAGCTCGGGGCTATGAAATCCCTTTGCATGATATTGAAGAACAGATTGGGACATACAAAACTGGTCTTAATTTTTTGAAAGCAGCTATGCGATTTTAGAATATGTTGTCTAAAGTTGAAATTTACATAAAAAATAGGTCTATTTCGGAAGGCTCTGGACCACGCAATAATACGAATTTTGATATTATTTTACTTTTATAATATTTCCCGAAATGTTATCTTTCAGGAAAATATAAACACATTATTTATTTTTTTCTCATTTTCTGTATAATTTAAAATTAATGTAGGTACTTTTTTCGAAAAAAAAATGGCGAAAAAACGATTTTTTTTTAAGTTTGAATGCACATAACTTTTGACTCAGTAGATATTTTTTAACAATTCTTTCTTAAGATTATTAATAAATTTGTTGTTAATTCAAAAAAAGAAAATCGGGAAAGAATTGGATCCGTTATTAGCAAAATGGCAGACCAAGGTAGGCAAAAAAATAAAATTTTACTTTTCAAATGCGAATAACTCGTAAACTATAAGAGATAATATATGGCTAAAGCAATGTTTTTTGTAGATCTCGTCTAGTACATTCCATATATATAAAAATCTTTCAAATCGGATCGCAAACAAAAATTTGGCATCATTTTTAATTTTTGATATACCCGAGGTGCCCCACTTTGGGGCATTGTGGCTCGGCGCCCCCTTGGTTGTTTAAGCCCAAATTCAAAACTTAAACTTATCGACACCTCCTCTATAGCCATGGGAAATTTTATTAAAATCGGGCTATTCGTTTAGAAGTTACAGATTATTTTACTTTTTTTTCAGATCCCCCACTGTGCACAGTCAGAAACTTTAGTATGGGCCTGTATGGAGGGAGATTGTGAGGACAACAGTTTGTGGGTGGTAGAACCAGCAGAAATAAAAAGTGATCTTATAACAGCAAAAGCCCTCGTTAAACCCTGCAACAACAAAATAGTTCCTGTAAGAGTGCTTAACCTGTCCAGCTCTGAAAAAGTCGTTAAGCCAAATTCCGAAATAGGTCGATGCACTTCAGCATAAGCAGTAATTAATTGCGAGAAAAACCCTGAACATGCCAATAAATCCACCAAGGAACATGAGCTGCTAGCGGAATATGTGGGGAAATGGGTAGAAGGATTAGCGCCGCCCGATAGAAATAAGGCCAAACAGCTTCTGAAGAAACATACCTCGGTCTTCGCCTTAAAAAGTCGAAGCCAAGGTAGAACGGCAATTGTAAAGCATCAAATAAATACTGGCGAAGCGAGGCCCATAAAGCAGGTGCCCAGAAGTATTCCTCTAGCAAAACGAAGTGAGGTGAAGGAGTTGGTTAACGAAATGGAGCGGGATGGAGTAATCGAACCATCTTCAAGTCCTTGGAGCTCGCCTGTTGTGTTAGTTAAAAAGAAAGACGGTATCACTAGGTTTTGCGTCGATTATAGGAAGCTGAACGACGTTACCAAAAAAGACAGCTACCCGCTACCAAGAATTGACGACACCCTGGACACATTAGCTGGAACAAAATGGTTCTCCACATTGGACTTGCAAAGTGGTTATTGGCAGGTAGAGATTGCAGAAAAAGACAAAGAGAAAACTGCGTTTAGTGCCAGTGATGGATTATGGCAGTTTAATGTGATGCCCTTTTGACTCTGCAATGCTCCAGCCACATTTGAGCGTTTAATGGAACATGTGTTCAAAGAACTTCACTGGAAGACATGCTTGGTGTACCTCGATGACATAATTGTCATGGAGAAGTCTTTCGATGAACACTTGAAAAACCTTGAAGAAGTCCTTAAACGAATAGCAGTGGCTGGACTAAAACTTAGCGTAAAGAAATGTGCATTCTTCCAGAAAGAAGTTAAGTATTTAGGGCATCGCGTAACAGCAGACGGCATATCAACAGATGAGGATAAAATACGAGCGATGCGAGTGGATACGGAATAGGCGGTGTGCTTTCGCAGGTGATCAACGGGACGGAAAAGGTCATAGGCTACTACAGCCGAATACTTTCCAAGCCTGAGGGAAATTACTGCGTAACGGCACGTGAACTCTTAGCAGTATTAGAGTGTGTGAAGCATTTCCACAAGTATTTGTATGGTCAGCACTTCCAACTGAGAACCGATCATTTTGCCTTCAGGTGGTTGTTGCAATTTAAACAACCTGAAGGGCAACTGGCTCGTTGGATTGAGCGGCTTCAGAGCTATGACTTTAGCATCGAGCACCGGAAGGGTTTGAAACACGGCAGTGCGGACGCGCTCTCAAGACGGCATTGCAACGTGGAATGCAAACATTGCGCAAAAGCCGAGAGAAAGGAATGTGTCATTGACGTTCGACTAATGCATATAGAGTCCGGTGCAGATTGGTCAGTATCGCAGAGAAATGACCCCATACTGTCAAAAATAATATCGGCAAAAGAAGAAGGCCAGCCCGCAATGAAATATCGGCCGAAAGTCCTCTGATGAAATCATATTGGGCCCTATGGAATAGTCTACAATTGTTAAATGGCTGCTTATACCGCATATGGGAAAGTGCTGACAGTAAAACAGTGAAAAATCTAATTGTTGTACCATCCTCTAAAATAAACGAAGTAATGAAAGAGTTTCATGACGGTACCAGTGGTGGTCATCTCGGTGTGACAAAAACCTTAGAGAAGCTAAAACAACGTTTTTATTGGGTGGGTTGTCAGCAAGCAGTAGCCGATTGGGTAGCTGGAAACTATTACGTTCTAGTGGTTATGGATTATTTCAGCAAATGGCCAGAGGTATATGCAGTACCCAATCAGGAAGCTAAAACGGTTATAAGCGTATTTGTGAACAACTGGGTGTGTCGCTATGGTGTTCCACTGGAGTTGCACTCGGATCAGGGTAGAAATTTTGAATCCGCCGTATTCAAGGAAATGTGCGATTTATACGGAATAAGAAAAACCAGAACAACGCCACTGCATCCTCAATCTGATGGCATGGTCGAAAGATTCAATCGCACCCTGGAGGAATATTTAAGAAAAGTGGTCAGTGCACACCAGAAGGACTGGGATGAACACATACCAAAATTTCTATTGGCATACAGGTCAGCTGTTCATGACTCGACCTCTCGAACACCTGCAAAAATTGTCTTCGGGACAGAACTCAAGTTGCCTGGTGATTTAGAATTCTGTATAAGGCCATCATCAAATAATGAAAACACTTCCCAAGAGCAAGATGACCTTAACGAACTTCGTAAGCAGACGAATAAAAATGACCAGCGACAAAATGAAAGCCAGATACGATCGAGCAGCGAATTCTGAGGGATTTAATGAAGGCCAACTTGTACTGCTGTATAACCCACAACGCAAGAAAGGACTGTCTCCCAAACCCATTGGGATGGACCATACAAGGTGATTAAGAAATTAAACGATGTGGTGTACAGAATACAGAAAGAAAAGAGCCCGAGATCTAAAATGAAGGTCGTACATCTAGAACGACTAGCCGCCTATGGGAGAAGTGAATCTATGCCTATTCGGGACGAACAGGCTTAAGCGGGGGACAGTGTTACGAAATTGTACTTGAATTCAAATATAACGATTTTAATGGCTGATTTAAAAGTAGCATAATGCTTTCAAATAACAGTGCTGTAATGGCAGACTGTAACATATCTGTGGGCATTGTTAAATAAAAGCTTGCAGTTGATTTGATCGTAAGTTGGCAACGCTGTATTCGAATATTCAGTTAAAGAACATTGTAGAAAGTACACCACAGATGGCGTATGATCTAGAATATTCGAACTTTGACAGTTAAAGAGCTTTTTAGATGGTAATGCAGTGTTATAAATAGTGGCAGAAGTTGCAGTCGTGAGTGAGTTTATCAGAGACGCTTTTCGAATAAACATCTACTGAGTGCCTTAAAGTGTGTTGTGTTTTTCAAGTAAATTCGTGTACATTATAAATTGTGTCTGTATTTCTGCGAATTTATAAACGTGTATAAAAAAACATTGAGTGGCTATTTAATTCTGTGGTTGTTGTACATTTTGAATAAATAAAGAGTTGTTACAATTTTTAAACTACTAAACGGCTTTTATTTGCAATCAAAAGTATCCAGTTTATTTAAAGGAAATAAACCAGCGTAACAATTGGTGTCAGAAGTGGGATTGCAAAATAATAAGCATGAAGTTTGAGGAACTAAAAGTTGAACAACTCAAGAAAGAACAGAGTAAGTTGTCGTTACCAACAGCAGGTAATAAGGCAGAATTGGCCTTAAAAGGAAATGCAGCGGTAGTTCTTGAAAGCGTGCCAGTGAGCAACAGAAATTGTTATGATGACATAATGGAGGCGCTACAACGTAAGTACGGTGGCGAACATAAAAAAGAATTATACCGAATGGAATTGGGTGGTAGAGTGCAGAAACCCAATGAGACGCTACAAGATTTTGCGTTGGAAATCGAGCGTTTGCTACAGCTCACTTATCCAGGGGAAAACAATCCATTTTTGGACCATATCAAGATAGAGGCATTCGCGATTGAATTCAAATATAACGATTTTAACGGCTGATTTAAAAGTAGCATAATGCTTTCAAATAACAGTGCTGTAATGGCAGATTGTAACATATCTGTGGGCATTGTTAAATAAAAGCTTTCAGTTGACCATTGATCGTAAGTTGGCAACGCTGTTTGAATTCGAATATTCAGTTAAAGAACATTGTAGAAAGTACACCACCGATGGCGTATGATCTAGAATATTCGAACTTTGACAGTTAAAGAGCAATCTAGAGTGCAGATGGCAGTGTTATAAATAGTGGCAGAGGTTGCAGCCGTGAGTGAGTTTATCAGAGACGCTTTTCGAAGAAACATCTACTGAGTGCCTTAAAGTGTGTTGTGTTTTTCAAGTAAATTCGTGTACATTATAAATTGTGTCTTTAATTCTGAGAATTTATAAACGTGTATAAAAAAACATTGACTGGCTATTTAATTCTGTTGTTGTTGTACATTTTAAAGAAATAAAGAGTTGTTACAATTTTCAAACTACTAAACGGCTTTTATTTGCAATCAAAAGTATTCAGTTTATTTAAAGGAAATAAACCAGCGTTTTGAAAAGGTTAAAACGTAACAATATACTGTAAGTTTTAAAAAAATGTTTTTTTTGCATAAACGACTATTACAACTGGGTCACAAAGGGGGTTATTGCTTCAAAGGGAATAATAATAAAAAACATTCCAACCCTTCATACAACTCTGTCCCCGAAGCAAGAAGTATTTTCACTTGTAACACAATAAATAGTTCATTGAGGAAATACACCACAGTTAAAATCAATGGAATTGATTTAAAGTTACAACTCGACACTGGGTCGGACATAATTATTATTACAGAAGAAGTTTTCAACAAACTCCACATACACGACTTGAAAAAGGTCATTCAAACCGCTCGTAGTGCTACAGGAAATTTGACACTAATAGGTCAATTCAACTGCAATGTAAATTTTATGAACAATGATATTGCCACAACAGGTTATGTCACATCAATTAAAAATTTAAATGTACTTGGTATTGATTGGATAAAATTGGATAAATGACATACCAATTAACACCATTTGTAAATCAGTTAAAATCAATCAGGTAAGTATCTGTAAAAGTAATAATAATTTCTTGAATCTCAAAAAGAATTTTTCAGGCCTCTTTGATGGAAAAATGAGTCTGTGCAATAAAACAACAGCAAACCTGGCAGTGAAACCAGATAAACAACCAGTGTTTCGTCCTCCTCGTCCTGTTGCATATGCAGTTCGACATTTCGCAGAAGATGAATTACACAGATTCCAAGATGAAGGTATAATTTCTCCAGTCAACTATACGGATTGGGCAGCACCAATAGTGGTCATAAGAAAATCTGATGGACGCATTCGCTTATGTGCTGACATCTCAACTGGCCTTAATGACGCACATGATACAAAACTACATGAGGTCCTAAAGCGCATAGAAGAATATGGCTTTAAATTGAAATTCGAAAAATGCAACTTTTCAACACACGAAATAGTTTTTTTGGGCTACAAAATCAATAAATATGGATTAAAACCAAACCCAGTTCGAGCTGAAGCAATTTACAACATGCCTGAGCCAACCGACGCGCCGCGACGTCTCAGAGCTACGGTCATTTCTCGGGGCAATCAAATTTTATGGAAAATTCGTAAGTCAGATGCACAAGCACTTAGGTCCGCTTGACGAACTGTTGAAAGCAAATATTCCTTGGAGTGGAATGCCAAACGTCTTAATAGTTTCATGGAACTGAAAGAAATCATAATGTCAGACTTACTACTGACTCATTATGATCCTAATAAAAGTATTATAATAGCTGCCGATGCCTCTAATTACTGTCTGGGGGCATGTATCTTTCATGAATTTGAGCGATCTGGATGCGTGTGATCCAGATCGCTCACGGCAGCGGCAAATCATACAGCCTAATAGAGAAATAAGCACTGGCTCTTATTTTTGCAACAACAAAATTCCATAAAATTATTTTTGACAGGAAGTTTAAGTTAAAAACGGACCACAAACCTCTCATAGCAATTTTTGGAAAAAAGAGTGGTATTAACATACGATTTCGAAATCAGTTTTGAATCTACCAGCAGCTTTGGGTACGCCAATACAATTCCAATAACACACATGATGATAAAAAAGCAATAAGAAAAGGACCAGACTTTACGTTCAATAATAGAATATTTCCAAAACGGATGGCCAAACGACAGTGATATTAATCCAGAACTTCGATCGCATTTCCAACGCAAAGAAGCAATTAGTGTCATCGATGGGTGTATCATGGTAGGAGATCGTGTAGTTGTTACCAAAGTTTATCGCAAACGTCTCCTAAAAGAGCTTCACAAGGGACATCCAGGAATTGAACGAACAAAATCTATTGTCCGCAGCTATGTGTTTTGGCCTAGGATTGATCAGGATATAAAAGCCTTTATACAACAGTGTGGCCAATGTGCCTCAGCAGCAAAAATGCCAACAAAAACTGTGCTTAGTCCCTGGCCTACATCTGAAAACGCATGGGAGCGCATTCATATAGATTACGCTGGCCCAATCGAAGGATATTATTTCTTGGTAGTGGGTGATGTCTTTTCCAAATGGCCTGAAATAGTTCCAACTAAATCTATAACCGCTCAGTAGACAATAGACATTTTGAATGAAATATTCTCCAGACATGGGCTACCGCGCACAATTGCTTCCGATAACGGAACTCAATTCAAAAGTACACTGTTTCAAGAATTCACTACATCCAGAGGTATTCAACTACTTTTCTCCAGTCCATATTACCTGATGTCAAATAGGCAAGCTGAGAGATTCGAGGACACATTCAAAAAAGCGTTAAAAAATTACACGAGGAGGGTAATATACGGGAAAACTTACAAACATTTCTTCAGTGTTACCGATCCACACCAAATCGATACTGCAACAATAATAAATCACCAGCAGAGCTTTTATATAACCGGAAAATGCGTATACACCTAGATCTTCTCCATCCACCTTCAACATCCCAAAACGCCTTTCATCCAAATGGACTTGTCGAACGCATGAAACAACAATATGATAAGAAACACGGCGTTATTGAAAAATAATTTAAGACAGGAGACAAAGTTTACGCCAGTATTCATGTATCTAATAACAGAATACCAAGAAATAGCAGGGATACAACATCAAGTCCCTGTTGGTTAGGCATTGGACTGGACTACTTTCCAGAAGTTATAATATCGGATAAACAACCAACTGTGGAAAACAGTGAACTTCAAGATTGTGCCAGTAACATACCGAGCGAAGGACAAATTTTAACCCCGACTGTTTTTAAAAACCTAAAACCTCGCATTGAAGTACCTGGAAATGAAATTGAAATCAGGAAATGAAATTGAAATCACCATAGTATCCTACAAAGACAAAAACTCATATCAAAGTAAATATGGATATATTTTAAGTAAAAATAGGCCCTAATTTTGTAAATCATGTCACAAAGTGATATTTATATGGAAAGCCAAAACAAAATTTCAAAAATTTTAACCCCGACTGTTTCTAAAAACCTAAAACCCCGCATTGAAGTACCTGGAAATGAAATTGAAATCAGGAAATGAAATTGAAATCACCATAGTATCCTACAAAGACAAAAACTCATATCAAAGTAAATATGGATATATTTTAAGTAAAAATATGCCCTAATTTTGTAAATCACGTCAAAAATTTTAAAAATTTGTTTTTGTTTTATATACAAATTCTTAACAGAACAAACGCAGCAAAATTCAAGCGTTGATTTGCCTTTCATAATTTGAAAATTTTGTATATAAAACAAAAACAAATTTTTAAAATTTTACAAAAATTTTTATTGTTTGTGTTATTATTAAAATTAATATACGTATGTACATTTTTTTATGAGAAAATTTTGTAAATGCAAAAATTTTGGAAAATAATCAAAAGTAATCTTTGAAAATAGTCGGATTATTTTTTGATTACTTTTGATTATTTTCTAGTAATTGCATATAATCCTGTTTATTTTTTGATTATTTGTAATCGTAATCAATTAGTAATCATAAATTGTTCTAAAGCGAAGTATATGATCCATTAAATTATTTTTAAAAAATAATCTAATTGATTACTAATCCTAATCCAAAATTAACAACTATGCTTTCAAACAACAAATCATTGATCATGGTGTGGTAACAATATATGTAAATGGTAATTGCATCAGTTGAGAACGGCTGGACCGATTTGGAATTTTGTTTTTCAAATCTTCGTCATAGTCCAACTTATGTTTTTACGGAAATAAAAATTGACCACGCCCACTTTGTTCGATTTATCTAAAATCGGACAACGACTGCACCGATATGACTATTTTTTTCCCCTAAATGTTTGTAGTAATCCAATTTAACTTTTTACTGAAAGCTAAATTGACCACGCCTACTTTTACGCCCACTTTTTTCGATTTATCTAAAATCGGAAAACGCCTGCACCAATTTGGCAAATTTTAAGTGTTTTTAGTAAAACAATTTAAGTTTTTATTGAAAATAAAGACCACGCCCACTTTTTTATGATACAGTAGTTTTGACTTACCTGCCTTTCACTTAAGAGCATTTTGCATATAAGTGCACAAAACTGGTGCTTTGTATATTTATTTACCAAACTCCATATAAATTCGTTAATATAAGTGCATTGTTCATACCTGCACATTTAAGATAAGTGCATAATACTTTTGGAAGCTATAACTGGTTTTCATGAAAAAAATTTGATTTAGCTGCCTAATACAAAATTAAATCAAATCAAAATAAGGAAAATACGATTTTGAAAAAATTAAAGTTTACAACTTCTTAATAATTAAAAAAGTAGCTAAAATAACAAATTACTCGTTATGTTTAGACGGAAAAATCACAAAGCTTCATGTAAATTATTTTCCATTAGCTGCTTTTTTGGGCAGTAAACTGTACATGCACTTACCAGCATCAATGATCAGGTAAGTGCATTGAGATTAACTGCATTTTTAACATACCTGCACAAAATATCGTGCAAAGTTGATTGTGCAGGTAAGTCAAAATTCTGTACATACATATATTTTAAGATCGTGGCCTTCATCTATTTCAATGTAATCATTATAAATGTCATCCTCAATATCACATTCAACTCCACTTAAATCTAAGTTAATATTTTGATTATTAATTGAGATTCTTCTAATATTTCGCCAGCTAAATAACAAATATTTTATTCCGTACCTTTTATTTTGATTGGTTCAAGTCCTAAGTTAAAAATTTTGAAAGATTTGTTTTTAGAATTGTCAATTCTTGCAGTAATATTTACATATATATTTATAGAAGGAGCTATCGAAGAAACAATACAATTTTTGTGAGTCATTATTACTTATTTAAATTTTAAATTATGAAAAATTTTAAGCAATTTAATAAATTTAAATATATACATATGTACATTTATTCGTTTTATTCGATTATTCTACATAAAATTGTTCGAATTATTCGTTATTCGAAAATGGCCATTATTAAATTGTTCGAATAATTATTCGTAAGAAATTATTCGATTAATCGAACGATCATTAGTCGAATGAATACCCTAGTACATACATTGAATTTAACCTTTAAAGTCGCAAAAAATAAGCTTGGTATGAGATTGATGTTTTTTATTGTGTGTTTTTTAATTATGAAGAATTTTGTTTCACAATCAATGTTTTAGCAAACGCATTGTCCGCCAAGTTGACCTTTTCTTAGTCAACAAAATACGCAAAGCAGAAAATGCTCTTTCAACAGAAAGCCGTTTAGCCGGCAGTGCATAGACAATATGAACTAATTTATTTAAAAATTGCAAAAGTATCCTTTTTCTCTTCCTAATATTGCAACAAATCGGCTTCTACGTCCAGTCTCATAGGTTTAAAACTCTCTATTTCAGCTATAGCTACTAATAACTCTCGCGATGTATTGCCTTTGTCATCTTCTGAAGATAAATCCACTTCAAGTTCTCTAATTGATATTCCGAATAACGAAGACGTATTTAGATTCGTCAATCAGAAAATCGGATATTGGTTGAAGTGGAGATACTTCAGGTGAAGTTAAATCGAAAATAAAAGTTATGAGTAACGAAAAAAAATATTTATTATAAATAACTCTTATTAGGCAACGTAAAAAAATATAAATCCAAAATAAAAGTTATGAGCAACGTAAAAAAAATATTTATTATGAATAACTCTTATAAGGCAACGTAAAAACATAAAAATCAAAAATAAAAGTTATGAGCAACGAAAATAAATATTTATTATGAATAACACTTATTGAAAAGCAAAACTTATATTCATTGAGAATAACTATTATTTAAAGAAACAAAAATTTATTTCTACAATATAACAGTTATTGCAAAATTTTTTTAGATATTTCTTATAACAGTTGTGCCTCTGCTATTTTCGTCTCTTGCACACCACCTTTTCTTATTGGAACAATATGGAAATTATTTTTTCCAATGAGTTCAACAAATGTTTTGACCAAATTATTCGAGCTGGGCTCACGCAGATATATTGGTGGTGGCTTTAATGATCTCTTTTCTTAAGCACCATCTTTTATACTCTTATTATTATCATTATTCTCGCTCAAGAGTGCGAAACGATTGTCTATCAAGGGATTATCAAATATCTTCTGTTTCTTGACAGACGTTCAATTTTTATTAATACTTGCATATCTAAGCATACATGGTAGTACTGGTGATTCCAATGTACTTATCTTTTTCTTTGGTACAGCGCCCTTCAGTGTACCATCATTATTTATTGTGGTTTGTTTAGTGTTAAAAACATTCAAACTCTCACTATTCTTTGTTAGTGGACCACAAGCTTGTTTATTAACAGTATTTGTCTGTGTTTTTAAAACAGTGATGTTCACGCCATACAACAATTGTTTGACAAATTTACACACATTTGTTATGCATGCGAAGAAAACACATGTGGCGGACTATCGTAATTTTTTTCAAAAATTTATTAAGCAAACACACGCCTTTCAATTAAAATTAAACACAAAGTCAAAAATAAATACAAAATTTAAGAGAATTCCGGACTTACAATGTATATTTTTTCATTTCCTTAAAATTTATATTTCATTCATAATTCATAATTTTTGTCAAATAAATTGGTTTTATTTGACAAAAATTCTAAATCTAAACTTTCTTCATTTTGTTATTATTTTAAGTGTATGACATTATGTTTGCTGGGTAGCTCTCTCACCAATACATCTTAATTTTTATTTTTGAACATCACTGTTTTAAAACTGGTATAGTTTTTGTTGTATTTAAATTTTTCATATTTTCTTTTATGCTTTATTCTAAACATAAATTGGTTGGTGATATTGTTTGTGTATTATTTTGTTCGTGTAATTGTATCACGGGGGAACAAGAGCGTGCTCTCTCAGCTGGTTTGGCGGTTAAATAATTTTTGTTGTAGCTGGGGTCATTTATTTTTTTGTTTTGATCACTCTCCCCGTTAAGAAATATGTAGGCATTTCTGCCGTTCATACTGGGCCTCCTCTCATTATGAGAATTCATGTGCTCTTTTAAAACAAACAAAAATAATTAACACTTTTTATTTTTTTTAAACCAGTTGTTTTTCTTTTTGTTTAAATAAAATTGCTTTTGCAAATGTTTGTATTTATCGCTAAACACAAATATAATTTCAAAGCGTCCAATTGCTAATTTTTTAAAATTTTTATTTTCACTAAAAAAAATAAAATTTTTAATTAAATCGCAGAGGAATAAAATACACGTCTGTTTGTAGAGAAAACAAACATCGTATTTGATGAGCATTTTTCAGATGTATTTGATAAGTGGGCGTGGTCAATTTTTCTTTCTGTAAGAAACATTTGTGGAGTATTGCGAACATTTAAAAAAAAATAGCCAAATCGGTCCATGCGTTCTGCGATTTTAGTTAGACAGTAATTTTGACTTACCTGCACAACCAACTTTGCACGATATTTTGTGCAGGTAAGATAAAAATGCAGTTAACCTTAATACACTTACGTGCTCATTGATGCTGGTAAGTGCATTTAAGTTTACTGCCCAAATAAGCAGCTAACGGCAAATAATTTACATGAAGCTTTGTGATTTTTCCGTCTAAACATAACGAGAAATTTGTTATTTTAGCTACGTTTTAAATTATTAAGAAGTTGCAAACTTCTAATTTTTTCAAAATCGTATTTTCCTTATTTTGTTTTGATTTAATTTTGTATTAGGCAGCTAAATGAAATTTTTTTCATGAAAAGCAGTTATAGCTTCCAAAAGTATTATGCACTTATCTTAAATGTGCAGGTATGAACAATGCACTTAAATTAACGAATTTATATGGAGTTTGGTAAATAAATATAAAAAACACAAGTTTTGTGCACTTATATGCAAAATGTTCTTAAGTGAAAGGCAGGTAAGTCAAAACTACTGTATATGTATATTTAATAAATCGAATGATAAACACAAATATTGCAAACTAACGTTCAGTTGCAAGAAAAGGATGGAGTTCGTCTTATACATGATAAATCATGCACTGTCTGACTTCAAATTATCCACGTTCACTGACAATGATATCAAACCTTGGACAGATGCCCTTTATTGTGTAATTCCCCAAGACCAATTTATTAAGCAAAGATTCGGCAACGTTGATAGATCTTGATGTATAATACAATCTATATAAATATGGGGCATTTCACGTCAAGTGAACCAACTTTTGAAATCGATGTCTTCCGATCGCGATGAAATTTGCACCAATGTTAGTTCTATTGGATAGTAATTCGGACACCATTTGTCAACAAGATCGGTCAAGAACTCTCTGAGTTATAGGAGGTCAAAATTTGACATTTTGGCCAAACAGGTGTTTTTTTTTATCCATATAACTTATTACCTATTGTTCTTAGCAAAATGTGTCCCAAATAGTTTAGATAGCTATTTATGCAATCTTTCGAAAAAAAAATTAAAAAAATTTTATAAAATATTTTTGATTTTTTTTTTTAAATCAAAAATATTTTTGACTTTTTTTTTCAAAATGGGCCCTTTTTATTTTTTTTAAGAAAGCTTAGGTCTTTTCCTAAGCGACCTATATGGTCGCTTAGTGGGATGCGAGTGGGATATCTATCAAAAAAAATATTTTGTAACTCAAGATTTAAAATTTTTGAATTTTTTTGCAAAATCAAAAACTTTGTGGACTTTTTTTAAAAAAATGGACCCATTTTTTAATTTTTTTTGCTCAGAAGAAAGCTTATGTGTTTTCCTTTAACACCCTTTTTGTCGCTTAGTGGGATGCGAGTGGGATATCTATAAAAAAAATGTTTTGTAACTCAAGACATACAATTTTTTACTTTTTTTTTGAAAAATCAAAAACCTTTTTGACTTTTTTTTTCCAAAATGGACTCTTTTTTTATTAATTTTTTTTCTCAAAAGAAAGCTTAGGTCTTTTTGGTCGCTTAGTGGGATGCGAGTGGGATATCTATCAAAATGTTTTTAAATTGATTTTTTTCATATTTGTGTGTAAGTGTTTCTAAAACCTTAAAAATAAAAACCACAACAACTGACCGATAATAGCCACTGGAGGGGTGCAATATGAGGCCGACCGCTATTAATTTTCCACCCCCAAAATTTGTCTGAGTTTTGTATCTTGCTGCTTTTTTAGTCAATCCTAGAGGTAGTTTTCAGCGCACGTGATTTTCATTGTTAAAATATCAGGTGCCCCAGAAACAAATTTTTGGAATCAAGTGGAAATATTTTATGGCCCTTCTCCGAAGTACCAGTTTATTTATTATTTTATGACATTTGACTTTCAGAAGTGGGTGGAGAGGTAGAAGTTGACAGGTAGGTTATTTATATGGTGGTTTATTTTTATTATTATTTGTAACATTTGGTTAAACTAGGTACTTTAGTATGTAAGCCCTTCTTGACCCTAATAAAAGATTTTAGACTCATTCATTAAAACGTACTACCTATATGATCTTAAAAAACTATTTATTGTCATTCTGAAGACATACGGAAATCAGTTTTTTAGAAACAGCGTTAAAGTTAAGACGTGTGTTATTTACATAAATACTTACAAAATTCAAAATGTCTACGACTTCTAAAAAGGCTAGTTGAAAATGAAATTTATTCGTCTTTTTGTTTTAATACCTTTAACAAAATGAAGCACAGATCATCAGATATGCGAAATATTTCCGACGGCTTATTAAAAAAATTCCCTACGCTGTCAAAACGATTGAAAATTTGTGGATCATGCAGGAAAGAGCTCGGAAAGTTGAACGAATTACCGAATTTGAATAGTAATGAGCCTTGCGTTGAAGTTATTCCAGATGAAGACAAAAGTAATTCCGAGAATGAAGACAGAACTGTTGATGATGATGGTTATTCTAACTTTTCAAATTCAACGAATGAGTGTCGAAACCAATACCATAAGGATGCAGTAGAAGTTCTTGAACAAATAAAAGAGAAATACAAAACGTCACAGAGTGAAGCTGAAAGAATTCAACTTCTCACGCTTGCTCCAAGAACATGGAGTTCTGCAAAAACAATGACTGAGTTTGGAACGTCTCAACGAAAAGCAAGAATTGCTAAACAATTGGTTGCTGAGCATGGGATTCTCACACTCCCAAACAAAAAGAAGGGAAAAACTTTGGAGTGCGATACTAAATCTCTAATAACTCAGTTTTATCAGCGAGATGATATGACTCGCCTGATGCCAGGGATGAAAGACTGGATGTCTGTACGAATCGATGGCAAGAAAGTTCAAATGCAGAAGAGAATGGTTCTCTGTAACCTGAATGAATTATTCGCAACATTTCAATCTGAATACGAGGATGTCAAAATTGGATTCACAAAATTTACACAACTGAGGCCAAAACATTGCGTTTTGGCAGGAAGCAGCGGAACTCACACAGTATGTGTTTGTATTTACCATGAAAATGTTAAATTGATGTTGAAGGAAATCAACTTAAATTACTTAAAAGATGATTCATCAGAAGATTTACACCATTACCGCGATTGCCTTAAATTGACTATGTGCCCTAATGCTACAACTTCTTGCCACTTAGGTGAATGTTCGAATTGCCCGGAAACCACATCCATCAAAGAAAATTTAATCAACTCTTTTGATCGAGAATGTATTGAGGAGTTAAAATTTGAATCTTGGCTTCAGACTGAAAGATGCACACTGAAAATCATAATTTTAAATGTGGATGATTTTGTGGAAGAACTGTGTAGAGGATTGCTAAATTTGAGAACCCATGACTTTTTAGTCAAAGAGCAGTGGTCATTCTTCAAGGACTTGAAAACACATTCGAAGTCTGGTGAATTCATTATTTCATTTGATTTCGCAGAGAACTATAAATATGTTCTTCAGGATTCCATACAAGCATTCCACTTCAATAACGACCAAGCAACTATATTCACAGTAGTTATTTACTACATGAAAGAAGAAAACCTGGAACACAAAAGTATGGCAATCATATCCGACGATTTAAAACATGACACCGTTGCAGTTTATGAGTACCAGAAGATAATACTAAATTATCTAAAATCAAAATTTACAGTAGAAAAGGTACACTACGTTTCGGACGGAGCTCGTCAACATTTTAAAAACAAAAGTAGCTTCGCAAATCTTACAGCTCATGAAAAAGATTTTGGAATGCCAGCTGAGTGGCATTTTCATCCTACTGCTCATGGTAAAGGAGCATGTGATGGTATTGGAGCAAACCTCAAAAGAAATGCAGCGAAGTATAGCCTCCAGTGCTCTCATCAAGATCGCATCTTAGATGCGACTGCTTTATTCCATTGGGCAAAGAATTATTGTAAAGAAACTAAAATAGTTTTTAGTAGCAAAGAGGATCATGAGGAAACATTGAAAACACTAAAGAGCAGATTCGATGCTGCGGTAACAATCGATGGCACTGCTCAATACCATGCTTTCATACCGCTTGTCGATGGAAGACTCAAATTAAAAAAGTTTTCTGCATCTACTCAATGCGATTTCTTTCCAAAGCCAAAAAAGAAGCCAGCAGCGAAATCAGTAGCTGAATCTAATAACGCCAAGAAAGGATTGACAAAAAAAAGCAGCTAATAAAGGTGACAAATAAGGAGGATAAAAGTATGGATATTTGAAAATTTAAAAACTTCATAAATTAAGTGTAAAAATAGTTATTATATAAATTGATCTATTGTGATTAAGATTAAATTTTACTAAATTATTCATCTTTTTATTATTATTATTATTATTATTATATATTAAATTAATTATTATTAGAAATAAATAACAAAATTAAATTATTCAACATTTCCATAGAAAAAAAGTGATTTTTATTCCTGAGGTTAACATATTATGGGTATTACAGTATCGAGGCTATGAAATTTTAGTTGGGTATGTTACATACCATCGGAAAGGCTAATGTGTCTAGTTTCTCTGCGTAAGTTTAATTTTTAAGGTTTACACACAAATATGAAAAAAATTAAAATAGTGCAAATTTAAAAACCTTTGTCTTGAGTTACAAAACATTTATTTTGATAGATATCCCACTCACATCCCACTAAGCGACAAAAAAGGTTTTAAAGGAAAAGACCTAAGCTTTCTTTTGAGAAAAAAAATTAATAAAAAAAGAGTCCATTTTGGAAAAAAAAAAGTCAAAAAGGTTTTTGATTTTTCAAAAAAAAGTAAAAAATTGTATGTCTTGAGTTACAAAACATTTTTTTTTATAGATATCCCACTCGCATCCCACTAAGCGACAAAAAGGGTGTTAAAGGAAAACACATAAGCTTTCTTCTGAGCAAAAAAAAAATTAAAAAATGGGTCCATTTTTTTAAAAAAAGTCAACAAAGTTTTTGATTTTGCAAAAAAATTAAAAAATTTTAAATCTTGAGTTACAAAATATTTTTTTTGATAGATATCCCACTCGCATCCCACTAAGCGACCATATAGGTCGCTTAGGAAAAGACCTAAGCTTTCTTAAAAAAAATAAAAAGGGCCCATTTTGAAAAAAAAAGTCAAAAATATTTTTGATTTAAAAAAAAAAAATCAAAAATATTTTATTAAATTTTTTAATATTTTTTTTCGAAAGATTGCATAAATAGCTATCTAAACTATTTGGGACACATTTTGCTAAGAACAATAGGTAATAAGTTATATGGATAAAAAAAAACACCTGTTTGGCCAAAATTTTCAAATTTTGACCTCCTATAACTCAGAGAGTTCTTGACCGATCTTGTTGAAAAATGGTGTCCGAATTACTATCCAATAGAACTAACATTGGTGCAAATTTCATCGCGATCGGAAGACATCGATTTCAAAAGTTGGTTCACTTGACGTGAAATGCCCCATATATAAATGTCTTTGTAAGTTTGTTTGTTGGTTTGTTTATTTGTTTGAGCATCACGCCTAAACGGCTGAACCGATTTTATTGAAATTTGGAATGTAGATAGATCCTTACTGGGAAGCGTCAATATGCTATATATTTTTTATTTTACTACGACAGGGGTAGCGTAGCGAAGCGCACCGGGTCAAGCTAGTTTGTTATAAATAATTTAGAAATAGTGAATAATTAATTTACTAAAGAATTAGTTACTCATTTTAAAACCGGAATTAATGAACGACATAAAAAAGTTCTTAATACGTTTATATTGTACTGGAATTCAGCTAAAATTGTTTAAAGCATAGCTCCAAAACGGAAACTAAAGGGTTTGCTAGTCAATTGTTTTGTAGATTGTTCGGTTAATCGGTTAGTTAATCTGATCAGAATATTTGTGTTGAAAATTTAATGATGGACTTTGTTTTCGAATGTTTTTTAACATTATCAATACTAGAATTGTTAACTTTAACTTTATTTTTTGTCATCGGACATCAAAACTACATTCTTTACTTTTTTAAAAAAATTTAAATTATTCGAATAATTCGATTAATTTTAAACGTGTGATCGAATTATTCGAACAAGTTAAAATCTCTTATTCGAATTATTCGTTTTATTCGAACAAGAGAAAAATCGAATAATTCGGATACCCTAGTATGTACTAATAAAATGCAACCTAGGTGGCGAAAGAAACTTCTTTTGAGTTATGAGCAACCAAAAAAATATATTCTTTAGAATAACTCTTATTAGGCAACTTAAAAACATAAAAATCAAAAATAAAAGTTATGAGCAACGTAAAAAAATATATATTACTAGCTTGACCTGGTGCGCTTCGCTACCCCTGTCGAAGTAAAATAAAAAAATGTGAAAAGATTTTATAAGCAAATAAATTAATATAATTAATACCGGAATTTCTTGATTGTGATTAATTGCATACTATGCCTTTGAAGTTATTAAAAATATCCTGTGATTTTAAAAAATCTTGAAGCTTTTTTTAAGACATTCGCCTATTTATTATAATAGTTAAATTAATGCTTCAAATGAGTTATTTTGTTACCATTGTAGATAAAATATATACATATTCGAATATCAAGTGAATCTAATTGTAAGAGTCTTTAAACTTTGTGTAAATTACGTTGATGCCAGTGTCCTGTTATGCCAGAAATTAAGAAGGGGTGCCACACCTCTTGTTCCCATCCGTCCCAATTTTGGATAAACTTCATGTACTGGTAAGAAATTGATTCGTATAAAGTTTGAAGGCTGTCGCAATAATAGTTCCGCAGATATTTGAAAATACTATATACTTTGCATGGGAAGTTACACGCCCACTTATCCACTCCAGCCCATTTTCAGCTATTCTATGTAAAATGATAAGAGAGCTATTCGGACAAAGTTGGAAGAATCTAGTAATTTTAGATCTCAAGATATTTAGAAATAACTAATTACTTTGTATGGGAGGTGACTCACCCCGAGTTCCGATCCTTCCCATTTTTTATTAACTTCTTGCACTGATAAGAAATTAACTCATATGAAGTTTGAAGCCTTTCACATTTACAGTTCTCCAGTTTGTTTGTTTTGATTTAATTTTATATTAAGCAGCTAAATGAAATTTTTTTCATGAAAACCAGTTATAGCTTCCAAAAGTATTATGCACTTATCTTAAATGTGCAGGTATGAACAATGCACTTAAATTAACGAATTTGTATGGAGTTTGATAAATAAATATACAAAATACAAGTTTTGTGCACTTATATGCAAAATGCTCTTAAGTGAAAGTCAGGTAAGTCAAAACTACTGTATAACTTTTATATTTCGGGATATACATTCTACTGTACAAATCATCCTGATGGTAAGGCACATGGTGGCACTGGTATTTTAATTAGAAATCGTTTAAAACATTATCCCCTAGATGAATTCTCAAAAGACTATATGCAGGCAACATTCATTCATCTGGAAAGCTTTGCTGGAGATTTAAATATAATCGCGATCTATTGTCCACCACGCTTTTCGATGACCAAGGAGAAGTTTCAAGAATTCTTTAGCACGCTAGGAGGACGCTTTCTGCCATGTGGCGACTATAATGCCAAACACACTTACTAAGGCTCTAGACTAATGAATTCCAGAGGTAGACAGCTTTATAAAGCATTAGTTGATCGCATAAATGGCCTGGATTTTGTGTCCCCTGGACAACCAACATACTGGCCTGCTGATCCTAAAAAAAATTTCTGATCTCATAGACTTTGCCATAACAAAAAATATTAATCGAAATTCAATATCTACAGAAATGTCATATGATTTATCTTCTGATAATTCCACAATTATAGTATCTTATTACTGGAGGATTAACATTTCAAAATTTCATACTGAAACATATTACTTTAAAACAAATTGGCTTAAATATAAAAAATATATAAGCAGTCATATCCACACAGATCTTTGTATTCAGTATGAGGAAGATGTAGATAAAAGTGTCAATGACTTTACGTCATTAATTGTCATGGTTCAGAAGAATTCATGGATGAACACTTAAATTTATGCATAATAATAAATTATCATGAATGAAATTTGGAAATGTTTTGTTTTACGTTCCCATTTCAAAATGAGTAGCTAAGAATTTTTTGACTTTTCAGCATACATATATATATAAATACACTAGTTTTATTTATTTAGATTACATATACGTATGTGAATAGTGAGAAGTAAAAAATGTCCAATGTTCAAAATTAAGAGGCTTTCTCATCGCGCTCATTTAATTTGGTTTGTTTTATTTCCCAGCAGTCCGCAGGTTATTACAATTTAAAACACATCCAAATGTATACTATTATGTCAATAGGAAAACATAAAATAAAATTGGTTAAGAGTATACAACTAGCATCCGATTCAGATGAGTCTTATTGCTATTCCATTGTAAAATGAAATACATATTAGAATTGAAGAACGAGACAAAATCGAATAAAATGTTGTTATCGTACTTGCATCTGAATAGGATGGCTATGTAATGTAATATCATATTGTTAATATAGTTTTGTTGTTTGTTTTGGTTCAGCCGTTGCACAGTGGTTTAGAAACTTTTTTTTTTGGAAATAATTCGGTATCTCGGGAACTATTGGAGATGTTATTACAAAATTTCACATGGTTAGAACTGAGGTGTTTTTGAGTTGAATTACATTTGTTCAGCTTCCTAGGGGTAATACGGGCCAGTTTGTGCACCCTCAAAGTTGGTCACCTCGGGTCTCAAAATTTTTAAAAAAATCCCCAAAAATTCATTTATGATCCGAATGAGCTGAAATTTAAAATATAAATAGTCCTTGAGAAGATCTACAAAAAATACGCTTACATGTGTAGGTTATCTCCTTCAGTTGAAGAGATATTTAGGTTTATTTATTATTTTTTAGATATGGCGGCCCTACGGAGGGTCGAATTTTTTTTTCAAAATATCAGCTATATTGGCAATAAAATTCTAAATAAAATAAAAAAAACTTGGTAACAGTTATCTCGTCCGTGTAAAAAGTTACACGCATCCAAAGTTGGAACATGTAAAATGGGCCTAATTTTTTACGATCTTTCCTAAAAAAGTCCCTATATTTTTTATTTTGTAGAAACAAATTTTCTTTGGGACTATATACAATTTTTTTATGTTCCGGAAAGAAAACTTAATGCAAAAGCATGTAAAGTAAAATTGGGCTCACTTAAGCGGACACAGTATCCCCCAGACCTATCCAAACTTGGACAATTTTAAAAAAAATATTTAGGTTTCAGTAAAAAATTCTAAAAAGGCACCGATCCTCGAAAAAGTTCCGTATTTGTATAACCCTATATGTTGTTTAAATACTTAGAAAGTTGTTTTACTATCACACGGTAAATAGCGTCACAGTAGGCACTTTTCTAAAAAAAACTCAGTTTTTGGAACACATTTTCCCCGTTTTAGGAATTTCGGTATTTGAAAATAAAAAATGTCAAAAATTATAATGTCATTAATTTAAGGACATTTGGATCTAAATTAGTTCCCAATTTTGTTATGATATCTTTAACCGTTAAAATTTTACATTAAATCAAATTTTATATTTTTATTCGTGGAAAATCACCATATGAAAGTTTTTTTAGTTTTTAAGGTAAATGAAGTCCCAAAATTTTATAAAATTATTTAATTTTACTAAAATATCAATCCTCAGGTCATATGAAAAATCGTACAAATTTGTCAAAGCGGGTAAGGTTTGTGGAACTTCTGAGGAGTAAATAAAGGCTTTTTATATAAGTATTTGATACTGTTGAAAACATTATGACCTGAGGATTGATATTTTAGTAAAATTAAATAATTTTATAAAATTTTGGGACTTCATTTACCTTAAACTAAAAAAAGTCTCATATGGTGATTTTCCACGAATAAAAATATAAAATTTGATTTAATGTAAAATTTTAACGGTTAAAGATATCATAACAAAATTGGGAACTAATTTAGATCCAAATGTCCTTAAATTAATGACATTATAATTTTTGACATTTTTTATTTTCAAATACCGAAATTCCTAAAACGGGGAAAATGTGTTCCAAAAACTGAGTTTTTTTAGAAAAGTGCCTACTGTGACGCTATTTACCGTGTGATAGTAAAACAACTTTCTAAGTATTTAAACAACATATACATACTTTTTCGAGGATCGGTGATTTGCCTTTTTGGAATTTTTTACTGAAACCTAAATATTTTTTTTAAAATTGTCCAAGTTTGGATAGGTCTGGGGGATACTGTGTCCGCTTAAGTGAGCCCAATTTTACTTTACATGCTTTTGCATTAAGTTTTCTTTCCGAAACATATAAAAATTGTATATAGTCCCAACGAAAATTTGTTTCTACAAAAGAAAAAATATAGGGACTTTTTTAGGAAAGATCGTAAAAAATTAGGCCCATTTTACATGTTCCAACTTTGGATGCGTGTAACTTTTTACACGGACGAGATAACTGTTACCAAGTTTTTTTTTATTTTATTTAGAATTTTATTGCCAATATAGCTGATATTTTGAAAAAAAAAATCGACCCTCCGTAGGGCCGCCATATCTAAAAAACAAAAAAAAATCGAGCAAAATTAAAAAAAAAAAATAAATAAACCTAAATATCTCTTCAACTGAAGGAGATAACCTACACATGTAAGCGAATTTTTTGTAGATCTTCTCAAATTTCAGCTCATTCGGATCATAAATGAATTTTTGGGGATTTTTTTAAAAATTTTGAGACCCGAGGTGACCAACTTTGAGAGGGCACAAACTGGCCCGTATTACCCCTAGGAAGCAAAAACACCTCAGCTCTAACCATGTGAAATTTTGTAATAATATCTCCAATAGTTCCCGAGATACCGAATTATTTCCAAAAAAAAAGTTTCTAAACCACTGTGCGTTGTCCCGTTATTTATTTTTTGTTGTTTCTTTGTTTTTTCTATTCTTTCAAAGTAAAATTTCATATTGTAAAGGGTTTTTGAAAGTACAAGTGGTTTAACCGTGATTGTGGCATTAAAAATAAATAATTAAATAAAATAAATAAGTACAAATTAAAAATAGTAAGTGTTGTTTGTTGTGTGTTTTTTATATTAAAAGAAATGTTCTGCTTCAGTAAAAGAAATTTAAGACGATTAAAAAAAGTCAGTGGAGTTGGACTCATCCTACCTTCGCTTACAATGTAGGTGGAGTTGGACCCATCCGACTTTCGCTTACATTGTCGGTAGAGTTGGACCCATATGACGGCCTAGACCATCGCTGTGTAAATGTAAGTGGAAACTGAATACAGACTTTGGATTAGTCGCATCTACATTGTCATTGGTCTCAGTTGGAAGATGTATGGGGAAAAAAAATCCGCTGGGTTTTTACTATACAAAAGAAACAAAAAATTGTTCACAATGCGTTTACTGTTTTCGATATACAATATGTATTATATATTACATACATACATACCTACGTACATAATATATAAGAGAAATATTTTGAGATGTCCATTCACATCAGTTTTGTTTCAACTAAATTATAATGGCCCATAATCATAGTCAAATACTAAAGTCGGTTCTTTTTAAAATCAACTTTAAAATAAGAACCTGCTTTTTATTAATTTGCAACCATAGTCAAAATTAAAGTATGTTTTAAATTGAACCGACTTTAACAAATGTAGAAAATGTTTTCATACAATATACAACAAAAAACAGACAAGTGGCAACGCTGAACAGCCGACAAACAAAATTAAAAAAAAATTTCATCTAAAGCCTAGTACTCTGTTCATATCTGCGAAAAACTATGGTTTTTTCATGCGAAAAATTTTACATGATGTTTGACAGCTAGCTGTTCGTGCGAAAGAAGTGCTGCGTATGTTATTTCGTGTGGAAAAATAAGGTTGCCAGATGTATTTCACATGTTTTCCACAATAAAAACAGAGTACTGCTTTTGCGAAATTATTTCGCATATATTTCATTCCAAATATTTTATATGTAGTTTGACAGCATTTCGCACGAAATTTTGAACAGAGTACCTAGCTTAAGGAAAGAAAGTTGTTTGTTGTGGAAAAATTAAAAAGATAAGATTAATTAATAATAATTACGATATTTTGGTACTAATTTTATTGATAACTGTTCAATAATTGCAAAATCTCTACCAATATCTTGTAACTTAAAAATTTTTTACTTTGTGACGAACATTTTTACTCGGCGAAGAACAGCTGATGCTGTTGTTAAACGAGTTAATAACAGCTTCAGCTAGTTTTATATTTAAAGTCGACTTCAACGTCAGAAGTATACTTTAACTTGTCTATGATAGACCTAAAGTCCACTCTTAAGTAAAGTCGAGTTTAATTCTCTTAAAATGTACTTTATTTTTGACTATGATTATGGGCCAATATTTTTAGTTGGTAGGCACAACTTGTGCATGTGTTTATGTTATAACGGTTTACTTTAATGATCTTCTATTTTGTGTTGTTTATCTTTAGTTGTTATGGGAAGTTAATTGTAATGTTATATTTCGTTTTGTTGATATATTAATTAAATTGTGTAGGTACCTAGGTCACTGCAAACCACCCTATTCAATTTATTCAATTGTAAATTCAAATCTGCACTGACGTCAATAAATCATACCACAGCAACGCAAAACAAAATTACAAGCATTCTTATTTTCTTCATGTATGCAGCTTAAAATAAAAACATTTTTTGCTTTTGATTTTTCAATGTTAGTGCAAAGTAAAACCTAACATTAAAAAATCCAAAAACCAAAGTAAAAAATGTTTCTCTTATTTTCTCAATTTTGTAAGAAAAAAAACATTGCAAATCCTATATTACATGAATGAATAAAGCAAAATATTTTGTGTCTCTTCATACACGGATAGAACATAACACAACAAAAATCAAAATTTTTTTTCATGAACATGAGTGACAAGCAGGAATGGTAAATGATTTTTTCTTTCGGTATCAAAATATTTTACTGAGAGTACTTTTTTGAACCCCAGGGTACTAAAACAATTTTTTTTTAATATTTATTAACATAAAAAATTTAAAGCATAGAAATAATAATAACTTAAAATTTAATTCAGTTCTGTTTAATTATAACATTTTTGTTTATGAAATATTCTTTTATAATTCATATAGACATATTTTATAAAAACAAAAATTATGTAAATAACATAAAACAAATTAAGATCATAAGAAGTTTTAAATGTTAAATACAAATATAAATTTTTTATGTATTTTTGGATAATAATTTGTTGCTATTGTTGCTAATTTTAAGGTTTAAGTAAATCTTTGAATAAGTTTTGACAATGTTTTGCAATGACGTTTGTTCCTTTCTTTTGTTTTTATAATGTTTTGAACTGAAAATACAAACATTAATTTTAACCTTTTAACGGTAAATTTGCAGGTGCCCGTGCATCAAGACTAAACTGGCAACTCGCTTTATTTTGATTTTCAGGCGAAAACAATAAAGCAAGTTGTTTTATTTTTGTTTTTTTCTTTACTCACTACAGTTTGTGTCGGAAAGATACCTACCAATTGTTGTAAGGGAGTGCAAGAAAAGATAAGATTACTGTTTATTGTCGGTGTTTTGTTTAAGTTTTGAAATTTTTACAAATAAAGCTTAAGTGTCAGTAATTCTCAATCACTCTATGGTTTTATTTGTATAATATCTTTAGTTTTTCTAAATCCTTTTGGGAAAAGGTTTCCTGATGACCTGGCCTAAGCAATCAGTGAAATGCGCATAGGAACTAGCTTATCCCTAAACAATAAATTTCAGTGAATTTATCAATAAAATTGGGAATTTAGCATAAAAACAATTTTACTAAAATATTGATTCATTTAATTCGTTTTTTAGTTCGTTTTTTAACCAAAAATTACATATATTTTCATTAGCGGAATGTTTAATTTCAATTATATCAGCCAATGCTCTATATTGAGTGTTAATTGATTCAAATGAGTTTTTTTTCGTTTGGAAACATTTCCATTAAAAACGGAATAATACTATTAGTTTTTCCACTCAAAACATTTTCTGGAGAAAATTTGTTAAACCAGACCAAAATATCGTCATCGAAATCTAAACGTTCTTTTAAATTTTGTCAAAACTTTTTATTAAATTGTTTACAATTTTCTCTGAAATTATTTGCAATGTCGGTATCAATATGATTTGTGCGTATCAAATGAGTCTCGGGAGTACCACGGTACTTTTGAACATCAAATAGTATCAAAAAAAGTACGATGGTATCAATTTTGCCAACCCTGGTGACAAGTGAATGAATATTTGGTACTCTGTTAATTGTATCGTCTCTAAATCATTCAAAGAGTCAAATATTTCCTAAAACTGATATACACATTTCCAACTCAGATATTATTATGTCCTGTGGTTCCTATAAGGAACAAAGGGCCACCACAAACTGATTCCATTCAGTTCTATTAGATGATTTAGGCTTGATTTCCTTCCAGCTAAGACCGCTTTGTGTTATCTCGCATTCAAGTTGACGCCTCCATGTGTGCAATGGGCGGCCTCTTCTTCACGTATTACCCTGGGGTGTCCAGTCAATGGCATTTTTTGCTATATCTCCTGTGAACCTGAGCAAAGTATGACCAATCCATCGCCATTTTCGATTGAGTATTTCAGTATGGATTGGACGTTGATTTGTTAAGCTCCATAGATTTCCGTTTGCTATTGTTGCAGGCCGGAATATCCGAAGAATTCTTCGCAAGCATCGGTTGGCAAATACCTGTACAGCATTTATGTCACGTGGCAGCGCGTTCCACGTCTCGCTCGCATAGAGGAGAGCGGATTTGACACAGCTGTTGATCAACTTTATTTTGGTGTTGAAAGATATGACGGCTGATTTCCATATTGGACTTAACATGCCGAATGCTTGATTGGCCCTTGATATGCGGTATGCCACATCATTACTAGAGCCGTCATTGCTCGTAATGATACTACCAAGGTAACAGAAAGACGTTACATCGCCCAGGTCGACGTTGCGTATTTTAAACCTGTTGGTATTGATGGTGTTACATCGCATGCTTTTGCTCTTGGCGGTGTTTATCTTTAGACCAGCCTTTGCCGCTTCGATCTCTAGAGCCTTCAGTTTTGACACCATGTCTCTGTTGCTATGTGACAGTAAGCAGATGTCGTCTGCATATTCAAGGCATTCAAGGCGTTCATTGAGGCCCCATCTAATTCCTCTTCTAGATCGAATTGCATTACGTATGATAACGTCGAGCACAATGTTGAACAGCAAAGGCGATAATACGCATCCTTGCCTGACTCCTGTAAGGACTTCGAAGGGGTTACTTAAGATATTGTCATGCTCTACTCAAAGCAAACATTCTTATTTCAAACATTCTTATTGAGTGATTGGATAAGATTTATAAGTTTTGGTGGAATACCTTTACAAACAAGAGTGCTCCATATCGCGTCATGTCTTAAGGTGTCGAAAGCTTTTTTGAAGTCGATAAAGACCATATACAAAGGAGACTGACACTCGTTGGACTGTTCCGCAATCATCCGCAATGTATTGATGTGATCAGCACAAGACTTCTGTGGACGAAATCCAGTTTGCTCCTGCCGAAGTTCCGGCAAAATAGCTAACTTGTTCACTGCACTGAAAATTGTTATACCTCTCCCCGCTAAGATGAGGTCCATGCATCAAACAATGCTCTCTTTAGAAAGCAATTAGTTTTAATTTTAGCTATAATATTTAAACACTTATTGTTAGGCCTAATGATATAGGCAGATTCAATAAATAAAAAGTTAAATAAAAATACGAACATTGCTTTCGGTAATTATCTCAACATGTGTGTATCATAAAGCATTACAATGAACGAAATTATGATATCACAGCAAAGCAATCTTTATATTAATTTGTTACCTGAACATCAATCTTTCAATCAAAATGTAAATAGAACATTTTGATTGAACCATAGAGCAGAAACTAGAAAAAACTCAAACAAAAAAATTTTTCAAAATAATCACACGAGTGTTGTTTTTGTTTTCACATAATTTTTTCTACAAATAATTCTCACCACTTAGGTCCATAAAATTGGGAAGATGGGTTTGCATAATCTGTAGATAGTCCTCTTTTCGCATGATACCATCTACTAAATGCAGAGGGCCAACATGCGCCACCATGTAAAGCATTCCCAAACCATTATGTTCACTTGGTGTCTTTGAACACGTTCCCCGGATTTACGCCAGCAGTATTGCTTTCCATCTGACTGAATATGGTTAAATTTGGGCTCATCAGACCAGATAACACGTTTCCAATTATCAATGGTCCAATTTCTGTGCGCCCTTGCTAATTTCAAGCACGCTTTATCATTCTTATCGGACATTGCAGGTTTGCTTTTTTATCAGCTGAAGCATATCCGATGTCATGGAGCACTTTCTAGCATTGTTTTTCACATTTAAGACATCATTAGTCGAGCATCTGAGTCCTTTAATAATAATATTAAGCAAGTGACAAAATCTACTTTAATTTGCAAGAAACACGGTTTAAACTGCTCTACGAACAAGAAGAATAAAATAAGAACAAACATAACGGTAAATCTGCATGATTTCTGCTGATAAATGAAGTGGGAGAGCAAAAATAGGTGCAATTCATAATACTGTATATGGTCGTAAGTGAGTGAGAATTGAAGCCGGGACTTTATGGTACTTATGCTTTATTCTAAAGGCACTTTTAAAATTTTGTATAACAATGGACCTAGAAACATGAAATTAAGCATATACATATGGTCCTAAGTGAGTGAGAATTTTAGGGAGAGACTTTACTTTAGGTACTTTTTATACCCTTCACTTTCGTTTGTAATTTCCACAATATAATTTTCCGACCCTATAAAGTATATATATTCTGAATCCTTATAGATAGCGGAGTCTATTAAGCCATGTCCGTCTGTTAGTTGAAATCAATTTTCTGAAGACCCCAGATATCTTCGGGATCCAAATCTTCAATAATTCAGTCAGACATGCTTTCGAGAAGTTTGCTATTTAAAATCAGCAAAATCCGTCCATAAATAACGGAGATATGAGCAAAAATCCGAGACAACCTCTGAAAATTTCATCAAAAAAACACAATTTATTGCATGCTTTGACAAAAAAGCAACAAAACGTATGTTTGGATGGGTGTTGGTTTCATAGTATTTTTTTGTTTTTTGCGTTCTGTTTCGTTTGGCGTTGTTGTTGTTTTTTATACAGTAAAACGTATGTTTGGATGTGTGTTGATTTTATTGGTTTGCGTAGAAACGTATGTATGGAAGTGTGTTGGTTTGATGTATTTTGTTGATGCTTTGCGTATTTTGTTTTGTTTTTTGTATACCTCTCCAATTTTTACATTCCATTAGGTCGCCCTTCTTGGGAATGTTTACGATAATACCCTCTTTGAGCCGTGCATCCAATTCGTTAGTAGACCAGAAGGTTTGGATCAGTGGTTGTAGGAAGGACGATGATGTTTGGCTGTCCGCTTTGAGCATTTCAGGTGCAATGTTATCTGCTCCAGGGGCCTTATTTGCCTTTAAGGCTGAAACAGCCCTAAAGGCCTCAATTTGGATATCTTGTCTCACGCAATGGCTAGTGCAAGTACATATGCTTTCAGTAGCAAAGGGTGGGTTGGACAGCAATCTAGAGTAGTGTTGTCTCCATATTTCGAGTTGCTCCGACCGAGATGTTGTTAGCACTCCCTCGCTGTTCTTTAGGGGTTGCGAAGTTTTTTCCAGTTAGGTTTTTGGTGATAGCATAAATTTCTCTTGGTCTGTGCTCTTCCGCAGCTTTTTGGGCATCGCGTGCGAGAATTGTGTAAAAGCGTCTTTTGTCGCTTCTAGCGCTTTGCTTTACTTGTTTGTCTTGTTGACTGTAGACCTCCCTCAGCGCAACTTTCTCTGATCGAGTTCTGGCTGCATTGAGTTTAGATTTAGCATCTCTTCTGGATTGTATCAAATACCAAGTGTCATCAGATATCCATTGCTTTTTCCGTGGTGTTCTGTAACCAATATGCACTCTGGCGGCGTCCTCAAAATGAGCTTGGATGTTTGGCCATTCAGTAACCGGATGGGCGCGTTCGACATTTAAGCCTTCCTTAAGCTCCCTCCTAGCAGGGATTAGCAGATTCCTTACATCGTATTTCCTCGCTGATGTTTCGGGTCTTCGGATTGCAGCGACCTTAAGACGGATAGATGCTATTAAAAGGTGATGATCGGAAAAGCAGCCCGCCCCTCTTTTAGCTCGTACATCGAGAAGGCTTCTGTTGTCTACAATATTTAATGCGATCTTTAAACATGGAGTTTTTCCTTCTATAGACCAATAAGCTTGCTTATCGAAACTGTTTGAAAAAGTGTTCCAAAAGAAAATCATACCATTTTTAAATGAGAAAACGCCACGGAACAATCGAACAAGATAATCATATAACCGGAGAGATAAAAAAATCCTTTGAATTAAAGAAATATTGTTCAGCTATATTTTTGGGTGTCGCACAGTGGTATGAGAATAAAAAAAGAGGGAAATAAATCTGTAACTTCTAAACCCTTACGCCGATTTGAATGAAATTTCACATGCGCAAAGAGGAAGTGTAGTCGAGTTTAAGTTTTGAATTTGGACCTCATGGGCCCACCAGGAGCGGGACCAGGGGTTCCCAAAGTAGGACACCTCGGGTATGTTCAATTTTTAAAATGATCCTATTTCTTCGTTTATGTTCGATTTAAAAAAAACTACACTTATAGAATCTCCTCGTCGAGCACTACACTACAAAACCTCGTCGTAGCTATCAATTATCTCTTATAGCTTAGGAGATATTAGCATTTGAAAATTAAATTTTCAACATTTTCACCCACCCTACTCCAGTTTTTTGGTGACCGCGGTTCCAAATATTCCCCGATTTTATCCATTTTTCTTTTATAGGATTAACAATAGAATTTACCTAGCATTGTTATTTACATTCATAAAAATGTTGTTATGTAGGCAACATGTTTTATTATGAATTTCGATGTTAGGTAAATTCTCAGCGAGTTGTTTAGTTTTCCCTAATTTATTTGACACGTAAAAATCATAAGGTAGACATGTTATATATCAATGTATAGAGGATTTTGTCTACTTTTCTGTATATAACTTTTGACAATTAAAAAATTCATGGAATACTTTTTTGAAAAATATGACAAAAAATTTAAATATCTCCTAAGCTATAAGAGATAATTGATAGCTACGACGAGGTTTTATGTAGTGCTCGACCAGGAGATTCTATATGTGTAATTTTTTTTAAATCGGAAATAAACGAAGAAATAGGATCATTTTAAAAATTGAACATACACGAGGTGTCCTACTTTGGGAACCCCTGGTCCCGCTCCTGGTGGGCCCATGAGGTCCAAATTCAAAACTTAAACTCGACTAGACTTCCTCTTTGCGCATGTGAAATTTGATTCAAATCGGCACAAAGACCTGGTATATAAAATAAAGAATATGTGTAAATGAGTTAAACATGTTACTTTCACACTGAGGAGGGGATGCTGTCCACTTGTCACACTTAACAATGTTAATATACCTCAGTCCGATTATGTTACATTTTGGATTGGTATTCACTTAGATAGAAAACTTACTTGGCGCCGTCATAAAGAAACCAAGAGACTTCACATGAAGTCAAAAGCATCTAGTTTTCACTGGTTAATAAGTGACCAATCAAAGTTAAGCCTGAACTATAAAGTCACCCTGTATAAAATCATTTTAAAACCAATTTGGACATGTGGAATCCGATTGTGGGGAACGGCAAGTAATTCCAGTATTGAGCTTATGCAGAGGGCCCAGTCGAAAATTCTTAGGACCATGACGGGTGCACCATGGTACATAAGAAATGAAAACATCCACAGGGACTTGGAAGTGCCACTAGTGAAGGATGAGTTTAAGAAAGTCCGCGATAAATATATACTGAAACTGCAATCCCACCCAACTCCGCTTGCTCGGCTTTTCGCACAGAGCCAAACCAGATCAAGGCTTTGTAGAGGAGATCTACCACCCGCTAAGATGAGGTCCATGCATCAAGCAATGCTCTCTTTAAAAAGCAATTAGTTTTAATTTTAGCTATAATATTTAAACACTTATTGTTAGGCCTAATGATATAGGCAGATTCAATAAATAAAAAGTTAAAAAAAAATACGAACATTGCTTTCGGTAATTATCTGAACATGCGTGTATCATAAAGCATTACAATGAACGAAATTATGATATCACAGCAATGCAATCTTTATATTAATTTGTTACCTGAACATCGATCTTTCAATCAAAATGTAAATAGAAAATTTTGATTGAACCATAGAGCGGAAACTAGAAAAAACTCAAACAAAAAAATTGTTCGAAATAATCACACGAGTGTTGTTTTTGTTTTCACATAATTTTTTCTACAAATACATTCTCACCAATTAGGTCCATAAAATTGGGAAGATGGGTTTGCATAATCTGTAGATAGTCCTCTTTTCGCATGATACCATCTACTAAATGCAGAGGGCCAACATGCGCCACCATGTAAAGCATTCCCAAACCATTATGTTCACTTGGTGTCTTTGAACACGTTCCCCGGATTTACGCCAGCAGAATTGCTATCCATCTGACTGAATATGGTTAAATTTGGGCTCATCACACCAGATAACACGTTTCCAATCATCAATGGTCCAATTTCTGTGCTCCCTTGCAAATTTCAAGCACGCTTTAGCATTCTTATCGGACATTGCAGGTTTGCTTTTTTAACAGCTGAAGCATATCCGATGTCATGGAGCACTTTCTAGCATTGTTTTTCACATTTTAGACATCATTAGTCGAGCATCTGAGTCCTTTAATAATAATATTAAGCAAGTGACAAAATCTACTTTAATTTGCAAGAAACACGGTTTAAACTGCTCTACGAACAAGAAGAATAAAATAAGAACAAACATAACGGTAAATCTGCATGATTTCTGCTGATAAATGAAGTGGGAGAGCAAAAATAGGTGCAATTCATAATACTGTATATGGTCGTAAGTGAGTGAGAATTGAAGGCGGGGACTTTATGGTACTTATGCTTTATTCTAAAGGCACTTTTAAAATTTTGTATAACAATGGACCTAGAAACATGAAATTAAGCATATACATATGGTCCTAAGAGAGTGAGAATTTTAGGGCGAGACTTTACTTTAGGTACTTTTTATACCCTTCACCTTCGTGAGAAGGGTATATATAAGTTTGTCATTCCGTTTGTAATTTCCACAATATAATTTTCCGACCCTATAAAGTATATATATTCTGAATCCTTATAGATAGCGGAGTCGATTAAGCCATGTCCGTCTGTCTGTTAGTTGAAATCAATTTTCTGAAGACCCCAGTTATCTTCGGGATCCAAATCTTCAATAATTCAGTCAGACATGCTTTCGAGAAGTTTGCTATTTAAAATCAGCAAAATCCGTCCATAAATAACGGAGATATGAGCAAAAATCCGAGACAACCTCTGAAAATTTCATCAAAAAAACACAATTTATTGCATGTTTTGACAAAAAAACGTATGTTTGGATGGGTGTTGGTTTCATAGTATTTTTTTTTTGTTTTTTGTGTTCTGTTTCGTTTGGCGTTGTTGTTGTTTTTTATACAGTAAAACGTATGTTTGGATGTGTGTTGATTTTATTGGTTTGCGTAGAAACGTATATATGGATGTGTGTTGGTTTGATGTATTTTGTTGATGCTTTGCGTATTTTGTTTTGTTTTTTTGTTGGTGTTTTGTTTCGTTTGGCGTTGTTGTTGTTTTTTATACAACAAAACGTATGTTTGGATGTGTGTATGTTTTATTGCTTTGCGTATTTTTTTTTTTGTGTTTTGTTTTGCCGAAAGTGGGCAATAAACATATGTATATACGAATGATTATAAAAAATAATAATGTATCCACAACAAAGGTGAAGGGTATATCAGATTCGGCATAGCAATTTTGCAATTTCTTCACCAATGAACCTAATATCAATGAAATAAGACCATGTGGTCCTCTTTCTTTCATGGGAAATAAGACCAGAATAAGAAAGAAGTGCAGTAAAGCCATTATGGTATTATAGCACTATATAAACTTTTTTGTTTTCTTAAACGATTTATTTTATTTTACAAAACAAGAAAGGTCAAAAAAACAAATGGGAATGTTTCAAAGTTTTTCCAAAAAAAAAAAAAAACTTTCACTACAAAAAATATTATTTAGGCCCCTATTACCGTTTACAACAGTTGTATTTTAGTGTTGTATTTTTTAAAATGCGATCATGATTTACAACTGTATAGTTGGTTCTACGTACCGGAATGTCCCGAAGAACTTCGGTCAAGGGCTGTCAACCCAGCAACAACAACTATACAATTGTAAATCATGATCGCATTTAAAAAATACAACACTAGAATAACAACTGTTGTAAACGATAATCGGGGCCATGATATCATAATTGGGGCCTTAATCATTTATTTAGAAGAAATCATTTATTTAGCGAAGCCGCCTGCCGCTTTCCATGGAGGAGAAAGTCCCTAAGAGCGGCCGCAGCACAGTGGGGGGTCTGAAAAAAAACTGGAAATAAATCTGTAACTTCTAAACGAATAGCCCGATTTTAATAAAATTTCCCATAGCTATAGAAGGAAATTTTATTCAAATTTCAGTTGAGTGTGGGCTTATAACACCATGGGGCCGAGCCACAATGCCCCAATGTGGGCCACCTCGGGTATATCAAAAATTAAAAATGGTGCCAATTTTTTATATATATGGAATCGACAAGACGAGATCTACAAAAAACAAAATTTTATTTACCTACCTTGGTCTGGTTTTTTGCTAATGACGGATCTAATTCTTTCCCGATTTTCTTTAAAATAATTTTTGGAATTAACAAGACATGTAGAAGAAATTAAGTTATGTGCATTCAAACTTAAAAAAAATAAAAAAGTCGTTTAAATTATACAGAAAATAAGAAAAAGATAGATAGTGCATTTATATTTTTCTGAAAGACAACACTTCGGGAAATATTATAATCAGGGCAACCAAAAATATGCTCTAAAAAAAGTGTTTTATGCGCATAAAATATGCACTTAAAAACGAAAAATATGCTCTTAAAATATAAAAAATATGCACTTAAAAATAGTTGGTTATTGTTTGATTTCAAAATTTCATTAAAAAAACATATATGAAGTAAATAAAATATTGAGCTCATAAATTATAATTGGTTATTATAGGATTATATTTCGATTTTAGTGAATTTGGCACTACATGAAAATAGTTTGATTCAATTCATTTTATTATATTTAGCAATAAATTACTATGTGTTTACTTAAGTTTTAAAATTTTTAAACTAAATCTTTGTTTTAGATTCCCGAGTTTCTTAGACAATCTTAATCAATTGATTTGTCTCATCTTTTAAACTGCCTAATACTTCAAACTTTTTTTTGGTAATTAGTGGCATAATATTTTACTTTCTCAATCCATGTGTCCCAATGTTTATAGGATCCCTACTGAGGATGTACCCAATCAATTTCTCGAAATGTTTCTATTCTATATGAAGCTTTAAAAACTTTTTTACCATTTAAATAATGTTTCAAAAACTCTATGAATAGCCTGTGTCATTTTATGGTAAAAACTGCAATGGATTTTGGAGCATTCATCATGTGTCTAGATTAATATCTGAATACGGCTTCTAAAATTTAAATAGAATTATAAAAAAGCCTTACAATAGTGGAATGACTGCAATTAAACAAATATAAAAAAACTTTTTATTCAAGTTTTATCATTGGGACTCAAAATTCCCATGTTTCTTCCTTTCTTATCCATTGTATCGTCTATCGATATCCACGTATATTGTTTTTTAATGATTTCTTAATAACTTTTTTTATTAAGAAATACATATATCAATGGGTTTTGAACGCGAAATTTTCGATGGATCTTAATATTCTGAACATCTGTTGAATACTTATTCAATTTTACATTAGTGGTAAACTATTAATGCCCAACCATAACTGTCTCAAGCTGCCTTAAATTCCTTCTTTTAAATGTATCCAAAAATGTGTTATGAAGTTGCCCATAATAACATACAATTTTGGAATTTTCTTTTAATTGTTTACGTATTTTTACTGTTTGTTAAATTTTAATATTTGTGTGTGTATATTTTTAATTTAATTGAAATATATGGAAACTAAGCACCCTTAAGTCAACGAAAATTCTATGAAGATAAGTCGATTATGGGTACTTTGTTTTTGTATTTAAGTAGCTTTGACCAATTATCATTGGACCTCAACAAAATAGTAAAATATAGAAATGAAAAATTATAATACAAACAATAAAATTATATCAGGAAAATAAAATAATGAAAAATAAAAGAAAATATGCAGTTATGAGTTAAATATGCAAAAATATGTTATAAAACGTAAAATGTGCTAAAATATGCAGTAATGTATATTATTATTATATCTAAAGTTATGTCTAAAAAGTGTCCAGAGGGAAGATAATGTTTCCAATTCTGGTTCTTGCATTAAAATGGAAATATTTTATTGCATTCCAGTTATGAAAACACTATGCATATACGTATTTACATTAAAAATAAATAAAATAATGATATAACTTAACTTAATACGACTTTAATTAAAAACTAGAGTATAAAAAATTATATAAAATATGTTTCACTAATTAATTGGAATACGTATTTACTTTTTTAAAAAAAAATCACTAGTTATTGCACTAATTCTATAACTTTAAAAAAAAAATTATTTATTGGTCCACTTTTAACAAACACTTCAATTACAAATATAATTTAAATTAATCACTAATTATTTAATAAAACTTTATTTATCACTATTTGATTTGAACTTAAGTTAAAACACACACTTTTTATTTAACACAACCGATGATTTTAAAATTCATAAATATACTGAGTATTGTCATGTTCTTCTTCTTTCTTTTAATATGTTAATAGTAAAAAGTCGGTATTAATGTAATTTGTTATTGTAAAATTTGTCACTAACCAAAAATAATATTCTTTTGTATACTAAAATGGATCGTTTTTGTATCATAATGTACTTTTTAATATTATCTATTAAGTTAATTTCTAGGGATCTTTGTTTGCAACTAAAATGTACTTTAAGATGTGTATAATTCGATAGTAATGTAATTTGTTGTAAAATGTTTTTTAAACGCTGAGTAACATTTTTGCGACACAAAAGAGACAAATTTTAGTATACATATCGAAAATATAACTTCCAATTGCTGGCAGGGTATGGACCCGAGTGAGTGGGAATCCACAAGATGCTGCTTTTTTGGTACTTTTTGAATTTTCTATAATAATGGATCTATAAACATGAAATTAAACATAAATAGTCATTGGCATATATGGTCCTAAGTGAGTGAGAATTGAAGGCGGGGACTTCTTTATTCGAATGGTACTTTTTGTGATTTTTTCACCAATGATCCTCGAAACATGAAATATGTAAAGCTTATATTGACCCGAATGAGTGGGAAGAGACTGTTTTTTGTACTTTTTCTATATTCTAATGGTACTTTTTGTGATTTTTTCACCAATGATCCTCGAAACATGAAATATGTAAAGCTTATATTGACCCGAATGAGTGGGAAGAGACTGTTTTTTGTACTTTTTCTATATTCTAATGGTACTTTTTGAATTTTTCTAATAATGGGCATAGAAATATGAAATTAAGCGTATATGGTACTAAGTGAGTGATAATTCAAGGTCATATTTCATAGTACTTTTTCTTTATTCACCAATGAACATAAAAAAAATGAAATAAAGATTATATGAACCTGAGCGATTGTATATACAAGTGGGGGTTTGTGGTACTTTTTCTTTATTTTAATGGTAATTTTAATAGGAAGCAGATTTAATGGGACGATTAAATATTTTGAAAATTATGTACAAACGTAATCTGTTAATCAAATAATTTGGTAAGTTAAGATGTTTCATGCTACATAAATAACACATTTTTCAATTGTACATTTGTATACTTTTATTTTAATATCAAAATATATGCATACGAAGTAGCGGGTAATATTCTAGTATTTAATAAAGCTTGAAATCTACCCAAATCCTCTGGATTTGGCCACTTATTAGATAACAGTGGCCACATTCGATAAAGAAGGAGGGTTACGGCAGACCTAATCCAAAGAGAAGAAGAATTTCAATTTAATCAGGGCAATGTCCGGAACTAGCTGCACTAATTAAATAATAATTATTATATATAAGATTTGAAATAGTTATTGTTAGTTCATTAAGTAATAAAGATAAAATAAATAAAAATTAAAAAAAGGGTATAAATATAATTGATAGATTAATTTAAATATGAACGACAAAAACTTACCCGCTATTAATAATAACAACAAACATTTTTATTTTAAGATTAAAATATATTTTCTATTTATTATAATTGTATGTTTTATAATATTTAACATTTAAACATATTGTATATTAATATTATTGTCAATAATTACGTTATTACGTTTATATTTTATTTGTGTATTTTTTATATTTTCCGAAATAAGTGTGAGCACTATAAAAACAAATAGATTCCATCCAGTATATGGCTATTCCAAAACATGAAGTGTATGAAAGGAGCAACTGAAGAGCAATAGGCTCGCTTGCATTCCTAAAAATTGTTTATGGAATAGTTGTACAAAATACCTAGTTATCACACTTGCTTCTTCAAATATTTCCACAATTTGTTAATAAATATTTACACAATTTGTAAATAAATATTTTCAACTTTAGTGGAATTAAGGTTTTTATATACATTTCATACTTATCTACATTTTGTATCATCATAATTAAAATAATAACAATTTCAGTGCTTGAATTAATAAACTTGGTTGAACATTAACATATATTTTTGGACTAGATCATGTACTTTACTACCGTTGTATTGTATTTTTTTTTAAGAATAATTTGAACATAAAATTGTGCGTCAATAAGACCATGGTACAAATATCAAATTCTGCATACCTAAGTAGAAAATTATTTATAAAGCTTTATAATACCTAATTAAAATTTGCCTGTTATGATTGATGTTAACATTTGCGGGCCATATTCTTGAATTTTCCATAGTAGAGTGAAATTATTTTTGTGTCACATATAATTATAATAATTATAAACATATGTATATGCATTGAATAATTTTAACCCCAAGTGCTATTAAGGGTTAATTTAAATTTTTGTACTGTTATACTAGACTTCATGTTATATTTTTCTTAAGTTTCATCAAAATCGGCCCAAAAATGTGTAACATTTCACTATCTTTCCCAGTGTTGCCAATTCATGGTGAACAAAAAGGGCTAAATACTTAGAAAAAAAAAGGCTAAAAAAGGGCTAAAAAAAGGCTAAAATTTTTAATTAAAAAAATACATACATTTGACACAAAAAACAACTTAGAATGTTACATTTTGCTATGCCGAATAGACAAACAAAAATGTATGAATATAACACACGTTCAAATGCAAGAAAATAAGAATATTTATTCCTGTATGTTGATCCTTAACTTTAAAATAACTTAATATGGGGCCACACGTATATCATATGCCGATGTTTTTCAAGCCTCGTATTTATCACCTGGCCTGCAAAATGCTCCTATGCAAATTTATTAATATGACAAATTATGTATAAAATAATCCTTTGTGATAACTTCGATGGAGAATATTTTGATAAGTGAATATATGGCAAATATGCCTCTCATGTAATGCAGAAAAAAAATATTCTAAAAATTATACACGTCGCCGGACAGAATTAATTTTCATTGGCAAAAACATAAATTTTGCCATTAGTTAGTAAACATATCAAAACTAAGGTAGCCAAAATATGTAAACATAAATATTTAATTTAAATTTGGAAAAAGTTAATTTTCTATATTTGATCAGATAAAAATTATCATACCTAAGTTATTATCGATAATGAACTGAATTTTTCTTTCTAAATTGGTTGGATTGTAGTCTTTGAAAACGGTATACTACATGTCATGTGTTATAAAATATTTGTTAAAGTACTATATTTACGTCAATACATCGCCCAGATAAAGTTAAAAGTATTTTCTTTAACCCTATATATGATTTTATAAACGCCCGGACTCGCGCTTAAAACATTAACATATTTATTAACAATTTTTATTTAAATAACGTACATTTTCTCTATATTAGTTATGGTATGTTTTTAATGTATGGAAGGTCCAACCATTTGTATGTGCTTAAATTGTTTACTGGTTCAACATTTTTAGTTAATTTTTGACATAATATCCCTGCCAATTTTTTTGAACTGATTTTACTAATTTTCAACAGCTAAAATTTCAGATCATTAGAGTAAATATATAATTTTCATTAGAGTAAATATATATGGCTAAATGAAAATAAAAAAGGCTAGAAAAAAGGCTAAAGGCTAAATTAATTTTTTTGTGGCTAAACAAGATTGAAAAGGGCTAAATTTAGCCCAAAAAGGGCTAAATTGGCAACACTGATCTTTCCATTAGAAATTCCAAATATTGAAAAATTTGACCTTCTCGATTAAGGGTTGACGTTTTCCGATTTTAGTAAAACATTCAGGCTATATTTAAAATTACATGGACTATAATATTCTGAATAGGTTTTACTTAAAATTCATAAAAGCAAGGAAATTCGGCTCATTCGCCAAAATATGGTAAAAAAATTAGTTTTTCTCGAAAATCGCAAAATTTAAATCGCATGTACGGAAAAACTATAGGAGGTATTGTCATAATTTTTTCATATTTTTATTACCTATTATGTTCTCAATAAATCTCAATGTGTTGATCAAAAAATTCTGAAATTTGTTTAACAAAATTTTTAAAAGTTTGAAATTTGAGTTTTGAAACTGCCGTTAAAAAATTTAAACTTTTTTGGTTATATCTGCGAATCCAAATTTTTTTGTTCTAGTGGCCTGAGAAACGTTAAAGGCCTGGCGATTTTTTAATAACTTTAAATTTTTTTAACCAATTATTGTGTTTTATATCTTATTACGTACGAATTTCGATTCTTTTAAATTAAGTTGCAAAAGAAATTATTTAATGGGAAAATTTTTAAAGGAACTGGAAAAATTTAATTGTTTCCCTTAGTAAATGCACCTCAAAACTTCAGCATTGTTGCGGCACCAGTTAACGTCCTAATATTTTACACAACGTGTTTCTACAATACATAGAACAATTCTAGAAATTCTCAAAATTCGCAATTTTATTTTTTTTGGAGCACTCTAATGTACATATGGTCGGCGAGATAAATACGGATCTGAAAATTGTAGTCAGACCGAGTCAACCAATTGAAATTGAATAACGAGGATACAAAGAATGATCACGCAGAATGTTTTAAATTTCGACAAATAACACAAAATGTAGGTGAGTCGCTAGCAACGTCTACGTTACATTCAAACAGGCTGTAACATCGTGTGACTATGGCGCATTTCTAGACAGATATCATAAAGCAAATGATATTTGGAATCGAATCCCATATTATTTGCGGTGTAGTGATTGTCAAACAACCGGGAAATTTTGTAGAGGCCTCTTCCAAAGAATTAACATAAGTATCTACGAAGGTAGTGAACACAGGTGACAGTGTAACAACGGCACAAACATGTAAATTAGGTTTTATACCCGTTAAGACGAACAACATGCGAAACAAATTGCTATGGTTGTGGTGGTCGACATCACGCAAGGACTGCAAATTCAAGAAAGCAAAATGCTTTACATGAGGTAAGTTGGGTCATATTAGCAAAGTTTGCAAATCGAATACGAGACAAATGACAGATAAGTGTGATCTTCTACAAACATTGCAAGTAACAGCTGTTAATGCTGGTGCGATCGCAAAATTGTCGCCGAAATCTATCAACAAAACCATATTCTATAGAAAATCTACAATTATTCTTGGACTAGGCTTCGCATTATTCGAATTTTATTCCAAATTTTGCTACATTAGATATATCTCTTCGTGATGTAATGAAACATTTAGTTTTTTATTGGAATAAGAAAGCAGATTACAATAAGATTAAGAATTTCCTTGTGTCACCTCAAGTTTAGAAAAACGGGCAATGGGGCTGCTCAATCTCATCGCTTGCCTGATAATCCGGAACGTCCAATTACCTATGGGAGCCGTACCATGAATTCAACGAAACAACGATACTCACAAATAGACAAAGAGGCATTGACGATTGTGTGGGCCGTCCAAAAAATGGTCAAATATTTATATGTGCGTTATTGGACCCTGACTACTGATCACAAACCACTTGTTCAGATATTACATCTTAGTAAAACTTTGCCGGTGTTATGCATATCTCGTATGTCGATTTATGCTGATTTCCTATATAATTTCGACATTTTCCACAAGACCTTGAAGAACATCAATGCCGACTATTAATCTCGTATAACCCCGTCAACAACAACGATCAAGCAGGTAAATCCTTTTCAAGATACAACTAACGAATAAGATGGTTTCGACAATTTATTATTCGACTGGTTTCCGGTGACAGCAGAACTCATTACTAAGAAACCATAAATATACACGTATTGGAAAAATTCTTCAGTAGCTGAAAAGTAGCGAGAGCTGGTTATAAGTCACCAGAGATAAACTGCAAACGTTATGGTGTACAACTGTTGAACATCGCATTGTAATTCCTTCTAAATTTCATGAGGATATATTAAGGGAATTACACGCAGCTCACTTGGGAGTAGTAAAGACGAAGGGCATCGATCGCTCGTTTGTTTACTGGTCTGATAGATAAGGACATTGAAAAGATGGCGATGGAATGTAACCAGTTCGCGAAGTATGCTAAGGTGGTATCCAAATTTAGGGTCCATCATTGGGAATACCCCAAGTCCCCGTGGGAACGTGTTCACATTGATTATGAGGGGCCGTTCGAGGACCGACGCATTTTCTAAATGGTTGGAGGTTAAAGATACACTGTCCATTACAGCGGCTGCAACGATATTGTTACTAGATGATGTATTTGCAACGTATGGTGTTCCATTAATAATTGTATCGAATAACGGAAGAATTTTTCCTCGGCTGAATTTAACAACTATTCGGCAGAGTAGGCGTTAAACACCACAAATATGCTGCCCCATTTCATCCAGCAAATAACTAGTTGCAGAAGATGAGTGAAATGCAGACAGTAAAGAATGTCCTAAAAGCCATGTGTACGACAAAAAATGTTCTAAGGGAAAACTTGAACGAATTATTGAGACCAGGGATGGCAAAGTTGGTACAATTGTACTTTTTTTGGTACAATTCGAAGATGAAAAGTACCATGGTACACCAAAGACTTATTTGGTACAATTATTTATAGCTTAAAAAATAAATTTTAAATTTGTTTTCATTAATTAATCTTGGTCTCATTAATGAATAAAATGTTAATGAGTTTGATCTTTGAAGTTATAGCAATGTTTGTAATAGTTGTTGAAATAGGAAATAAATTACTTCAGATTATTAATATTTTCAATGTTAGACATTTTTGGAATCGCCTGAGAAAAACAGTTTTCATGAAATGAAATTTTGGCAGTAGGTTCCCCTCTCACCGCATATATTAATATCTTATAAACCAATACAGATACAAAAAAACATTTAAAATATAGAGTAGATATTCCAAACAGTTTTAAGCCAATAAACACAGAAATAAATTTTTAATATTTTTCTTTGGTTATCAAAAAATGCCAAACATAAATTTGCTATTTTTGAACTAAGGAGTAAAAATCATTAATATTTGGTACTTTTTCATAAAATACAGTTTGATACATTGTTCAAGATGGTAAAGGAAAATTGGTACTTTTTCTTCTAATGATACTTTTTAACTTATCGATAAAAAATTTAAAATCAAGGATTGGGAGCTTAATGGTATAAAAGTACCGAAAAGAGAGACCTTTTTTAATTTTCTGTATTAATTTACCTAGAAAGATTAAACAAAGCGTAAAGGGCTATTCTAGTCTTATTATAAATCCATATCAGTTAAATTAAAGAAATGTTATGCCTATTTAAAAAATACAGAATAACTTAAGCCTCTGATACACGGTTGTTAGATCTTACAACGTTGTCAGAAAAATGTTCAATAAATGATAAACAACCATATGTTTCAACATAAGTTCACATGGTTGTGTTAACCATTTTCTGAGCATTTTTCTGACAACCGTGTACACTAGTGTGTCCCAAAAAAAGTTTACTTTTTTATTTCTGAAGAGTTTTGGAGGTCGCCCAAGTCGAGTTTTTGTCAAAAATCGTGTTCGTCGGCATTTTTTTGAATTTTCATCATAACTTTGTTAAAACCCACGATTTTCTTTACTTTTGAGGAAACATTTTAAAAGAAAAATGTCCAAGCTTTATTTTTGTGTGCAAAAACTATTAGTTTTTGCAATGAATTGGCTTATTAAGGTGCCCTACATTAGAATTTTTCGTGATTTTTCCATAAATTTTGTAAATAACGCTTTACGCTTTTTTAAAACTTTTATGAAAATTAAAAAAAACTAACAATGTAGTTTAAAAGATCAACTAATTCTTAATAATTTAGGGACAAACATTTTTGAATTAGCTTTTAATATATATAATTATAGTTTGTCCGGATGTTCCTATGTATGTCCTATTCTCTTTCCGCAACTTTCTGAAGCCATCTGATGACATAGGCAGCTGAAATGTGGCATACTTAAAGTACTTTCTCTGCGGAAGATCATAACGGAGCCAGATTTTTGAGTCTATGGACGGCACGCGGGGCTTTTGATTTTGACCATAAACCTCCCTATATAATTACTTATTTTTTGTAGGGAATTTTTATATTTTCTAGATTTTCGGCCGATTTTAATATTTCTCCATATAACTCACTATTTTTTGTAAGGGGATTTTACTTTTTCACAACTTTCTGAAGCTATCTGATGACATAGAAAGGGAATAACGGAAATGCAAGTAGTGTCGGTCATGCGGATAGTCCAAATGGAGCCACATTTTATGTTTCCTGATATTCACTACAATTTTTTACTCTGCAGTTATATAACTTTGAAGTTCCCAGTAATGACACATAAAAAATATTAGTAGTACCACATGTTAAGGGTGACTATTTGAACTGATTTCAAGATCCCATTCACGGAGCGGTCAGTAGTATATCCCTGAATGAATCCACACTCATCGCATGGTTTCATTTAAATTAAAACAACATTAATGCCCGAAAATATTATTACTCGGTTTTTAATAAGAAGGCTTGTTGGCAAGTACGAAAAAGAGGCGGAAATAGGGTATGTATACTGTAAGTGTATCTGAAGGTGAAAGATACTACCTTAAACTTATGATGCTTCATATTCAAGGTGCAACTGGATTTGATGATTTAAAAACAGAAACTGTAAATATGTTGATAAATTATTAAAAACATTATTGAAAACTGAAAATCCTTTTGAAGGCAAGGTCTTACTGCTTAGTGGTGATTTTCGCCAATGTTTGCCTGTGGTGCCACATGCTCACAAGGCTGATGTTGTACAAATTTCATTGAAGTACTCAGTTCTCTGGTCAAACTTTAAATTTTTACCACTAAAAATCAACATCCGAGCAGTGGACACGACATATATAGATTGGCTTTTAAAAATGGGCAATGGAGAGCTAACATCGGAGTTTGGAGAAGATGTTATTGAAATTCCAAATGAAATGATGGTTCAAGACTCAATTGTAAAGAGCGTTTTTGGTGAAAAATTTAATTCTTCTACAGTAGAAAAGTATTCAAAGTCTGCCATTCTTTGCCCTAGAAATTATGACTTTTGGCAAATCAACGAGGAGGTATTAAACCTTTTAAAGGGCGAGCGTTCCACATACTTGAGTATTGACACAGTAGAATGTGTCACCATCTGGTATGCAGCCTCATAAATTAAACCTCACGGTCGGTGCTATTGTAATGCTTATGCGGAATTTAAATAAGAGGAGAGGACTATAATGGTACAAAATTACAGGGAATTTTTCATAACAATAAATAAAGCACAAGGTCAGACGTTGGAAAAGGTGGGCATTTTCCAGAGCAAGATCCCTACATGATGTTAGTGTGAAAGTGATTCATGAAGATGGGAAGCAGGGTATGCTTCGTAAGGGCAGTTTCACAGTATTCTCAATGAATATTGTCTATATTTGCTTTAAATCGAAGTAACTAAAGGAAATTTAAGTCAATTTTAGTTATTGCTTTTTGTTATGTATGAATCAAAGGAAAACCAGGCTATTAGCTGATATTCACTATGCAATATGGTTTCGGGGGAAGTATTACAGGAGACAAATTGATCAAATTCGAGAAACGAATCAGCACGAAAGAGGACCACAGAATAGCAGGATTTCGACTGCCCGCCAGAATACTTGTCAAACAACAACAATGTAAATGATTCTGCCAATGATAATGCTCCACAGCACTTTCAAACACCACTGAGGATCGGGAAAACGGTTTGAGTACATTCCAAAATGAGGAACGGAGCGAGTATTTTAGGGAGCGTAGAGTGGAAAAATTTTATAAATACGTTATTGACAATACTAGTTTACTATCCTTAGTGCTATAGAAAGTATATTCCGAGACCGTACGAAGGCTGAAGAATTGGTGATATTCTATACAAAAATCCATAGATGTCTTTAATCAGGTAATGCTTCTTCCAGAAACTTTCCAACAAGTTTCCAAACAAGTTATCAAGAGTCTTAGATAATAATTGTATTCTAGGCCAATATCGTCACTTTCCCTTCGATTAAAAGATATTAAGTGGTTGTGATTGTATGAAGAGAAGTTATTTTTTTAATTGGTCCGTACTCCGTTCAACTAAACAGAATTGGGTATTTAAAAAAAAACATCTGAAAAGTGACAGTTAAATATAGAACATATGATCAAATGTAAACAAAACAGAAGAAATACACAAAATTTTATTTATCCAGGGGGCCCATCAAAAACTTCGCTTACAAAGCTACAATTGCTACCAAAGTAATGTGTTTTTTAATAACTTACTTTTTAAGTATACTGTTTTTGTTTACTATAAAATAAACAAACAAAACAAAAAAAGTGTTACTTTTTTTCAATTTGCCCATTTTTTTATTGCATGATTATTTTTAGAAAAACCGAAAAGAAAACCATTATTTGACGCACAATAAAATAACTAAGCAGTGGTGTAGTGTGTACAACAACAGACTAGCAAACGGATGGTTGATGGTTCGACTCTTGGCTGCGACTTATTTTTTTTTTATTTTTTGTGTGCAAATACAAAATTCTATAAATAACTCTACCAACAAAACAACTTATTTCCGGCCAAAATATATAGTCGAATCGTCAAATTCCCCTTATTTTTCGGCTTATTTGTAAGTAAAGTTTTTGCTGGGTAACTCCTTTCGAAAAGAAATTCGTTCGAATTTGTATGCTTTATACATTGTATTTCGAAAGCGTTTCGTTTCGATTTACATAATAACTAAGCTAAGCTTTACAATACATGGATATTTGTAAAGCTTAGTCTACAAAATATGTTGAATCAGCTTGTTGTTGAAAAATTTGCTACCAGTGTCAACATATCGTGTAGACACAACATTGTTCCAACATACGTATGTTTAATCACATATGATGGGCATTTGTTGACAATTCCAACAAACGTATGTTTACAAATTTAGCATATCGTCTACCATATTTTTACTTTTTAACAAATTTCCTTCGTTTGCTGACAAATATGTTATTTATTGAAAATTGTTTATAAACTTTTAGCATATGGCAAATTTGATAGCATATCGAGGGTTTATATTCAAATAGTGCTATCAAACATTTTCTCGAAAATGAGTTTTTTATAGCAACGTATTCCCTGATTAATTTGTCATCTGTCATTTTAATTTTTAAAAAAAATTTGTCCAATGCTTTTTTTTCATAAAATTTGTATTGTGCACACAACTTATTTTGTTAGTAAAAGAGTGCTATCTACATATGAATATTTGTGTATATAATAAAATAATAAAAGTAGTTTTTTATAAAATATAAAATTAGACGACACTAGAAAACCTACATTTGAAAAGTTTTGGAGTACGTCCTGAGAAAGTAAGCAAGTTTTTTAAAAGACCAACGTAGACAGCTTCCTACAAAAAGAAATTCTGTGGAAAATTCTATTAAGCAGATTAGCTTTATGTATAAACTTTTTTACAACCACGAATTTCTTCACCTATTCAACTAAGCAATTGTAAGCATTTACAAGAATTGAAGTCTGTTATTCCGAAAGAATATCAATATTTTCATTATAATTTAAAACATGCGGGTAAAGATTAATTGTTTGTTGCATTTTAGAATTGTTTAATATAAAATTAATTAACTATTATTTCAAATTCTTTTAACATGGTAACGTTTTTTCTTAATATTTTACTTATTCATTATATATTAAATAATATTTTCTTTAACAAATAACTAATTATTTTATTAAAAACTCGTGTTACTTACATAAAAACCTCAAAGTTTTCATTAAAGTTCATTTTTATTTTTGTTGAAATAGTGCTATCTGCTTATTTCACTGCTCGATAAAATTTCAACTTGTAAAAACTGCTATCTAACATATAAGCGCGAATATCAGGAATTAATAAAACATTAACATTTTTTTTGAATCAGCTATACTTATTAAAAAAGTTATCAGCAGATAAAAACAAGTAAAGAAGTATGTTCGGCCAAGCTCGACCATATAGTACCCTACACAATAATTTATTTTCGTGAATGATTTTCGGAAGAGGGCATTATATGGGAGCTATGACTAATTACACGGTGCTACGATGGAAAAAAAACTTGGAAAACGGCCTAGTATGGGTTATAGGTCTCGCTGAGTACACTACAAATTGTCTCTAAAAATTTTAGAAACACCCTCAAATTCAGAAGTCATTCTGAAAAAAACCGTTTTCAGTGATGTTCGTCGACTTATCGACCTGTAGCTTAGTCAGTTATTGTTCGACTTTAAATTTTTTAACGGGTTTGGAAAGAAAACTGATTACGCTTTAAAATGCCGTGCATTTTTTGATGCATTTTTAAGTTATAATTATTGTTTTTGTTAAGAATATCTAAAAGAAAAACAAAATTTATCAACTTTTTTGATACGAAAGTTTATACAAATTTGTACCAACATATATAGTTCTTAAAAAAACATGGTTTTAATTATTCAAATCGGATGAAAATTCTAAAAGTTATTCAACTTTTAATTAACACCATTTTTAGTATTTTCTCCCCCAGCGCACAGTGGTTTAGAAACTTTTTTTTGGAAATAATTCGGTATCTCGGGAACTATTGGAGATATTATTACAAAATTTCACATGGTTAGAGCTGAGGTGTTTTTGAGTTGAATTACATTTCTTCAGCTTCCTAGGGGTAATACGGGCCAGTTTGTGCCCCCTCAAAGTTGGTCACCTCGGGTCTCAAAATTTTAAAAAAAAATCCCCAAAAATTCATTTATGATCCGAATGAGCTGAAATTTAAAATATAAATAGAGGATATGAAAAAATGTACAAATTTGTCAAAGCGGGCAAGGTTTGTGGAACTTCTGAGGAGTAAATAAAGGCTTTTTATATAAGTATTTGATACTGTTGAAAACATTATGACCTGAGGATTGATATTTTAGTAAAATTAAATAATTTTATAAAATTTTGGGACTTCATTTACCTTAAAAACTAAAAAAACTTTCATATGGTGATTTTCCACGAATAAAAATATAAAATTTGATTTAATGTAAAATTTTTTTTTGGAATAATATCTCCAATAGTTCCCGAGATACCGAATTATTTCCAAAAAAAAAGTTTCTAAACCACTGTGCAGCGCATATAAATAAAAATAAACAAAAAACTGTAGAAAAAAAATATTCGTAAAATTTTGAATTTACAAGGTAAATTTTTTCGAACTTTTTTCAAAAAAATTTAATAACTTTTGCAAATATAAACACTGTGCAAAAAAGAATAGGTTTTCATAGAAAAAAATTAAATTAACTATTGTTGAATATGAAAAATTACGAAAAAAAAATAAAAAATAAAGCGAAACTTTTTATAAAAACTTACGCAATTTTTCTTGATATACATATTGTGCAACATTTTATGAAAGCTTAATTTTTTGTCTATCCATAATTGTTTAAAAGTTTGAAATCGGTCTAAAAATGTGTGAGTTAGAGATACTAAAGTACTACGACCTACCCTAAAACAGTTTTTTCAAAATATCTCAAAATTTGGAAAAACAGCATGTCCTCACCTAGGCCTACAACCCCCATGAGGTCGCTTTTCAAGTTCTGACAAAAAGCGTAATTTTGTAGCAGAGTGTTATGGATCTATCGCCATGAAATTAGGTCGTGTGATTTATATGGAAGTTATTTCTGTTGAATTTTGTGTTTATACCAACATTTTTAAGAGATTTATGCTCATTAAAGGGATTTTCGGAAGAGGTCATTATATGGGAGCTATGACTAATTATGGACCGATCATCATAAAATTAGGTGAAATTAATTCAGTTTATATCAAACTTATTTGGAGCAAAATTTGTGTAGATACATATATAAATTAACGATTTACGACCGATAAAGTATAATTTCGGGAGAACATTTGTATGGGTGCTAGGTGAAATAATGGAACGATTTCAGTCATTTTCAAAATTGCGACTTGTACTCTGCACCAGTCATATGAACAGGTGAAATAAAAATAGAAAACAAAATTTGGGAGTAATTTAATTTCTTTTTATATGAAAACTAAAAACTAAGTTTTATTATCTATGCCAATAGGTAATTCAAACTATACACTTTACCTAAAAACTATGTTAATATAACTATTGGAATTAGTAATTTGATGTTTGGTATCTTCTTCGAAGTTTTTTTGTTTATTTTATTGTCAATTGAAAATATTTTTGGTGCAAAAGGGTATGCATGAAATTTTCTAAAATTTTAGTTATATTAACTAAGCAAATTTGCAAATGCCATTCTACCCTTGCGCTTAGTTAAATTTATACCATATTTTTAGGAAATATAACCTATGGATTTTTTTGTGTGCGTCAACAAATATATATATGCTTAAAGAGGACACTTTGGCCTTTCTCCTGGTAGTAAAATTAGTTTAACTCCTTTTGACCCTAAGCACTTTTATTCCACCGAAATTCAAATTTGACTAAAATCAAAGAATATATAGAATGCGCATGTGAATGAAAACCAAACTATTTTTGAAAAAAAAAATACATGATGCGGGGGGGGGGGAAGACAAAAGGGAAAGAAGCACAAACAAAGAGCGTAACAATGCTCTCATTCTCTTGTTGTTTATGAGATCTTTTAATTCTCATTTATCAGCCTATATATGTGCTTGTGTATGTATGTGTATTAAAAACGTAAAAATAAAACAAAAACCTAACAAAAGAATTTTTGGTTGTTGCAATTTTTGTGAAAATAACCTTCTTAAAAGCAAATGTGACCGATTGTATAATTGTAGGGCAAGAGCATGTGTTTTATTGTTGTACAGATAAAACTATATCGATTCGCACCGAAATTCAGATGCTGTTTTTATCTAAAATTAAAGAATTATAGGAATATAAAAATAACAACATAAACTGCCTTGTTCATAAAAAATAGTTTGTTTATTAAAGCGGCAAATGCTTTTGGGGTCTTTTGTCAAACCATGTATATTTATTTCATAGCTATGCAGTAGAAATATTCTTATTAACGATATTTAAAAAGAGATTATATTAAAACATATTATTATTCCTTCTTAAGGAATTTTGTTTGGTTTTTATTTTATCATTAAATTTAGTTCTCATATATTCATTTTTTTTTTACTTAACAGTTCTAGTTCAGTTCGGACGTGTTTATTTTTACTCCGAGTTAACTCGTTATTTTAATGTATCTATCGGAAAATAAATATAAATATCACCTGTTTATTATTTACGCGAAAGGACGCTTTTTTTAATAATATTATTAAATAAAAAATCAAAACAACAACTAAAAGACAAATAAGTAAAAAAAATTCTTTATATTTTTTTCTTTTTTTGAACCTTTTTTGTGCATTGACTATTAAATAAAGATCAAGAGTGTTAACGAAAGTAATTACAAATACTCTTAAATGAGTCTCTTCAACGAAAACAGTGAGCGAAGGTTAAGTGTAAACGGCAGAAATGCATACGTTACAGTTAATGTAGACGAAAAAAATATAAACAAAACAAACAGAAGAATAGATGACAACTTGTTTTTAACAGCCAAACCTGTTAACCGCGCTCGTTCTTGTTCCCCCGCATTGACAACAACTAATGATTGTCAAACAAAAGAAAATTCAATTCAATCAGAAAATAAAAATATTTTATCTATGCCTGAAAGTATGCTAGCTATATCAGCTTCAGATACGAAATCCACCACACTAACTGCAAATAAAATTAACCCATTAAGCGGCGCTGTACCCAAGATTAGTCAACCATTAAATAACGATAATAAATCCCAAATACAGGTTGGAATGGACCGGTATATTACAGTATTAAAACGGGCACAAAGTCCCAAGTCCTCGAAAGCGGCACCCTTGGCCAAATTATATAAGGATAGTGAACCTCATAGACTAAACAATGAAAATCGTTTTTCTATTCTGGAATGTGAAACTAATGAACCAGTAAATAAAATCCATTCTACTAAACCACCCCCCATTTACTTGAGAGAAAATAATTCGAATCCACTGGTTCAGAGCCTGATCTCATTAATAGGAGAGAACTCTTTTTACGTAATCCCAATCAAGAAAGGCACGATTCATGAAACTAAAATACAGGTCAATAGTGAAAACGATTATAGAAAGGTTGTAACATATTTTGAAACTCAAAAGAAAAGTTTTTACACTTATCAGCTGAAAGGAAGCAAGGGTCTACAAGTTGTAATAAAGGGTATTGACTGTAATGTTGAACCACTCGAAATAAAGCAAAGCTTAGAAGATAAAGGCTATAAGACAAAAAATGTGATAAATATTAGAAATCGCGAAAAAATACCCCAACCACTCTTCCGTGTTGAACTTGAAAACGGTGACATAAACCTGAAAAAAAATGAAACACATCCCATATATAACTTGAAGTACTTATTGCATCGTAAAATTACGGTTGAAGAACCACACAAACGATTTGGCCCCGTTCAATGTATGAATTGCCAAGAATATGGACACACCAAGGCATATTGCAAATTGCCACCAGTATGTGTCATTTGCGGAGAGTTGCATAACACATCCCAATGTAACAAATCTAGAGATGATCCTAAAATAAAAAAATGCAGCAATTGCGGAGGTAACCACACAGCAAACTACAGGGGTTGTCCTGTCTACTCAATTGTTAAAAAAGCACAAAGCCAGAAACCAAAGATTTTCCCCGCTCAGCCATTAAATAACATCAATTTGAACTACCCCCCGTTGCAACAGACATATGACAACAAAGTAACATATGCAAATGTACTTAGAAACAACCAAACTCAGCCGCAAGTCCGTCAACTCCAAAACGAAAATATGAACCCAGAGGTAAGAGAGCAAACGCCAATTTTCAATTTTACCCGACTAGAATCTACAATAGAAACTCTTGTGCAATCGGTAAATAACTTTACAAACTCAATGAGTAACATGATGCAAGAAATGCTTAAGATGCAATCAATGTTATTGCAGGCTGTGCTTAACAGACCATGAACTGCCTAAGAATATGTTTTTGGAATGCAAACGGCATACGCCAACACAAAAACGAACTCGAATATTTTTTGAGAAACCAACAAATTGATGTAATGCTGGTTTCTGAAACTCATTTGACGTCCAGAAGTTCCTTTCGAATAAATGGATATGTAATATATGACACCAAAGATCCCAGAGGTAGAGCATGCGGAGGCTCGGCAATTTTAATAAAAGCTCGAATAAAACACTACTTAATGTGTGATTTTTGCGAAGATTATCTTCAAGCTACTACAATCTGTCTTGAAGATTTTCATCGAAACTTAGTGATTTCATCGATATACTCACCCCCAAGATTCTCAATTACAGAAAGTCAATATAATAGATTTTTTAAATCACTAGGCCCCCGTTTCCTGGCTGCTGGCGATTATAATGCTAAGCACACATTCTGGGGATCACGACTGATTACTCCTAAAGGTCGTGTTTTGTTCGACTCAATTTCTAAAATGGGTTTGCATGTGCTTTCGAGCGGCCAACCTACTTACTGGCTTACTGACCCACGAAAAATACCGGATGTTATTGATTTTAGCGTGATGAAAAATATCCCTAGAGAAATGATTCAAATTGAATCCTCGCTGGAACTATCTTCAGATCACTCACCCACTATTATTACTTTATTGAGCCCCCTAGAAATTGTATCCCCGACTGGTAATTTAGCGATGGCAGGCACAAGAATAAATTGGCTCAAATATAAAAAATACCTCAGTACACATTGCTCGGAAAACATACCGCTAAGAACACCAGAAAACATCGATCACTCTCTTATCAATTTCGATATAAATCTCAGAATGGCTGCTCAACATGCTACCCAAACCCCCCGACAATTCAGATATAATAGAATTAATTCTGCAGATGTCGAACGGCTCTTAAATGAAAAAAGAAGATTTCGAAGAGAGTGGCAATTGCACAGATCCCCCCAACTAAAATCGAAGCTTAAAGATTGTATAAAAAGACTTAAAAAGCTCTTGGAATTTCGAAAAATGGAATCATTGAATAAATATTTAGAAAGCCTGGACGCAACCCCGCAATCGGATTACTCATTATGGCGAGCAACAAAAAATCTTAAAAGACCCGTTATATGTAAGTCCCCCTTGCGAAATTCAAGTGGTGGTTGGGCAAGAAATGATACTGAAAAAGGGATTCTGTTTGTTAATCATTTAAAAAAAGTATTTACACCGAACACATCAAACGAAGCAATTGAGTTGCCACCTGTTGCACCCTATTTTGGAGCAGCCGTACCCCTACGTTTTGAGATTCGAGAGATCGAAAATGCTATTGCTGATTTAAATCCCAAGAAAGCGCCTGGTATGGACAAGATCAGCAACAAGATGCTTATGGAGCTACCCCGGATAGCAATAAAAATAATTCTTTTTATTTTTAATGCTATATTACGACTTGAATATTATCCTCCAGAATGGAAGGTTTCACTGGTTACCATGATACCCAAGCCGGGAAAAGATCACACAAAAGTAGAATCATACAGACCCATCAGCCTATTGTCTAATATATCAAAGCTATTTGAGAAGATACTTATGAACAAGTTGTACCCGATGTTAACTGAAAACAATTGTATTCCGAATCATCAATTTGGATTTAGAAGAAAACACAGTACTATCGAACAAACCCATAGACTTGTAAATATGGTGAGAAAAGCGTTTGAAGAAAAGAAATACTGTTCTGCACTCTTCATCGACATCTCTCAAGCGTTTGATAAGGTATGGCATGCTGGATTAATATACAAATTGAGTCAAAATTTACCGGCAAACACACATAAGCTGTTGGAAAGCTATTTAACTGGTCGAACATTTAAGGTTAAAGAGGGAAACTTTTTAAGTACTGCACAACCCATTGAAGCTGGAGTCCCCCAAGGCAGTATCCTGGGACCTTTTTTATATTTGATGTATTCGTCTGATATGCCAACTAACAATCGCACTCTTATATCAACATTTGCTGATGATACTGCTATTCTAAGCATCCATGAAAACCCTCAAGAAGCGTCTCGTTACTTACAAAACCACATATTTGAATTAGAAAAATGGTTAAAACAATGGAAAATTAAAGTCAACGAGCAAAAATGTACACACATTACATTTACATTGCGTAGAGAATCATGCCCCCCTATTCATATCAATAACCAAACAATAATTCAACAATCGGAAGTGAAATACCTCGGAATACATCTCGATCGTCGCCTTACATGGAAAAGTCATATAGATGCAAAGTTGACTCAAATGAAATTGAAATCAATTCAAATTAATTGGCTTATTGGCAGAAACTCCACGCTTAGTTTAGATTGTAAACTTCTACTTTATAACATGATCATAAAACCAATATGGTGTTATGGCATACAGTTATGGGTCACGGCCTCAGCGTCAAATGTAGAAAAAATCCAAAGACGCCAAAACAAGTTTCTAAGAATGATCACAGCTGCCCCCTGGTATATCAAAAACGCGAATATACACAAAGATCTAAACGTGCCCATTGTAAAAACTGAAATCTCGAAAAACGTACAAAAATATTTAAAAAAACTTGAAGTTCACCCAAACCCGCTGGCCCGCAACAAAATTTTTTCGTCCGGCACTGGCTGGACTAATTAAATAATAATATTAGATATAAGATTTGAACCACTTATTGTTAGTTCATTAAATAATGAAGATACAATAAATAAATTATGAAAAAAAAAAAAAATATATTCGGAATAAATTTAATTTATTTCTAAATTTATTTCTATTCACAAATGTAAAAAAAGATATATACAAAAATAATTTTTTTTTTATATTTGTAAGAAAATTCAAAATATTTTTCCACTTTATATTTTTTAGCATCAAAAAGTATTTAATGATGATATCAATCACCCTAGTAGAATTAATAACGTTATTATATTTTAGTAAATTAAATCATACTTCCTTTTTCTAAAGACCATGGAGGAGTACTAATAGTTGAAAGTCCAAAACTTCTATTCTGTGTTGAGAACAAACGTCGGCAAACCACTCAGGGGTCAAGCGTTTACACGACTCAATAATAAAAGATTTTATACCAATTTTTTGGGGCTCAGATTTAAAGATTTTATGAAATATTAAAATATGTCTTTTGCTTGCATTCATTAGTTTGAATGATGGAACAGCTAGATTTCCAAAATCTGTAAGCGACTGATAATTTTTAAAGTATATAAAAAGTTCGCTTGGTGCCGTGTTAATTTTGGACACATTTTTGTTTTTGCACTTGCTTCCATTTCATACAATTCCTTAATAACTTGAAAGCTGACCGTTCCAACCCGGTGATTTTATGTCACACTTTAACAACCCATTCCGCAAAGACTTAATTAAATGTGGGAAATCGTACATGCAAAAAACTTTTTGATCAATTGTTTCAAAAAACGGCTTTTCCACAGATACTGTTGGAAAAACATTTTCGGTTGGTCGAGCCTTGATCATATACAAGTACACGAATGTTTATTCCAATGCTTTTCAAAATATTAATATTTTCTTTAACAATTTCACTTAAAGTATCCGCAGATAAGCCGTTGTGGGATATAAAATAGTTAAGAATGATTGCAAAATTAGAAACCATAGATTTAATCATAAAAACACACATATGGGTGCCAATTCTATTGGTTCTTTCAAATACAGTGGTTTCGAATCCATCTACTAGATCGAGGCTTGTATTATACCTCAACTCTTTTCTTATGCAAGTTAACACGAATTCAGTGCATGTTGGTAAGAATACAAAACATCAACAAGAACAAACTGCCTCTTCAGCTTATACTAATATATTGCTAAAGAATGACGAAATATAAGTCATAATACAACACAATAACCAGACGCTGACACGGCATAAACGGGTATATGGCTATTCGATATAACAACGTAGTTTCAGTTTTTTAGTTTAGTTATTATTAAGACTTGGAATAAATAAATAAATATTTTTGAGATACCAAATAAATTTATATTTTATTACTGGCGCCCAACGGGTATTTGAACCATTACCTTCAACTCAGGACTTGAAAAACAACAAATTCGTAGCTGTAACGAGGCCAGTGACAACTACAACCTAAAGTTGAAAAAGGAAAACAAAAGGACAACGACTACAAAAATTGTCTTTAACATTGAAGTGGCAGCCGTTATCAGCACAAGCAAGTAGCAAACGTCAGCACCGACGGCTAGATTTAATTAACAAAATTTATAACATGTAAGTAGAGTGCTTATAAATATTTGTGTCATAATATAAAATAAAAGTGGAAGAAAAAAGTTGTAAAAAATGAGCAATCTCTGTGTGATTATCGATAGTTTTATGAACAGTGAGATAGATATTTCGTTGAAAGAATTTGAAAGTTTGTGTGTTTCGGAAAACTTAGATTTGAAAATGGCTATAACACCTGATCAATTGAAAACCATTGTGGAAAGCGCTGTTAGTAGTGCTCTTGTATTGCAAGAGAGACAGTTTGATGAAAGATTAAGCGAAATAAAACGGGAGATAACCAGTCTGACTATTAGTGCACCAGAGGTGGAAATATATGAAGGGGCACAAATTAGGGAAGGGGCGGTATGCAAAGAGACCCTTGATATTGTAAAGTCCTTGCCAGATTTTGAAGGTAAACATGAAACATATGTTTCATGGAGAACGGCGGCTCATACCGCATATATAGTATATGAAGATCATATAGACAGTTCTACTCATTACCAGGCCCTTGGCACTATAAGAAATAAAATAAGGGGTCCGGCTGACATGGTATTGGCTTCCTTCGATTAATTTTAAAGCTATTATAAATAGGCTTGATTTCACTTACGCTGACAAGCGTCCAATATATTTGATAGAACAAGAATTGTCCACCCTTCGACAGGGAAATATGACACTTCTACAATATTATGATGAAGTGGAAAGAAAGCTCACGCTTCTTACCAATAAAACGATAATGACGTATGATAATACTCTAGCTGCGTCTCTAAATGAAAAGTACAGGCTGGACGCTTGTTTATATCGGGGGCAAGGAAATCTTTAAGTGATGTACTTTTCTCGGCAAGACCGAAAGACCTTCCATCTGCCTTGGCATTGGCTCAAGAAGTTGAGTCGAATCATGAGCGCTATATCTTTGCTAATAATTATGCTAAGAGTATGGAAGATAGGGCTCAACGAAAACACCAAAATAACACAAATTTTGGTAGGAATGGGAATAATACCCAACGGGAAAAAAATCCTCATTTTAACAAGCGCCAGGAACCTGGCGCTAACCATCAACGGAAACAGGAGGCGGTACCGATGGATGTTGACTCATCATCGCGGTTCAAACAGCCCCAACAATTTCACAATCGGGGGCAACCCCAACCACAGAATGGCATGAATCAGGCAATAAAAAGGCCAAATAGTGGCACATCAAGATTTACAGGGCAAAAACACCAGAGAATTAATCACTTGGTACAAAATGAGGATACATATGATCAAGGGGATTCTAACTATCAAACAGAGGCAGATGGGGAAGTGGAGAAATTGATAATGAATCTTCGGAATATGATCAAATTAATTTTTTAGACATGACTCCCTGTTTCCGTACATAGAAAGGACGATAGCAGGGAGGGTTATTAAATTGCTGATAGACACAGGTGCGTCAAAAAATTATATTAAACCATTGCAAGAATTAAAACACATAGAACGGGTAGATAAACCGTTTTTGGTAAAGTCGCTTCATGGCTTTAATACAATAGAACAAAAATGCATTATGAATCTTTTCAACATTAATACGATTTTTTTCATTCTGCCCAATCTCACAACGTTCGATGGCATAATCGGACTCGACTTACTAACCAACACAAATTCGAAACTGGATTTCGAAAATAGGGTGCTGGAAACCAATACTGGGTCAGAACCCATTCAGTTTCTTAAGTGCAAAAATGTAAATTTCACAAGGGTAGAAGAAATTCAAGTACCTCAAGAAGTAGCTAAAAATTTTCAGAAAATGGTCAAGGGCAGAATGGGTGTCTTTGCTGAACCTGATGGGGCATTGCCCTTCAAAACAAATACTGTTGCAACCATTCGCACAGAAAACGAAGATCCTGTATATTCCAAGCTTTATCCCTATCCAATGGGTGTAGCGGATTTTGTGAATAAGGAGATTCGTAACCTTTTAAAAGATGGTATCATCCGACCATCTAGATCACCCTACAATAACCCTGTATGGGTGGTGGACAAAAAAGGAACTGACGAGTTGGGGAATACTAAGAAGCGACTAGTTATAGATTTCAGGAAACTGAATTCTAGAACGATATCTGACAAATATCCTATTCCAAACGTGAATGTTATTTTGTCGAACCTGGGGAAAGCTAGGTATTTTACCACTTTGGACCTCAAGTCGGGATTCCACCGAATTTTACTGGCGGAAAAGGACCGGGAAAAAACCGCTTTTTCGGTCGGCAATGGCAAGTACGAATTTCGGACTAAAAAATGCGACAAGCATTTTTCAAAGGGCCATCGACGATGTGCTCAGGGAACAAATAGGAAAGTCTTGTTACGTTAACGTCGATGACGTAATTATTTTTTCGGAAAATATGCAAGACCATGTTGACCACGTCACATGGGTCTTGGATAGGTTGTACGATGCCAATATGCGAGTTTCTCGCGAAAAATCGAATTTCTTTAGGGAAAGGGTAGAGTTTTTGGGCTTTGTGGTATCTCGAGGAGGAATCACAACGAGCACTAGTAAGATAGAGGCAATACGGGACTATGAACAGCCCACTACGCTCTTCAGTCTCAGATCTTTTCTAGGACTAGCCAGTTATTATAGATGTTTTATTAGAGACTTTGCTTCAATAGCAAGACCTTTGACAGACATTCTAAAGGGGGGAAACCGCAAAATTGGTGCCGGGCAGTCCAAGAAAATTAACATAGATTTTAACGGCGAACAACTTCAAGCTTTTAAGAAGCTTAAGGAGGTTTTAGCATCCGAGGATGTTATATTACTTTATCCTGACTATAAAATACCGTTTGACTTAACAACTGATGCCTCGGCCTACGGCCTGGGGGCAGTTTTGTCTCAAAACGGGAAACCTATAACCATGATTTCGAGGACTCTTAAGGAAAAAGAGCTAAATTTTGCAACCAATGAGCGCGAATTGCTCGCAATTGTCTGGGCTCTGAAGACGCTTAGAAATTATCTATATGGGGTAAGGGATTTGAATATTTTTACCGACCACCAACCGCATACGTTTGCGGTTTCAGACCGAAATCCGAACGCAAAAATAAAAAGGTGGAAAGCCTTTATCGACGAACACAATGCTCAGATCTTTTATAAACCTGGAAAGGAAAATCACGTTGCGGACGCGCTATCACCGCAAAATATTCATGCCTTACAGAATATCCATGCTTTGCAAAGTGACCAAAAGTTAGAAGAAGATGCAAACTCCGACATTGCTACAATTCATAGCGAGATTTCTCTGTCTTATACTATTGAATCTACTGATAAACCTCTAAATTACTTTCGAAATCAAATAGTAATTGAAGAGGGCACAGAATCACTAACACGAACGTACATTATTTTCGGGAAGAAAACCAGACACTCTATTACTTTCTCAGATAGAACAACTCTAATGAAGAGGGTATTTGATGTTGTAAAGGAGGACGTGGTAAACGCAATACATTGCGAGCTCGCAATTTTGGCGTTCATAGCATGGATTGGTCGAAGCATTTCCCTCGACAACATTTCGTTATGCGAAATATATGGTAACAGATATTACTAACAGGGATGAACAGAGGAAAATTGTTGTGACAGAGCATAACAGGGCTCATAGAGCAGCCCAGGAGAATACGAAACAGATCCTGGAGGATTATTTTTTTCCAAAAATGACTCATTTGGCGAACGAGGTTGTCGCGAATTGTAAAGTTTGCAAAAATGCAAAATACAATCGCCATCCACAAAAACTATTCATGTGTTGGGGAAATTCTACATATAGATATATTTTCCACAGATAAAGTATATTTTTTAACATGTGTAGACAAACTGTCTAAATTTGCACTTTTTCAGCCAATAGCTTCTAGGACTATAGCGGATGTAGAATTACCGATTTTACAACTTATGAATATTTATCATCGCACAAGAAAAATATTCTGTGACAATGAACTTTCTCTTAATTCAGAGACAATAAGGTCACTCCTGGCTAATAGTTTTAATGTGCAAATATCAAACGCACCACCACTCCACAGTACCTCAAATGGACAGGTGGAAAGAATACATAGTAGCCTATTGGAAATTGCCCGTTGTCTTAAGCTTGAGAAATCTATCAATGATACGGTACAATTGATACTCATGGCGACCATCGAATATAACAGAACGATTCATAGTGTCACGAATAAACGACCTATTGACGTAATTCACCCAACTCCTCCGGAGATTGAGGTCGATTTGAAAAATAGATTACAAAGGGCGCAGAAAGTTCAAATGCAGCGACTTAATGAGACAAGAGGGAATCGAACATTTGAAGTGGGCGAAAAAGTTCTCGTGAAAGCGAATCGGAGATTGGGCAACAAGCTTACACCCTTATATGTTGAGGAAACTATTGAGGCCGACCTGGGGACAACGGTTCTCATTAAAGGGAGGGTGGTCCATAAGGACAATTTAAGATAGTGTAGTTTTATTCATTTTGTTTTCTTTTTATTTAACTTAGGATTCTTATGGTGCTACTTCTTGTTGTGGCAGCGACAGCGAAATTGACTGACTATTCCGGTTCGGACTACATTCCTGTAACGGACGGCTATGCCGTGATTTGGCGAGATTTTCAATGCTTGAGGCATACGACGAATATTACAATGTATTCGGAGATGGCTGATGATACGGAAAGGCTTAAGGAACATTTTCCCCAGTCACATATGAAGAAGATACTAGACGCAGACATAGGGTACATAAGGACATTGCTGGCCACAATAGATGTTCACCACAGGCACGCAAGAAGCATAAATCTTTTGGGTACGGCCCTTAAGGTAGTCGCTGGCACACCGGACTATGATGATTTTGAAAATTTAAAGTTTAATCAGCGCGAGCTCATTGACAGCGAGAATAGGCAGATTCTCATAAACACGAAAACACAACAGCAAATAAACAACCTTACGGACATAGTCAATTTCATTGTTAGGAACACAAAGGCTAACGTAATTGATAGTGGACATTTGTATGAGACTCTGCTTGCAAGAGATAGAATTTTAATTTCTGAGTTGGAAAGCTTAATGCTGTCGATTACCCTCACAAAGATTGGTATAGTTAACCCACAAATTTTAGATTCTGTTGATTTGAATACACTGATAAATGAGCACTCTACAAACATAACCGTAGCAGATTTAATGGAAGTTGCTAAAATAAGAGTTTTATTAGATAATAAGTTTTTACATTTCTTAATTAAATATCCAAAACCAGATTTAGTTTGCAAAAAGGTAGCCTTATACCCAGTTCAACATAATAATACAATTCTTCATTTTAATGGGGAAAACAATGTGGCAGACTGTGGAAATCAACTGGTAGCAATCGGAAATTGCAGTACTACACTGACAACATCATTTTGTAAAAAGTTGGCTTATTCAACATGCGCACTACAACTTCATTCTGGTGGTCACGCATACTGCACCACTCGGCCTTCCCATCTCGAACCTCTTAAAATTATTGACGAGGGTGTTATCATTATCAACGACAACACTGTTACCATTAAAACAAGTGATGGTATCGAGAAGACTGTCACTGGCACATTTCTGCTTACTTTCAGTGATGAAGCAAAAATTAATCAGACCCAATACAGAAACCGTAAGAATATCACAAAAAAGTTACCAGGATCACCAGCATCCGCTCTTCTCAACATTACGAGTCATCAAACAATATTGAGTTTGCCGTATCTTAAAAGATTGAACGAAGAAAACTTGCGGCATATTGAGACGATTAAAGAGAAGCTTATAACTGGACCTTTGTTGTCTACCTGTAGTATTTTTGGCATTTTAATTATCGGCTTTGCTTGTTTCAAATTGCACCAGAAGTTTAAGAAGACCCGTCAGCATCACGCTATTCAATCTGCTATTGAAGATCTAAAGAAGTCCGGGGACGCCCTTCACTTAAACGAGGGAGGAGTTAACACGAATTCAGTGCATGTTGGTAAGAATACAAAACATCAACAAGAACAAACTGCCTCTTAAGCTTATACTAATATATTGCTAAAGAATGACGAAATATAAGTCATAAGACAACACAATAACCAGACGCTGACACGGCATAAACGGGTATATGGCTATTCGATATAACAACGTAGTTTCAGTTTTTTAGTTTAGTTATTATTAAGACTTGGAATAAATAAATGTATTTTTGAGATACCAAATAAATTTATATTTTATTACTTGCACACAGTACGTTATATTTCACTGCAGCTTTGAAACTGAAATGTTTTATAAAAAATATTGTATAATATATAAAATATATCATATGACTGTAAAAATTATTTAAAAAATTAATTTTCATTGAAAAATGTTGAAAAAACCTCTTGTTTATGATGGGTTTGCCAATTGTCTAAAATTTTAGTATTCAGTGATATTCTTTGAATTATTACAAATAAATTATAATAAAAATTAATTTAAGCCTAATTAAAAATTTACTTTCAAATTAAATATGAATTTTCATTGAAAAATGTTGAAAAACCCTTTTTTATGATGGGGTTTCGCGCGTTTTGTTACCTGTATGAAACAAACAGGCTTATTAGGCAGTAAAAGACCATAAAATGTTGGAAAACCCTTAATTGCTTAAAAATCAGATGCACAATCATTTCACTACCTGTTTTTCCCCATTTGGGAATTTATATTAAAAACAAACACAAATTTTAGTTTTTTATTGTCGTTTCAATATGTATTCCCAAACGAAAATTTTTATTTTACTTTCAAAACAACAGGCAAAAACCCATAAAAACAAACGGTTCCAATATGGTTTCTGCATTCCGGAGCAATAGCAACGTTTACTGCATAATTGTAGAGAAAACACTTTTCACATTTTTCTCTTTTAACGGTATTAATGCAGGTCTCTAGATTGTAAGTACATAATTAAATTGTCTACAAAAAGGGAACTATAATTCGGTGCGAATCGATATAGTTTAATTTTTACAAAATTAAAAAACACATACTCTTGCCCTACAATTACATAATCGGTCGCATTAGCTCTTACGTTGGTTATTTGCACATAAATTGTTTGACAACAAAGCAAATTCAAGTAAAAAGTATCAAAAACCAGTTTTTAGCAAAAGAAACAAAAAAAAAACACATACACATAAATAAATTGGATTGTAAAAAGAGCAAACATGTGTATGTATTAATGCATGTGGATTTTTGCTCTCTTCAGTTCTCTAAGTGTGATCACAAACCAACAACAAATTGTGTTTGCAAAATTCGAGAGCGAAATTATATGAGAGCGGGTCGTAATGATACAACCCGCCATAAGAAATGTTCCTTATACATGATGCGCATTCTATATGATTTATATTCTTTGCTAAAATATAGTATCAATGGCCCATAATCATAGTCAGAAATAAAGTATATTTTAAGAGAAATAAAGTCGTCTTTACTTAAGAGTGGACCTTAGGTCTATCATATACAAGATAAAATATACTTTTGACGTTAAAGTCGACTATAAATATAAAATTAGCTGAAGCTGTTTTTAACTCATTTGGTTTTTATATTAAAGTTGTTTTTAAAAAGAACCGACTTTAGTGTTTGACTATGATTATGGGCCAATGTGTTTACTATTAAATGGCATTACAATTTTTGAAATCGGAGTTAACAAAAAGTTGGACTTTTGGCCGATGAAATTGAGATATGAGCCCGCAAGTGACATATGTGGACAAAAACACACATAAAGTCGACGAACTTACAACCGGAATAAATGCTGAGTCAATTCCAGACAAGTTCGACGACTTCTTAAATAAAATAGGGCAATTTATCAAGAATTCAATTTATTTGTTTAGATAAATTTATTTGTTTAGATAAATTGAATTCTTGATAAATTGCAAATCTGCAATAAATGTATTAATTATGACAATTAGATTAATTTAAGTTAAGAAATAAAAAAGAAGTCAGTCTGTGCTGGACAATGAATAAAGACAGATTTTGAAAATAAATTACTCTAGTCTTTCTTTTTTTCCTTTAAAAAATAAAATAATTTTTTTTTTTTTTTTTAAAAATTTGTTATCAAAAACCTAAAACAAATTTGGCGCAGTCGGTAGGATTCATGTAAAATCGTGAATCCAGTGAAACGAACAGATATATCGTCCTTTTAATAAAATAATAGTGATTACAAATTAATAAGAGAAATGAACATTTAATAACGAATAAAATCGAACACTAATAGTAACAGTGTAAACGATAAAATTCTAAAATCGACACCACAGTGAAGTAATCATAAAAAAATAAAAGGAGAAAAAAAAAGTGCAGTGAACATTTAATAAAGAATAAAATCGATAGTAACAGCGAAAACGGTAATATTCTAAAATCGACACCACGTTGCAGTGAACATTAAAGGATAACAAAAAAAAAAAATTTAGAGAAAATTTTATACTCTAGTGAAGTGACTGTCAGTCAGTAAGAAGCTAACCGACACAACGACTAGCAAAAAAAAAAAAAAGAAACGACAACAGGCTTTCGATAGAAGAAGAATGGAACAGGAGCAAGCACAAATGCCAAATCTGAACCTAGTGGAGGAGCTAGCCAGACGGGAGCAACAACTAGAAAGTATGAGGGTAGCCTATATCGAGTTACAACAACAGCAAGGCTTAAGGGAGCATATAATGAAAACAGTTAATATGTTGCCCACATTTACTGGAGCAGGAGAAGTAACAGTAAACAGCTTCTTCAGTAGCACCGAATATCTCTTGTCAACAATAACGAAAGCAACTTTATACAAGGAAGCAGTAAGAACCATCTTTTACCGAACAATTCAGGGACAGGTCAAGGATGCTATAATAAATGTTACGGAACCAGACAATTGGCAGCTGATAAAGGAGACTCTAAAACTGAGGTACAGGCCAAATATCGAACCATATCAAATCTACAAAATGATAGCCAACTTAAGAGTAAATTCGGTAAGCGAATTAATTATTGAAATTCAAAATATAAAATATAAAGCGGACGAACTGACTGTTTACTATAGGGATGACCACTACATAGACTTCTCAAATATATATAGTTTACTGGTAAATACTGTAAAGGAAATGACCCAGGGAACATTGTTGGACAAAATTTATGAGCAAACGAACATTAATGATATATTAAAAATTTTGAGGATAGTTGTGTTAGGCCGGAATATAGAAAATTTAAGGCCAAAGAGGACGTAGCATTTAGACAAAATCGGACACAAAATAGAAACAATTATAACCAAAGGACAAATTATAATAGTAACCTTAATCAGGGACACAATCAGCAGAATTTTATGGAACGAAATGATTTTAGACGGAACAATTACAATAATAGTAATAACTTTGACAATAATATTAGTAGATGCTTTAATAACTCTGGACAATATAGGACTCAAAATAACAGTAATAATAATAATATGTTAAATAATTTCCAGAAGTTTATGCAGGTAGGAAACCCTAGGCCAAATTCCGGCAAATATCGCTGGAATCAACCTAGGCAAGACCGAATCGAGCAAATGGAAGTAGATAATATAGAAATAAACCATGATAATTCTAATAATAGTTTTGATAATCGGGGTAATTGCCAAAGATCCGCCCAGGTAGGAAACACAAGGAGGACATTCAGCCAATGTCGATTGGATAGACCTTGGCAAAACCAAAACGGGTCAATGGAAAGTGACAGTAGGGAAAGGGATAATGGTCCATTGGCGGGACACTCTGAGCCAAACATATGTCAATGTAACGTAGGTCAACTCAGACAATGTCAGTATCAGTTTTTTCAAACACCCCATCGGATTGTCTACCCACGATAGAAATTACGATTAACGAAAAAAAAGTACATTGCATTAATAGATACGGGGGCAAGAATAAGCCTAATAGATGAAAGTATAAATTATTTTGAAACAATTTTATTGAAACAACCAGTTAATTTTAGTACAATAACCGGGAAAGATATAATTAGATACGAGACAATAACTAATGCACCTAATGAATTTAATTTGCCAATTTATTCAAAAGTTAAATGGAAAATTACTGAACTTAAGGGTCGAAAGTACCGTTTTATAATTGGGACTGACCTATTGAACTGTTTTAACACTATAATAAATTTGATAGATGGATATATTTCCATTAATGGGAAAATTAGTAAATTTTTAGAAAATCCTTATAAAAATATCGAAATTTGCGTATTAGAGAAAATTGAGTTTGACTGGGATAGAATTCAATTAGACCATTTAAATGAAGAAGAACATAGGGAAATAACGAAAATATTGAGAAGATTTAAAAATTTATTCTTTAAGGAGGGAGACCAGTTGACTAACAATGAACATAAAACATGAAATAAGGACGACAACTAACGAACAAATAAACTCTAAATTATATAGATACCCTCCGCAGCAGGAGGAGGAAGTTAGAAGGCAAATAAAAGAAATGGAGGAACAGGGAATAATTAAAAAAAGTAGCTCTAGGTATTCGAGTCCGTTGATAGTAGTACCCAAAAAAGTAGACAATTCGGGGAAAAAGAAATATAGAATTGTAGTCGATTACAGAAAACTCAGCGAGGTGACAATAGATGATAAATTTCCTCTTCCAAATATAGATTCAATTTTAGACAAACTAGGACGAGCTCAATATTTTACAACACTAGATTTAGCCAAGGGATATCACCAAATTTTGATTGAAGAACAAGATAGGGAGAAAACAGCTTTTGTAACACCACAGGGACTTTATGAATTCATACGAATGCCATTCGGGCTAAAAAACGCACCGGCGACATTTCAGCGATTAATGAACGAGACATTAAAGGACTACATAAATAAAACCTGCGTTGTATATCTTGACGATATCCTCATATTTAGTACCTCATTAAAAGAACATGTGAAGGCTTTAACAGACATATTTAACGTACTAGAACGGACGAATTTAAAAATACAAATTGACAAATGCAACTTCATGAAGAAAATCAGTTTTTGGGTCACATTCTAACAAGTGAAGGGCTTAAACCAAACCCAGAGAAAGTTAAGGTTATTAAAGAATTAGAAATTCCAAAAACTGAAAGACAAATAAAGAGTTTTCTAGGACTTACAGGCTATTACCGAAAATTTGTTAGGGACTACGCTAAGGTAGCACAACCGATAACGAAATATTTGAAAAAGGGTGTAAAGATAAATATTAAAGACCCAACATACATAGAAGCATTCGAAAAATTGAAAACCCTAATTATATCACATCCAATTCTTAGATATCCGAATTTTGAAAAGAAATTTACTCTTACTAGGGATACGTCCAATTACGCAATTGGTGCTGTCTTGTCACAAGAAGGGCATCCAATATGTTTTGCATCCACAACCTTAAATAATCATGAGAGAAACTATTCAGCAACAGATAAAGAATTTTTAGCCATATTATGTAGTGTTAATTATTTAAGACCTTATCTTTATGGGAGAAAATTTAAAATTCTGACCGATCATCAACCAATTAAGTTTTTACATTCAAAATATAAAGTAAAAGATATGTCTCCAAGACATCAAAGATGGATTCTGAAATTAGGTGAATATGATTTTGAAATAGAGTACATAAAAGGAAAGGAGAACAGAGTAGCAGACTTTTTAAGTAGAATAGAAAATATTGATGGAGAAAATCAAGATAAGAAAAACATTCCGGAGGAAGGAGACAATGAATCAGATTTAAACATAAACAATATAGAAGATGACAATGTATCTATGGTAACAGTTCATTCAGCAGAAGAAAATTTGCAGGATCATTTTTATATTAAAGAGGAAATAGTTAATAAATATAGGACATAAGTTATATTAACAAATAACAAGATTGAGGAAATGAAAATTTTACATGGCAAAAGAATTATTTTTATAGCAGAGGCAGATTTTAATGGATTAGGAGAAATATTTAGAAAATATATTACAAAAGGGAAAATAGGAATATTTTCGGAGTTGTCAGAACATAGTTATAATACAGTTCAGGAAAAACTAATAGAAATGTTCTCTAACGATAAACAAATAGAATTTATTAAATGCACTATGCGGGCACAGGATATAGAAACCGAAGTGGAGGCAATTAAACAAATATCTCTCTACCATATTAGGGAAAGTATACACTCAGGCATAATAGAAACATATAATCAGATTAAGAACAAAATATATTATCCAAAACTAATGGAATTAATTCAGCTGGTAATTAATCAGTGTGAAATTTGTCAGGAAGTAAAGTATGATAAGCGACCAATTACCAAAATTTTCCATTACAGAAACACCTTCGGAAGAGAACAAGATAATACATACAGATACTTATGTTATGAAGGGAAATCATTTTTTAACGGTAATTGATAAATTCTCAAAATTTGGAGCGGCCTACCCGCTCAACGATAGAAACCACGTAACAATTATCGAACAGTTAGAAGATCACTTCGCTAAAATGGGAAAACCTGGAAAGATAGTGGCAGACAATGAATTTAAAACCGCAAGAATGAAGGAATTCTTAGACAATGAAAATATAGAACTTCACCTAACAAAACCCAACAGTCACACGGGCAATGCAGATATTGAGAGATTTCATAATACGATAGCAGACAAATTTAGAATTTTATACAAATTAGAAAAAGGGTTGTCAGTCAAACAATTAATACAGAAAGCCATTCGAAATTATAATGATAGATTTCACTCAGCGACGAAATTTACACCAAACGAAGTACATAATAGAAAAGTGGATCTTGAAGTAGTGAAAAAGAATTTAGAAACAAAGAAACACAAAATAATAGATAAACTAAATAAAAATAGAGAGAATTATAAGGAAAATCGAACAGAAGGATTTATAAAAAACTATAAAGCGGTTAGGCACAAGGAACAACCAAAGTATAGGAAGGGAAATTTGAGGAATATTCATCTTTGCAACATTAAAAAACCATTAAAATTTTCAGATTTTGACAATATTGACGATGTTATTATGGACTCCGACGACTAGCGGGATAATGACCACAAAACTGTTAACGGAACAAATAGGTTATACGGACATATATATGCGTGACCAGGAAATAGTTCAATATTCAGACGTAGTTTTACACATGATTAATCTTAACGAAGTAAAGGAAATTTTAGACCAACTAACGGACAACATAATTTTAATGGACATGGATAATAAAGATATACTTGAATTAGAACTATTAGATGCCAGAAATAAATTAAAGACTTTAATACCGAAACAAAGTAGACAAAGACGTGGACTTATTAACGGAATTGGAAGCATGTCAAAATGGTTATTTGGCACTATGGACGAAGAGGACAGACAGAATATACAAAAGCACTTACTAAACATTGACGAACTTACAGAAAACAATGACCAACAAATATCAATTAATGATTATTTTAATGTTACTTTAGAACACTTAAAAATTGTAATATCAAATTATAGAAAGAAAATAGAAAAAGAATTAAATTCAATTAACAAATTTCTGGAAAAAGAAAATAATAAAAATATATATTTAGAACAATTGACAAATGTACAATTAATAAAAAATAAAATAGAACATTTACAAGATAATGTAATTTCAGCAAAATATGGTATTGTTCACCCAAGTATTTTAACTAGCAATGAAATAAGAAAATATGAAATTGATTATAACAAATTAAAATATATCCAATTTGGAACAGCGTTTTTTAACAATTCTTATCTTATTTTTGGAATAAAAATACCCAAAACATTTATAACAGTTAAGTTAAGATTTATTGTACCATTACCAAATATTGTATTTAATGAAATAGATTCAAACGTAGAAAAAATTTTTGAATTCCAAAATAACACTTATAAATTTGAAGAAAATAAACATTTAAAAGATTTAAAACTAAGTAATAATTGTATAATAAAGAATAATTGTCAATTAATGGAAAATAGAGATTTGGAAATTTTACAGTTAGATATAGATACAATTTTAATTAAAAATGCAATAAATACTACCATAAATCAAACTTGTAATCATGGAGAAAATATTTTAAATGGAAATTACCTAATCAATTTCAATAACTGTTCAATCAAAATAAAAGATTATTATTTCTCAAATATTGTAGAAACTATAGAAGAAAAACAAGTAATGGAATATACAAATAAAACTCAAAATTTTACACATAAAATTTCATTTGAAGAAATTAAAAAAGAACACCTATATAATGTAAAAAATATTAAAGAATTAAAATATCACACAAAAATAGCATACAGCTGCAATATTTTAATTATAATTGTAATAATTGTCATCATTAATATTTTTTTATCAAGCATAAATACATAACTATAAAATTAAACAAAAGAATTCAGGAGAATTCTTATCTAAAGAGGGGAGTAGTTACATATGTGGACAAAAACACACATAAAGTCGACGAACTTACAACCGGAATAAATGCTGCGTCAATTCCAGACAAGTTCGACGACTTCTTAAATAAAATAGGGCAAACTAAACAAATAAATTGAATTCTTGATAAATTGCAAATCTGCAATAAATGTATTAATTATGACAATTAAATTAATAAACGTATTTATAATTTAAGTTAAGAAATAAAAAAGAAGTCAGTCTGTGCTGGACAATGAATAAAGATAGATTTTGAAAATAAATTACTCTAGTCTTTCTTTTTTTTCCTTTAAAAAATAAAATTTATTTTTTTTTTTAAATTTGTTATCAAAAACCTAAAACAAATTTCGCACGATGGCGTTTTTAAATAACATTGTAAAATAAATTTAGTTATTAACGAAAAAAAACAACATTTTTTTCGCTCTCCTGTAAAATGTTGATTTTGCTAATAGCACTATTTGAATATAAAGTTTATATTCAAATATTATAAACCCTCGATATAGAATATGTATTTTAACAATCAGTATTGCCAGATTTAATATTTTGTTACTTAAATTGGTCAATTTATGGCAAATTACACCTGGAAAATATTTATTTGATGGTAGATATTTGAAATTGGTGAATCACGACTAGGGGGCGTACTTTGGGAAAAAAATGTGAATTCCCCAAAACAACATAAAAAAGAGTTAATACAAAGCGAATTCATCCATGGATGAATATCGGAATAATATCGAAAGGCAAATTCCGTATATAATAAATTACATACATATTTTGATCAAAATTCTATGTTTACATATGGGGCATTTCATGTCAAGTGAACCAACTTTTGAAATCGATGTCTTCCGATCGGGATGAAATTTGCACCAAGGTTAGCTCTATTGGATAGTAACTCAGACACAATTTTTCAACAACATCGGTCGAGAACTCTCTGAGTTATAGGGGGTAAAATTTTGACAATTTGGTCAAACAGGGGTTTTTTCTTATCCATGTAACTTATTACCTATTGTTCTTAGCAAAATGTGTCCCAAATAGTATAGATAGCTATTTCTTCGATCTTTCGAAAAAAAAAATATTTAAAAAAAAAATAAAAAATTTTTAATATTTTTTTTCCGAAATCAAAAACTTTTTTGACTTTTTTTTAAAATGGGTCCTTTTTTTTTTTTTTTTTTTTTTCTTAAAATAAAGTTTAGATATTTTCCTTGAACACCTACTTGGTCGCTTAGTGGGATGCGAGTGGGATATCTATCAAAATAAATATTTTGTAACTCAAAACATAAAATTTTTGACTTTTTTTGCAAAATCAAAAACTTTGTTGACTTTTTTTTTTCAAAATGGACCCTTTTTTAATCTTTTTTTTTAGGTCAAACAAAAGCTTAGATATTATCCTTGAAGACCCTTTTGGTCGCTTAGTGGGATGCGAGTGGGATATCAATCAAAATAAATATTTTTTAACTCAAGACTTACAATTTTTGACTTTTTTTTTTGCAAATACGATTTTTTTTCCAAATGGGCCCTTTTTTTAAAATTTTTTTTGTAGTCAAAAGAAAGCTTAGGTCCATTCCTTTAAGATATTTTTAGTCCCTTAGTGGGATGCGAGTGGGATATCTATCAAAATAAATATTTTGTAACGCAAGACATACAATTTTTTAATTTTTTTTTGCAAAATCAAAATTTTTTTCCAATATGGGCCCTTTTTTAATTTTTTTTTTTGCTCAAAAGAAAGCCTAGGTCCATTCCTTTAAGATATTTTTAGTCCCTTAGTGGGATGCGAGTGGGATATCTATCAAAATAAATGTTTTAACACAAAAATTGTATGTCTTGAGTTACAAAACATTTATTTTGATATATATCCCACTCGCATCCCACTAAGCGATCAAAACCATCTTAAAGGAATAGGCCTAAGCTTTCTTTATAGCAAAAAAAAAAAAAATTACAAAAAGGGCCCATTTTAAAAAAAAGTCAAAAAAGTTTTTGATTTTGCCAAAAAATCAAAAATTGTATATCTTGAGTTACAAAATATTTATTTTGATAGATATCCCACTCGTATCCCACTAAGGGACCTAAAATATCTTAAAGGAATGGACCTAAGCTTTCTTTTGACTAAAAAAAAATTTTTAAAAAAGGGCCCATTTTGAAAAAAAATTCGAATTTGCAAAAAAAAGTCAATAATTGAATGTCTTGAGTTACAACATTTTTATTTTAATAGATATCCTACTCACATCTTCCTAAGTGACAAAATAGGTCTTAAAGGAAAAGACCTAAGCTTTCTTTTGAGCAAAAAAAAATGTTTAAAAAAAAGTCCCATATTGGAAAAAAATTTCGATTTTGCAAAAAAAAATTAAAATATTGTTACAAAATATTTATTTTGATAGATATCCCACTCGCATCCCACTAAGGGACTAAAAATATCTTAAAGGAATGGACCTAGGCTTTCTTTTGAGCAAAAAAAAAAATTAAAAAAGGGCCCATATTGGAAAAAAATTTTGATTTTGCAAAAAAAAATTAAAAAATTGTATGTCTTGCGTTACAAAATATTTATTTTGATAGATATCCCACTCGCATCCCACTAAGGGACTAAAAATATCTTAAAGGAATGGACCTAAGCTTTCTTTTGACTACAAAACAAATTTTAAAAAAAGGGCCCATTTGGAAAAAAAATCGTATTTGCAAAAAAAAAAGTCAAAAATTGTAAGTCTTGAGTTAAAAAATATTTATTTTGATAGATATCCCACTCGCATCCCACTAAGCGACCAAAAGGGTCTTCAAGGATAATATCTAAGCTTTTGTTTGACCTAAAAAAAAAGATTAAAAAGGGTCCATTTTGAAAAAAAAAGTCAACAAAGTTTTTGATTTTGCAAAAAAAAGTCAAAAATTTTATGTTTTGAGTTACAAAATATTTATTTTGATAGATATCCCACTCGCATCCCACTAAGCGACCAAGTAGGTGTTCAAGGAAAATATCTAAACTTTATTTTAAGAAAAAAAAAAAAAAGAAAAAAAATTTTAAAAAAAAGTCAAAAAAGTTTTTGATTTCGGAAAAAAAATATTAAAAATTTATTTTTTTTTTAAATATTTTTTTTCGAAAGATCGAAGAAATAGCTATCTATACTATTTGGGACACATTTTGCTAAGAACAATAGGTAATAAGTTACATGGATAAGAAAAAACCCCTGTTTGACCAAATTGTCAAAATTTTACCCCCTATAACTCAGAGAGTTCTCGACCGATGTTGTTGAAAAATTGTGTCTGAGTTACTATCCAATAGAGCTAACCTTGGTGCAAATTTCATCCCGATCGGAAGACATCGATTTCAAAAGTTGGTTCACTTGACATGAAATTCCCCATATGTATTTCCGTATTTTTTTTGACCAAATCTTAACGCCATAATCATTAGAGCCTCCATCATGGAACTTGGGTTTTAATGTTGATCGTGTTTTAAGTAGTATCTAATTTCAATATATCGTAATAACGAACGAACTGCATACGAATGCTAAGTTAAATGGTCAAATCTGCGATTGACTTTTAAAACTAACTAACTAATTTTGCAAAAGCAAAATACAAAAATCCGGTTCGGCTGCCGGAGGATACGTCTTTTGGAATGAATGAAACATCTGAAACTAGATAATCAATTTCATCAATGACACTAGTAATCTGATTTAATTTTATGAGATTCTTTAACTCAATTTGTTTTATTTTTATTTCGATAATAAATTTAATAATTAATTTGACATTTTGAAACAAATGTTCATACGACTCAACATACATATTATCATATAAAAACATATCGTGTGGACAGAAAAATTGTATGTTAAATCATATGTTGAAATATCATTTGCTGACATATGTTGACTTAAAAAAATTTGTTACTTTCAGCATATCGTGTAGACGCCTAACATATTGAATTTGCAGATAGAGGCATTTGTTGTTATTTTTAAGCATATGCGTTTAAGCATACATTTGCTGATTCAACATATCGAGCCCTTGCGCCAAATTATCGTAAGCGACAATTTCAAATTTTTTTTTATTGCAAAAATTAAAATATTATGGACCCACTGATGTTTTAGCGTGCACAGAATATCAAAATTGTTAATAACTTCAAAATTATAGGGGGTAAGATTTTATCGTAAGTCAATGTTTACATTTTACAGTAAACGAATTTTATCGTAAGCGACACATAGTGGTATAGAAAAAAAGAGGGAAATAAATCTGTAACTTCTAAATGGTTATATTGGTTTGAATGAAATTTCACATGTGCAAGGAAGAAGTGTTGTCGAGTTTAAGTTCTGAACGTGGACCTCATGGGCCCACCAGGGGTGTGATTAAGGCTCCTCAAAGTAGGACAACTCGGGCATGCTACATTTTTAAAACGATCCTATTTCTTCGTTTGTGTTCCGATTTCAAAAAAATTACGTATATAAAATCTTTTCATCGAGCGCTACAAAAGACCTAGTCGTAGCTATCAATTATCTATTATAGCTTAGGAGATATTCGCATTTGAAAATTAAATATTCAACATTTTTACCCAACCTACTCCAGTGTTTTGATTCTGATTTTCTCCAGTTTTCCTTTATTAGAATAACAACATATGTATGTGTCAAATAGAAAAACAACTGTTTAAAAATAATGACTAAGTCCAAAGTTATATGCCGATTTTTCGCTAATTTTTTTCGAAAAAAATATTTTTTTTTTTTTAACTTATCGCAAAAACTTTCTAAAAGGATGTATAAGGAATTTATACTTTCTGAAAGCAAAGTTTTCATAAAATATTTTAATTGAAAAAAATTCAAAATTTTTCTTACCGAGGGGCCAGGTCCATTCAAAAAACACCTATTTTTTATGTAAAATTAAAATTTAGCGCAAAAATTCTTAAATCGCATATTCGATATCAAAATATGGTAACCGATTTTAGATGGCCCAATATGCTTTTAATTATTTTGTAAAGGGTTCCGATAACTCCGACCCTGGTATGGATATTAAGCCAAAAAACTAAAAATTTCCATTTTTGGGATTTTTCAAAAATTTTTTGGGAATTGCGGGGTTGCTGATAATAAATTTCAAAATTCGTTTTTATTTTTCCATTTTAAATAGAAAATTTTATATAACTGTGAAATTTCATTAAAAACTATTCATAAATAACAATTTTATTTCGATTCAAAAAATTTTAATCTATGCAAAAATTCATTAAAAAACATTTTTTATCATATTTTTCAATAGAGTATTCCATGAATTTTTAATTGTCAAAAGTTATAAAATTTTTGAAAAATATACAAATAGCATGAACGAAATTATATTATATCGCATCATAACATTTTTAGATTTATGTATAAATTTCAAAATAATCGAAAAAACCTTCTCCTGTAAAATTTGTGTTTTGTCGCTTACGATAATTTGGCGCTAAGGGCTCGATATCGTGTAGACTAAGCTTAAGATTGAGAGTAAATTTATTTTTACTCTCTAAAATAAGGTTAATTGAAAATTTTTACTGGAAGGTACGCGACACACCTGTGTTGCCATTTGAGGGGATTTGTCGCCAAATAGTGGATTTTTTACAAAATGTGATACAATTTTCGGTTTGGAGATTTTAAATTATATTTCTAAAATGGAGCATTATTAGGTGAATAAAATCAAAAATACTATCAGTTTTTCTATATTTTCATGTAAATATAGAAAGATTTCATAAAAATACTTGAAATTTTAAGTTCGATTTTCCGACAAAATAAAGGCGTAGCCACTTCTACTCAATATTTTACGATTTTTTAGAATACTTTGCTGCACAATTCTATTTCAAAATTATTTTTATTTTGAATAATGAAAAAAAAGTTTTTATTAATTTTTGACACCTAATTTTATTGTTGGTATTGAAAATCATAAATTCAAATTTAAAACAATTTTATAAGGATCTGTAGGTCTGGTGAAAATTAAAAGGGCACCAACACATATACATTGTTGTAACTAACAAAAACTAGGTACATTTTAAAAACATATGTAGAGTTATGTACTGCTGTCAAAGAGTCGGACTACTTGTGTATACTTTGATAGTACCCAAAGAGAAATCCACACAAGTAATGTATTTTTAATAACAAAAATTATTTTTCATTGTAAAAAAATAAGTTTGTTTATTTTTTGAGCTATTCCGGAATAAAGTTATGGAAAAAATTTTTATTGAAATATATGACAGACATATTTTATGTTATTTTACATAATATTTCAAACAAAACAAGGGTATTCATTTCAAAAAAATGGTAAATTACACTCTAATTTTTTTACACTTTTACACAAGAAAAGATATTAAAAAAAAATTTGTATTTTTTTTGTGGAATTATGTTCAAGTGTTTGTTGTGTAAAAGTGTAAAAAAAATCAGGGTGTATTTCCATTTTTTGAAATGAATATCCTTAATATTTATAGAATACAAAAATTGATGAATTTATTTTATTAATGTTAACAGCAAAGAATAATAACTACTATATGAAAAAAAAAACCTAACTACTATATGAATGTATTAGTAGTATATTAGTAGTATTTTGCAATCATGTTAACACGAAAATATGTGTAAAACGCAGTGGAGTACATTTAAAACTACTACATGGACCACCACAGTGGATTAGTTTTGCAATCGTATTATCACGAAAATATGTTGTTTAACTACAAGCTCTTGTTTAACAATGACATAGTCCATGCCTGCATTACATTGCACCATGTTGTAATTAGTCCATTATTATTCCATTTCATCTAAAATGGATCACGTAGTCCAATATTATTTGCAGGGTATGTATTAGTGAAAAAAAAACACTCACTACACTCCTCAAACACACATACATAGTTGTAAAAAAGCGACCTTAAAAATTATAACAAACTTTTATTACAATTAAATTTAAAAATACGTATATAAAATCTTTTCATCGAGCGCTACAAAAGACCTAGTCGTAGCTATCAATTATCTATTATAGCTTAGGAGATATTCGCATTTGAAAATTAAATATTCAACATTTTTACCCAACCTACTCCAGTGTTTTGATTCTGATTTTCTCCAGTTTTCCTTTATTAGAATAACAACATATGTATGTGTCAAATAGAAAAACAACTGTTTAAAAATAATGACTAAGTCCAAAGTTATATGCCGATTTTTCGCTAATTTTTTTCGAAAAAAATATTTTTTTTTTTTTAACTTATCGCAAAAACTTTCTAAAAGGATGTATAAGGAATTTATACTTTCTGAAAGCAAAGTTTTCATAAAATATTTTAATTGAAAAAAATTCAAAATTTTTCTTACCGAGGGGCCAGGTCCATTCAAAAAACACCTATTTTTTATGTAAAATTAAAATTTAGCGCAAAAATTCTTAAATCGCATATTCGATATCAAAATATGGTAACCGATTTTAGATGGCCCAATATGCTTTTAATTATTTTGTAAAGGGTTCCGATAACTCCGACCCTGGTATGGATATTAAGCCAAAAAACTAAAAATTTCCATTTTTGGGATTTTTCAAAAATTTTTTGGGAATTGCGGGGTTGCTGATAATAAATTTCAAAATTCGTTTTTATTTTTCCATTTTAAATAGAAAATTTTATATAACTGTGAAATTTCATTAAAAACTATTCATAAATAACAATTTTATTTCGATTCAAAAAATTTTAATCTATGCAAAAATTCATTAAAAAACATTTTTTATCATATTTTTCAATAGAGTATTCCATGAATTTTTAATTGTCAAAAGTTATAAAATTTTTGAAAAATATACAAATAGCATGAACGAAATTATATTATATCGCATCATAACATTTTTAGATTTATGTATAAATTTCAAAATAATCGAAAAAACCTTCTCCTGTAAAATTTGTGTTTTGTCGCTTACGATAATTTGGCGCTAAGGGCTCGATATCGTGTAGACTAAGCTTAAGATTGAGAGTAAATTTATTTTTACTCTCTAAAATAAGGTTAATTGAAAATTTTTACTGGAAGGTACGCGACACACCTGTGTTGCCATTTGAGGGGATTTGTCGCCAAATAGTGGATTTTTTACAAAATGTGATACAATTTTCGGTTTGGAGATTTTAAATTATATTTCTAAAATGGAGCATTATTAGGTGAATAAAATCAAAAATACTATCAGTTTTTCTATATTTTCATGTAAATATAGAAAGATTTCATAAAAATACTTGAAATTTTAAGTTCGATTTTCCGACAAAATAAAGGCGTAGCCACTTCTACTCAATATTTTACGATTTTTTAGAATACTTTGCTGCACAATTCTATTTCAAAATTATTTTTATTTTGAATAATGAAAAAAAAGTTTTTATTAATTTTTGACACCTAATTTTATTGTTGGTATTGAAAATCATAAATTCAAATTTAAAACAATTTTATAAGGATCTGTAGGTCTGGTGAAAATTAAAAGGGCACCAACACATATACATTGTTGTAACTAACAAAAACTAGGTACATTTTAAAAACATATGTAGAGTTATGTACTGCTGTCAAAGAGTCGGACTACTTGTGTATACTTTGATAGTACCCAAAGAGAAATCCACACAAGTAATGTATTTTTAATAACAAAAATTATTTTTCATAGTAAAAAAATAAGTTTGTTTATTTTTTGAGCTATTCCGGAATAAAGTTATGGAAAAAATTTTTATTGAAATATATGACAGACATATTTTATGTTATTTTACATAATATTTCAAACAAAACAAGGGTATTCATTTCAAAAAAATGGTAAATTACACTCTAATTTTTTTACACTTTTACACAAGAAAAGATATTAAAAAAAAATTTGTATTTTTTTTGTGGAATTATGTTCAAGTGTTTGTTGTGTAAAAGTGTAAAAAAAATCAGGGTGTATTTCCATTTTTTGAAATGAATATCCTTAATATTTATAGAATACAAAAATTGATGAATTTATTTTATTAATGTTAACAGCAAAGAATAATAACTACTATATGAAAAAAAAAACCTAACTACTATATGAATGTATTAGTAGTATATTAGTAGTATTTTGCAATCATGTTAACACGAAAATATGTGTAAAACGCAGTGGAGTACATTTAAAACTACTACATGGACCACCACAGTGGATTAGTTTTGCAATCGTATTATCACGAAAATATGTTGTTTAACTACAAGCTCTTGTTTAACAATGACATAGTCCATGCCTGCATTACATTGCACCATGTTGTAATTAGTCCATTATTATTCCATTTCATCTAAAATGGATCACGTAGTCCAATATTATTTGCAGGGTATGTATTAGTGAAAAAAAACACTCACTACACTCCTCAAACACACATACATAGTTGTAAAAAAGCGACCTTAAAAATTATAACAAACTTTTATTACAATTAAATTTAAAAATTCGAACAATTCTCAAATTATTTATTTTATATTTGACCTGGAAAGGTTTTATAAATAGATTTTTCATATTTTTATTCAATAATTTCTGCAAAAATGAAACTTATTTGAATTTTGTATTAATTTTCAATACGAAATTTTACAAATGAGTGTTTTTCAATTTTAATTTAATTGAATGTCAAAAAAAAAATAAAAATATATATTTTTCGTTTGTGCAAAATATGCATGTTTCGGTTAATTTAATGGTTTAAATGTGTAGAAAAAAATTAAAAAATTGTGTGTTAGAATTGCAATTTTATCGCATTTTTCAATAAGAAGTTTTGAAGATAAATCTCTCTCTCAAGTGTGTTGAATGCACATACCATGATATAAAAAATACAAGGTAGTTTCATTTTCTCTTTATGTCAACCTAATTAAGCATTTGACAATAAAGGGGATTTGAAGTTTATGCCTAAAACAAAGCTACCATATTCATTAAACTTAATCCGGCAATGCAATGGAATTGTCCCTTTACGCCGCGCTTTATCTCAATAAACTCCCACAGCCCTGCACAATATCAGCTTGTTCGCGCTCTATAGTTTTCAATATAAACTCCAGGAACTTGCCATAATCACGAACATCCCGAGCAATAAATGAAAAACGGCATAATTGGTAACACGTTCTTCATAGCGTCTCTCGTCCAGCAAGGGTGGTATACAATTGAAGACAATGCCTATATTGCGTTTCAAATAAGGCTTAAGAATCATAAATAGATAAGCGAAACACACTAAAAGTCCACTCCATCGTGACTATTGAGCAAACATATTAATCTATCCAGGACACGTTGAAAATAGTGATAAAAGTCTTCTCTCAAATCTCTAGCTTTTTTTTTTTTAACGCTTTATTGATTTATTGAATCTGTCTATTTTGACCCTACAACAAGTATTCAAATCTTATAACTAAAATTAAAACTATTTGCTCTTCAGCAAGAGAGCCATAATGGTAAACTGTCACTCATCTTAGCGGGGTGGTAGATCTGCTCTACGGAGCCTGGATCGGGTTTGGGTCTGCACAAATTGTCTTGCAAGCGTATTGGGATGGTTTCGCAGCTTCACAATATATTTCTCACGGACTTTCTCGAACTCTTCCTTTACCAATGTCACTTCTAAGTCTCTGTGGATGTTTTCATTTCTTATGTACCATGGTGCTCCCGTCATGGTCCTAAGAATTTTAGATTGGGCCCTCTGTATAAGATCAATACTGGTGTTGCAAGCCATTCCCCATAATTGAATTCCATATGTCCAAATTGGTTTTAAAACGGTCTTATACAGGATGACTTTATATTCAAGGCTTAATTTTGATTGGTCACTGATTAACCAATGAAAGCTAGAGGCTTTTAACTTCATGTGAAGTCTCTTGGTTTCTATGTGTCGGCGCCAAGTAAGCCGTCTATCTAGATGAATACCAAGGTAGGTGACATAATCAGACTGCGGTATATTAATGTTGTTGAGTGTGACAGGTGGGCAATTTCCTCTCCTTAGAGCGAACGTAACATGTTTACTTTTCAGCTCATTTACCTTTATTCGCCAGTTTTTCAAAAATGACTCCACACGTACGAGGTAATTCTGTAGTTGACTAGATGCCATGAGTGGGTTTTCGTCTGAGCTAATAATGGCGGTATCATCAGCAAATGTTGAAATTGTTAGTTTATCGCACGTAGGGAGGTCGGAGGTGTAAATCAAATATAGCGTAGGCCCTAGTACACTTCCCTGTGGAACGCCAGCTCCAATCTTGTATTCTCTCGTCACATAATCATTGTACTTAACTCTGAAAAGTCTATTCGATAAATCAGACTCCAGCAATTTATGAGTACATAGTGGTAGTAAACATTTGATTTTATGTACTAGACCCTTATGCCATACCTTGTCAAAAGCCTGAGCAACGTCTAAAAAGATGGCAGAACAATATTTCTTTAATTCAAAAGATTTTCGAATCTCTCCAGTTAAACGATTGATCTGTTCAATGGTGCCATGATGTTCACGGAAACCAAATTGGTGTACTGGGATAATGTTTTCATCATTCAAAAAAGGTATTATCTTTTCCTGGAATATTTTTTCGAATAGCTTCGACAAACAAGGGAGTAGGCTAATAGGTCTATAAGAAGATGGCAGGGTTAAATCTTTACCCGGTTTAGGTATCATTATTATTTGAGAAATTTTCCAATTTTTTGGATAAATTCCTAGTTTCAAGATCGCATTAAACAATATATATAGCACAATTATTGCCACATTTGGTAGGTTCTTAATCATTGATGGCGTTATTAAATCATATCCCGGTGATTTTTTCAAGTCTAATTTATTTTTAATTACTCTATTAACATCCTCAGGACTAATATCGAATTGGGCTGCATTAGCCATTGTTCAAATTTTTCCTTGGTCATCGAAAAACGTGGTGGGCAATATATAGAGCTCAGAGTTAAGTCTCCAGCTGGGTATTCAAGGAGAATAGATGTTGCTTGCATATAATCCTTTGAAAACGCTTCTAGGGTATAGTGTCTCAATCGGTTTCTAATTATGATACCGGTACCGCCATGTGCCTTACCATCCCGATGGTTTGTGTAATAAAATGAGTATCCTGATATAAAGTTATATCTATTTGTAAGATGTGTCTCCGAAATTAACATCACATCGATGCTTTTATTTAACATAAAATGGGAAATTTCCGATTTGTGCTGGTTTAAACCATTTGCATTCCAGAAACATATCTTCAAAAAATTCATTTTCTTGTTAATAGAATTTGAATCATTTGGTTCTGTGCTCTCAGAAGCTCTTGTATTGTGTTTTGCATGGATGACATGAAGTTAGTCATATTTTGATTAAGAGAGGAAATATTCTCAGTAAGTGTTTGCATAAGGTTTTCCAACCCTCCCATATTTTGGGGGACTTTTGGCTTTTGATAACCCGTTTTTAAAATACTGGCGTATGAGCTGGCTCCAGCATTAATTGTAGCTCCCTGGCCATTTTCCTGTGATACTGGATGAGCCGCATTTATTTTATCATTTGAAAAATCTACCCCAGAGCTTAGTGGTCTAGATGTAGATACCGAATTTGTAGGTGTTGATTCAACTATTTCACCTCTCAACAGCTTTTGCCTCTCTCTTAATCTTTTTAGTAACTCCTTGTAGACCGGGCATCCGCGATAATTAGCGGAATGATCTCCACCGCAGTTACCACATTTCCTACTGAGACCATTCTCAACTATATCACATTGTGACGAAGAGTGCAGGCCTCCGCATGCAACACATACTGTGCGTAGGGTACAATAATTACGTGTATGTCCAAATTCCTGACAATTACTACACTGAACTGGACGATTACGCTTAAGAGGTTCCTCTATATTTACTCTACGATTCAACAAATATCTTAGAGTGTATATAGGGTGAGTTTCATTATTTTTTAATTTCCTATCATCAGGCTCTAACTCAACCCTAAACATTGGCTGAGGAACATTGTCTCTATTAAAGATATTGACTACATTCTTTGTCTGATAGCCCAATTCTTCCAGGGCCTCCTTGATTTCGTTTGTATCTACACTGGACTCTATACCTTTTATGACCACTATCAAGCCCTTGCAACTCTTAAGTTGATATGTATAAAAGTTTTTCTTACTGTCATTTAGGTGTTGAGAAATTTTTCTATAACAATCCTCAGTGTATACAACTATTTTTGTCTCTTGCACACCTCCTTTTCTTATTGGAACAATATGAAAATTATTTTTTCCAATGAGTTCAATAAATGATTTCACTAAGCTATTAGAGCTAGTTTAACGAAGGAATATTGGTGGTGGTTTTAACGGTTTACGGATGGATTTATCATCATTTTTTTGACGATTAGAATCTTCCTCACTCAAGAGAGCAAAACGGTTACTTTTCAAGGGGTTATCTGTAATTTTTGCTTTTTCTCAGAAGGCAGACTTTTCTGGGGACTTAAATTTCGCTTATTAATTCTTATATATCTAAGCATACCTGTTTGAACTGGAGATTTAGTTTTACTTATCTTATTTCCAACCTTAGGTATAGCACCACTTGATGTAACATTATCTTCCATCACGGTATTTTCAGTGTTAAATACATTAAAACTCTCACTAGGTGTTGTTAGTGGATTATCATAAGCTTGTGTATTTATCATTGTCGACTCTGTTATATCTACTGCAGTATTTGTTGTTGTACCAGAACACTTTTTATTTTCTTTTATGCATTGTTCTAAACAAGCATTACTAGGTGATGATGTGTGTGCAATATTGTTCTCATGTATTTGTATCACGGGGGAACAAGAGCGCGCTCTCTCAATCGGTTTGGCGGTTAAATAATTTTTGTTAAAGTCTGGATCTCTTATATTTTTGTTGGCACTTCTATTTTCACCCTCCCCGTTCAAAAATATGTAGGCATTTCTACCGTTTAAACTGAGTCTACTCTCATTATGAGAGTTCATATGCTCACAGTAATTTAACGAAATTTGAAAAAAAGAAAGTAAACAAAGCACTTTTAAACAAATTTCTATTTTTATTGTTATATTGTATAATTTTTTTTTGTTTGTTTATATTAAACACTTAGAGAAATATTTTTTTTTGTTGCGTTCAATCGCTAATTTTTTCCTTTTTATTTAAATTTTCACTGAAACCACTTAAATCGCGGAGCGTATAAAAAACACGTCTGCTTCTCATAAGAATAGCTAACACATAAAGTAGTTTCAGTAAAGACTGCAGTAACACGTTTGTAGTACAGGCTAGTTTTATAAAAGAAAGTCGACCACAAAATCCTTTTGATGCAAGAATTGGGACAACGTTAGAATTCCTCTGATAAATTTAAAAACATCAATTTTTTTAAAGTCTGATTGAAAAAGGTATCACTATCTTCGGGCAGCTCTTAATTGTCATGGCCTATGTGATATAAAGGCACACGTCTTAGATTAATCCGTTTTTTATTTATTTTAAATATAAATTGCAGTATTGTGAACTGTTACATACTACACATATTTCATTGAAAATTTCTCTGAGTATTGAAACCTTTTTCTAAATGTGGCAACGCTTCACTGAATATTTACAAATAAAATAAACTTCAAAAATCCCATTTCTTGTCAAAAAAATATAAATGAAACTACCTTGTAATATTGTGTTTAATGTTTAGTTGTTTTTTATAGTTAAAGTGGTAAGAATTTAAAAGCACATTTAGATTATTAGGTAAAAATATTTTTTTAACACTGTAACCCAAGTTCGTGTAATGTGGACCACTTAAATTACTTGATTATGTACTACTGGTCCATATTACCCGACAATATCTATGTACTTTGTAAGCAATCTATCTAAACCCATGGTAGGCGTTCATATTGTTCAGGTTACGATGATTTTCGTCAAACAATCCGAACGTGAACAAAAGAGCGTAATATTCTGGAATGTGAAACAGATGAACCAGTAAATAAAATTACCTCTACAAAACAACCCCCTATCTACTTGAGAGAAAATAATTCAAATTCACTGGTTCAGAGCCTGATCTCATTAATAGGAGAGAACTCTTTTTACGTTATCCCAATCAAGAAAGCCACGATTCATGAAACTAAAGTACAGGTCAATAGTGAAAACGATTATAGAAAGGTTGTAATAGATTTTGAAACTCAAAAGAAAAGTTTTTACACTTATCAGCTGAAAGGAAGCAAGGGTCTACAAGTTGTAATAAAGGGTATTGACTGTAATGTTGAACCACTCGAAATAAAGCAAAGCTTAGAAGATAAAGGCTATAAGACAAAAAATGTGATAAATATTAGAAATCGCGAAAAAATACCCCAACCACTCTTCCGTGTTGAACTTGAACCCGGTGACATAAACCTGAAAAAAAATGAAACACATCCCATATATAACTTGAAGTACTTATTGCATCGTAAAATTACGGTAGAAGAACCACACAAACGATTTGGCCCCGTTCAATGTATGAATTGCCAAGAATATGGACACACCAAGGCATATTGCAAATTGCCACCAGTATGTGTCATTTGCGGAGAGTTGCATAACACATCCCAATGTAACAAATCTAGAGATGATCCTAAAATAAAAAAATGCAGCAATTGCGGAGGTAACCACACAGCAAACTACAGGGGTTGTCCTGTCTACTCAATTGTTAAAAAATCACAAAGCCAGAAACCAAAGATTTTCCCCGCTCAGCCATTAAATAACATCAATTTGAACTACCCCCCGTTGCAACAGACATATGACAACAAAGTAACATATGCAAATGTACTTAGAAACAACCAAACTCAGCCGCAAGTCCGTCAACTCCAAAACGAAAATATGAACCCAGAGGTAAGAGAGCAAACGCCAATTTTCAATTTTACCCGACTAGAATCTACAATAGAAACTCTTGTGCAATCGGTAAATAACTTTACAAACTCAATGAGTAACATGATGCAAGAAATGCTTAAGATGCAATCAATGTTATTGCAGGCTGTGCTTAACAGACCATGAACTGCCTAAGAATATGTTTTTGGAATGCAAACGGCATACGCCAACACAAAAACGAACTCGAATATTTTTTGAGAAACCAACAAATTGATGTAATGCGGGTTTCTGAAACTCATTTGACGTCCAGAAGTTCCTTTCGAATAAATGGATATGTAATATATGACACCAAAGATCCCAGAGTTAGAGCATGCGGAGGCTCTGCAATTTTAATAAAAGCTCGAATCAAACACAACTTAATGTGTGATTTTTGCGAAGATTATCTTAAAGCTACTACAATCTGTCTTGAAGATTTTCATCGAAACTTAGTGATTTCATCGATATACTCACCCCCGTTTCCTGGCTCCTGGCGATTATAATGCTAAACCAGTGTTGCCACTTTATGTGTAATTACACATATTGCGTGTAATTTTAACTTGGATGTGTAGCCCATGTGTAATTGAGTGAATGTGTAATTCATGTGTAATTTTAAATTCTAATTATATCCAAAATATATTGTCAATGTATGTCTTTTATCTATATTTAGAATTTTAATTGAATGAATGAATTATGGATTGTTCAGATTTCAAAACCGACTGAAATAATTATGTACATTTATATGAGGGAAAGTAGCTATATCCTCTATTTTAGTATCTCTAAATGTATTCATATTTATTATATTGTACTCGTTTGTTACTCAGTACAATGGAATTATATGTACTAGTAATTTTAGATTTCAAGGAAATTGGTAATTAAATATGGGGTCAAATCTATCCAATACAGTAAAGCTACACCCAGCGAAAAATTTAACACACCCGTGTACGATTTGGTTAACAATAACATACTTAAAAGTGTACCACAAACAAACGTGTGGCCTATTTATATATAAGATGAAGATATGAATCAAGTTTGAACTAAATTAACATTAAGGTTTGCAGAAAAATACGATAAGTAATTTGGAGATTGCTATGTTTGGTTTTCCAAGTGGACATTTCGCCGTTTGTGATAGTTTTTTTGTTTGTTTGCGTAATATTGGTAATAGAAACTAAATTTAAGATTATATACATACAAGACTTTTAATTTCAACATGAAAAAAATATAAAACAACAAATACTATTCAATAACTATACATTTTTACAAGTTATTACAAATTGTTATTGGAAACGTTAATTTTCAAGATAACCCAAAATCAAAAATTTGTATTTTTATAATTTTAAATTGTTTATAGAATAAGGGTAACTAACGGTATTTACAGATAACGGTATAAACGATTATATCGGTAACGGTAATTGCAGTTATTTCGGGGTAACGTTATCCAATCTTTAGAGAAAAAAACAAGAACGTAGGAATTTGTGTTATTTTTTATACCCGTAAAAACTGTTTTGTGTTTATGCTATTGTCTGTCTGGTTTCAAGTTTGTGTTTTAAATAATAAACAATAAAATTTACTTATTATTTTGGAAGCTTTATTTCAAATTTCTATCTACAAATTTTAAAAATATAAACGTTACAAGATTTTACTATCAAGAAAAGGTAATATATCGAACCACCCTGACAAGACAACAACAAAAAATATTTACCAGGATGAGACTAGGCCACTCAAAACTTACACATGAATATCTCATCGGAAGAAACACAACCCGACCAAGATGTCCACAATGCACTAACAATTTAACCATGTCACACATACTATCATATTTTAACAACAATAATGTATCAATAACTCTAAAAGAAGCTATACAAAACTTTAACTACAATGTACTAAAAAAAACATTTACCTTTAGATTTTATTAAAAAAATATAAACTTTTTGAATAATTAAAAGATGAAGGCCTAGCAGCCAGTCTTAATTTAAAAAAAATGTATTTCTTGTAAATTTACTTTATAATAAATAAATAATAAAATAAAAACAAATAAGATTTTACTGGTAAAGTATTTACTGGGAAGGAAAATAATCAGAGCTATAATTTTTAAACAAATAGTAAAAAAATATTTATCTTTGAAACTGAAAACAAAACTTATACAAAGCACTTAATATAAATTAGGAATAAATTAAAACTCGAAAGCAAACAGTGTGCTATTTTTTAAATATGTATTGTTAATTTTTTAATAGAAATGTAACAATTTCCAATGGAACAATCTCCGAATGGACATTGATTAATATTTGTTAAAAGCGTATTTGGGATTGACACATTTGACTGATCTCAAGAATTCATTAAATTAGAAAAGTTCACTAAAAAAAGAGATTGCTAACCTTGCTTTAATACACCTCATATATCCAATTCCTGGATAAATTAAAATCACCGCAAGTGAAAATTGTCCATTGACAATAAAGTGATCGTATTTGGTCCAAACATCCCAGAGTCCACTGTGACAAACCTTTTATATTCATGACAATTTGTGTGTAATTTTATCTCGTATGTGTAATTTAGGCATGAGGGATGTGTAGTTTATAATTTTCTTGGTGGCAACACTGTGCTAAACACATATTCTGGGGATCACGACTGATTACCCCTAAAGGTCGTGTTTTGTTCGATACAATTTCTAAAATGGATTTGGATGTGCTTTCGAGACCTGACCCACGAAAAATACCGGATGTTATTGATTTTAGCGTGATGAAAAATATCCCTAGAGAAATGATTCAAATTGATGGAATGGAACTATCTTCAGATCACTCACCCACTATTGTTACTTTATTGAGCCCCCTAGAAATTGTATCCCCGACTGGTAATTTAGCGATGGCAGGCACAAGAATAAATTGGCTCAAATATAAAGAATACCTCAGTACACATTGCTCGGAAAACATACTGCTAAGAACACCAGAAAACATCGATCACTCTCTTATCAATTTCGATAAAAATGTCAAACTGGCTGCTCAACATGCTACCCAAACCACCCGACAATTCAGATATAATAGAATTAATTCTGCAGATGTCGAACGGCTCTTAAATGAAAAAAGAAGATTTCGAAGAGAGTGGCAATTGCACAGATCCCCCCAACTAAAATCGAAGCTTAAAGATTGTATAAAAAGACTTAAAAAGCTCTTGGAATTTCGAAAAATGGAATCATTGAATAAATATTTAGAAAGCCTGGACGCAACCCCGCAATCGGATTACTCATTATGGCGAGCAACAAAAAGTCTTAAAAGACCCGTTATATGTAAGTCCCCCTTGCGAAATTCAAGTGGCGGTTGGGCAAGAAATGATACTGAAAAAGGGAATCTGTTTGTTAATCATTTAAAAAAAGTATTTACACCGAACACATCAAATGAAGCAATTGAGTTGCCACCTGTTGCACCCCATTTTGGAGCAGCCGTACCCCTACGTTTTGAGATTCGAGAGATCGAAAATGCTATTGTTGATTTAAATCCCAAGAAAGCGCCTGGTATGGACAAGATCAGGAACAAGATGCTTATGGAGCTACCCCGGATAGCAATAAAAATAATTCTTTTTATTTTTAATGCTTGAATATTATCCTCCAGAATTGAAGGTTTCACTGGTTACCATGATACCCAAGCCGGGAAAAGATCACACAAAAGTAGAATCATGCAGACCCATCAGCATATTGTCTAATATATCAAAGCTATTTGAGAAGATACTTATGAACAAGTTGTACCCGATGTTAACTGAAAACAATTGTATTCCGAATCATCAATTTGGATTTAGAAGAAAACACAGTACTATCGAACAAACCCATAGAATTGTAAATATGGTGAGAAAAGCGTTTGAAGAAAAGAAATACTGTTCTGCACTCTTCATCGATATCTCTCAAGCGTTTGATAAGGTATGGCATGCTGGATTAATATACAAATTGAGTCAAAATTTACCGGCAAACACACATAAGCTGTTGGAAAGCTATTTAACTGGTCGAACATTTAAGGTTAAAGAGGGAAACTTTTTAAGTACTGCACAGCCCATTGAAGCTGGAGTGATGATACTGCTATTCTAAGCATTCATGAAAACCCTCAAGAAGCGTCTCATTACTTACAAAACCACATATTTGAATTAGAAAAATGGGTAAAACAATGGAAAATTAAAGTCAACGAGCAAAAATGTACACACATTACATTTACATTGCGTAGATAATCATGCCCCCTATTCATATCAATAACCCAACAATAATTCAACAATCGGAAGTGAAATACCTCGGAATACATCTCGATCGTCGCCTTACATGGAAAAGTCATATAGATGCAAAGTTGACTCAAATGAAATTGAAATCAATTGAAATTAATTGGCTTATTGGCAGAAACTCCACGCTTAGTTTAGATTGTAAACTTCTACTTTATAACATGATCATAAAACCGATATGGTGTTATGGCATACAGTTATGGGGCACGGCCTCAGCGTCAAATGTAGAAAAACTGAAATCTCGAAAAATGTACAAAAATATTTAAAAAAACTTGAAGTTCACCCAAACCCGCTGGACCGCAACATATTAGATAACCGTGGCCACACTCGATTAAGAAGGAGGGATACAGCAGACCTAATCTAGAAGGAAGAATGCCAATTTAACCAAAACAACCATGAATACAAATTTTTTCGTCCGGCACAGGCTGGAATAATTAAGTAATAGTTATTAGATATAAGATTTGAACCACTTATTGTTAGTTCATTAAATAATGAAGATACAATAAATAAATGAAAAAAAAAATTGTATGTTGAAAAAAAATAACAAAAATAAAAAAAAATAAACCAAACGCACTCAAATACATACAAATTATGCACGCGAGTTATATGTGCGAATCCTCCGGATAGTCCAATGTCGATTCCGGTATAAATCAACGAAACATAGTGGGTAGCTTTAAGTACTACCCTACTGTTTTATTTCAAATTAATTTTAGTTTGACGAATTTGTAAACAAATTCTCTTAATTAATAAATATTGTCGAAGACCACCAGATGGTTAATGTAAACACAAAGTTTGCACACAATCGAATTGGATTGATCGTATGATTTGACACAATGTGACCACCAAAGATGCCTTTGTTTAAAAGTGCACAATCGGCATCTTTGTAGAAAATAAGTATGTATTGGTACAGCCAATACATTAATTTTAATCTAGAATTAAGAATTTGAATTCAATAAAGATTCAGAAACAATTGACACCTTTAAGAACAAAGTCAAAACGTTCTCGTTTTAAATAACAAAATTGGCGCAGTCGGTAGGATGCTAAGTTAAAAATAGCATCCGAAAAAAAAGGAACCTAAAAAGAATATATTAAAAAGTTAAATTTTTAAATTAATTCTACATCTTTTTTTTTAAAATAAAGAAAATATTAAAAACGTGAAAGTTTTTAAAAGAAGAAAAACGTTCAAGTTTTTCCATAATAAATATAAATATTTGAAATAATAAATATAATTTAAATAATAAAATAGTAATATAAATAATTTAAATAAGAAAAAAGTGAAAATTATATATAAAAAAAAAAAACATCCTTTGAAAAAAAAGGTAATTTTATAAAAGAAAATAAATAATAAAGACAGAAGATACCGGAGTGGCCAAAACTCGGTTAGAAGAAAAACGGACAGCCAAATACCGTTCAACAAGAATATACAAACTCGATTAGAAGAAAAACGGTCAGCCAAATACCGTTCAACAAGAACATACAAAACCCAAAACAACGAACAACAACAGCATCAGGTACCATTCAGCAGAAGTAACAAGAAACCAAAGCAACGAAGAACAGAGGAAGAAAGGAACCGGAAGAACACAAATAGTTAAAGTATAATAAGTATTGGTTTTTTAAAATATTATTCTGAAAAAAAAATTGTCTTAAAAGTATTAACTAACAAATTTATTTTTTATTTTGTCGACTTTGGTGACTCCCAAGGGACACTCCCATAGTGCGATAGAATTTATTCGGTTACCAATTGATGAGTGACCGATATATACCATTTTTATTTGAAACCCGTATTCTTGAAAGGAACGGATTTCTGAAGGAATGGTATATATATATATGCATATAAAATTAAGTATATACTAACAATCGATTTTAAAATCTGGAAAGGAAGATATAGAGAATAGATAGTTTGTTGAGTGAATTGAAGAAAAGGAAGAAGATAGTTTTTTTGTTGATTTGAGATTTGAATTAGGGACATATAGAAAATGTCGTTAACGAATATGCTTTGACAAGTTATTTGCGAGACGTAAATACGGTGTTGTCTTTGGTGGCGGACGAACACAAGGCAGTTGTTAGGTCTATTTTGGCGAACCGTCTTCAGGGTAAAGCCTTGAAAGCAATTGAGACACTTGTAGGGCCAACTTGGGAACAAATTATTGCCAAACTCAGAGAGGAATTTGGTGTAAAGGAGTCATTTTTGGGGTTGCGAAATCAGGCCATGAACGTTGTGGCTCTGAATGTTGAGGAATTTCATCATAAATTAAACGAGATATTAAATCTCATGAATACTAAGTACAGTCTCAATCCGGAGAATAGCGCTATGTTTTCTCCGGATATAAACCAAAGACTGATTTTCGAGATATATTTAAATTCTCTTCCTTTGAATATGAAAACGTTGCTCATACAGAACAATGTTATTACAATTTCTGGCGCGAAAACCTATTTCATTGAAAACAATTTGATGAAAGATGTATATTTACGAAAAAACTCGTATCCAAATGGTTCCCAGAATAAAAATTTTGACAGAAAACTAAGGAGGGGACATTATGTACCAAATTTTAATAATAGTTCATATAAACCAAACCCTCAAAATCAAGATCAGTCCAATGGAAATGATTATAATCGAAGAGGTTCCTCAAACCAACGAAATCTGGATCAGTCCAATGGAAATAATTATGACCGAAGGGGTTCCGGTCAGTATAGACGCAATGTTTATGACCAAAGAGGATCAGGTCAGAACGGACGTGGTGGATCGAATCAATACAGGAATAATAATAATAAACCTGTACCAATGGTGGTGGAAAACTTAGACATGAGTCAAAATTTTCATGTACAGCCTCCGGATCCCACTTACCAATAGTATTACTAACAATTAATAACGTTAAAGTTAAATGTTTAGTTGACAGCGGGGCTGCAACTACCTTGGGTGATTATGGGATTTTTAAGAGATTGTCTAAAAAAAGAAGACTTAAGAACAAACTAAGATTGAATACATTGACAGGTAGTAGAGTGGTGGATGAAGAAGTTGTAGTTAATGTCCCTTTGGAGTTTAATGCAGGGGATGAAACTATGTCTATTAAACTTGTTGATTTAAAAAATAAAGCTTTCGATTGTATAATCGGAAATAATGTCTTGATGCCTATGGGTGTCATAATAGATTTTTATAATATGAGACTTTGGGTTAATGAAGTCGAAATATTGTTCTGGCCAAAACCAGTAGATATAAACTTTGACGAAATTACAGCCTTGGAGTTGCAAAACATAGACTTTGGTAACATAGAGTTGCCAAACTATTTAAATAATGAAGAAAAAGACAAATTAGATGTGTTTTTAAATAAAAACAGAGTTACATTCTATCAAGAAGGTCAAATTCTGACAACAACTAATGCTGTTAAACATACTATTATCACAACATCGGATAAACCGGTGTATTCTAAAATATATAGATACCCTAAAGCACATGAAAGGGAAATTGAAACCCAGATAAAGGATATGCTAATCCAGGGAATAGTTAGGCCGAGTAAATCGCCTTATAACTCACCCTTATGGATAGTACCGAAGAAACTGGATAATGACGGTAAACGAAAATGGTTACCGAAATCTAAATAATATTACTGTGGGAGATAAATTCCCAATACCCAATATAGATTCTCTATTTGATAAATTGGGTAGGGCACAATATTTTTCCACCATTGATCTTGCGAAAGGTTTCCACCAGATTAAGATTGAAGATAGGGACATTCAGAAAACAGCCTTCTCAACACCAATGGGACATTATGAGTTTATCAGAATGCCATTCGGTTTAAAGAATGCACCCGCTACCTTTCAGCGTATGATGAATTACGTTTTAAGTGAATACATCAATAAAATTTGCGTCATCTATATGGATGATATATTGGTTTTCTCTTCTTCATTGGATGAACATTTTAATAGCCTAACAAAAATATTTTCTGTTTTAAATGAATATAATTTAAAGGTTCAAATGAATAAATGTAACTTTCTGGCTAGACAAACTCAGTTCTTGGGTCATATAGTTACACCAAACGGTCTAAAACCTTGTCCCTCCAAGATTGAGGCAATTAATAATGTACCTATTCCAGGTACTGTGAAACAAATAAAATCATTTTTAGGTCTTACTGGGTACTATAGAAAATTCATAAAGAATTATTCTTCTATAGCCGGACCAATAATAAAATATTTAAAAAAGGATGTCAAGATAAATACTGATGATCCTTCTTACATTGAATCATTTGAAAAATTAAAAAGAATCATAACAAACCCACCAATACTGTCCTATCCGGACTTCAACAAGAAATTCGTCCTTACTACAGATGCTAGTAACGTCGCATTGGGTGCTGTTCTTAGCCAGGGTGATAAGCCCCTTTGTTATGCTAGTAGAACATTAAATAATCATGAGAAAAACTATAGTACAATAGAAAAAGAACTCTTGGCTATAGTGTGGGCGGCTAAATATTTTCGTCCTTACCTTTTTGGCACTAAGTTTTTGGTCAACACCGACCACCAGCCTCTCAAATGGTTGGCTTCCCTAAAGGAGCCAAATTCCAGATTGAGTAGATGGAAGATCATGCTCGCCGAATATGAATTTGATATCGAATATGTTAAGGGCAAAGATAATAAGGTTGCAGATTTTCTAAGTCGATTGGAATCCAATAATGAGGAAGCTGAAGATTGTGATATTAAATCACTGTTTGAAATATCGGAGGAAATGGCAACGGTACATAGCCAACAAGAACATGATGGCAGTACCAATTTTTTTATAAGTGATTCTGTTGTAAACAAATATAGAACACAAATAAGAATTTTAAAAACTAAGCAACGGGAACACGAAATTTTGTATAGAAAATACAATGTAATTTACGTATGCGAAAACGATTTGCGTAATGATCATTACTTAAACGATTTATTTAGAATAACGTTAAAAAAAGGGAGAGTCGGCATATATTCCGAACTTTCAGATAATTTATATTGTATAGTCCAAGAGAAATTGGAATCGTTGTTTGGTAATGATCAAAATTTAAAGTTTGTTAAATGTACGAAGTTGGCTGTTGACATACCTAATGAAGAGGAAATGTATGGGATAATTATAACGGAAACCATAGAGGTATTTTAGAGAATTTTGAGGAAATAAAAGTCTCACATTTTTATCCAAATTTAATAAAATTCGTAAACAAGTATATAAATTCTTGCAGAATATGCAATGAAGCTAAATACGATAGAAATCCCTTTCGCAAACACTTTAACCATACTGTTACACCTGAGAGACCGAACATGATTGTCCATATGGATATCTTTCAGGTTCACAGAACATGTTTTCTTACCACAATAGACAGATTTACCAAATTGGGTTCTGTACATAAAATTTCAGATAAAAATATGTGTACTGTCAAGATAAAGATTCAGGAAAGAATTGCCTTGCTTGGTAAGCCAGAGTTGCTGGTGATGGACAATGAGTTTAACAACGCTCTAATAAGATTGTTCTGTGCGGAGAATAATGTTCAAACGCATTTCACAACAGCGCATTCTCATACAGGTAACTCTGACATTGAGAGGATGCATTTGTCTCTTTTGGAGCACATTAGAATATTGAAACCGAGTAATGAAAATATGGATGTGGAGGAGTTGGTCATTAGAGCAATAGGCTTCTATAACACCACAATTCACTCCACTACAAAGGTAAAGCCAATCGACCTGTTGAACCGTTCCGATATGGATCATCGGAAAATTGCTCAGTATATGAGTGATAGAAAGAAAAAGGTCATTGACAGGATAAATTCGAAAAGAGGTAGGGTTCCGAATTATGATAATAGGGAGTTGTATGTAAAGAATCCCAAAGCCCAGAGGCAAAAAACTGCCAAGAGATTTTTGAAGTATAATTCTAATAACCCTAATAAAGTTGATTTGGCAAATATTAAAAGGCCTCTAAAAACCTTTTCAGATGATGTTGCTCATCCTGGTGTTCCTGATGTTCGGATGGACATCACACATTGAATCTGCAGTGCATATAAGAAATATCGAAACACAAGCAGGGTATGCCGTTCTGCAGGGAGAACCTCTTAACATAATAGCGGGTTACTCGGAACTGATTCATATAATTAACATAAATGACATTGGGGATACTGTTCAGAAGTTGAAATTGGGCATATCACACAATTTTAGACGAATAGAAGATGGATGGCTTCTTATAAGCCTGAATAAGAAAATTGGCGAGGTCGAGCATTCGCTACAAACATTGAAAGTTCATACGGGATCAAGGAGCAAGAGAGCCTTGGTGAACGTGGGAGGTAGAGTTATAAATTGGCTTTTTGGAAGTATGGATAATGAGGATAGATTGAGAATTGAGGATCATTTCAAGGATGTGGATTTGAAACAGAGTAATATAATAAATAATTTGAATAAACAGGTTAAAATAAATAACGAAATGCAAAGTTATTTGCAAAATATTCGATTGGTTGTAGAACAAAATAGAAAATGGTTCAATAGAACATACACGGGCGAAATCGAGGAAAGCTTTAGAGTGACGAGGTATAATAATTTCGTGCTGTTGATTGATGAAGTAAGGGATAAAATTGAACGGGTGCAGGAGAATATAGTTATGTCCAGGCACGGAATTGCGGGTAGATTTTTTTTGACAAACGAGGAAATAGATCACTTTGATATGGACAGCCTGAGGTTGAGACAGAGTAGTTTGGGTTCGATAGATAACAGTTTAATAGTTTTCGTTCTTTTGATACCGAATTTTATAAACGAGGAATATAGGACGGAGATTTTGGTACCAGTACCAAATCAAAGTTTTATGCAGATAAACATTCAAATAACGAGGACTGTAACTGTAGGAAACTTAACATATGTTGTGGAGAAGGAAAATATTTTAGCTAGGATGAAAATTGCGGATCCGTGTATATCCAGTGTTGTAAGAAATGATTATCAGAATTGTAAAAAGATTGAAAGAAAGGAAAGATCCATTGAGGAGATTGAAATTGGAAATTTGTTGTTGACTAACATGGAGGGAACTTTGTACGATTCATGTACTAATTTTACGTATCCTCTGAAAGGGAATTATGTTGTCGGTATTGAAAATTGTGAAGTTAAGATAGATAGTTTTAAAATTAAAAGATTTGAAAGTAAATTAAATATAATTGTTCCTAATTTTAATGTTTTGCCCGCTAATATAACACAATTGATGCCTGAAGTAAATTTTACAAACGTGAGTGAAATTGAGGAGACTTTAAAAAAATGGCAAAATAATCATAATTTTTATATACTGTATTCATTGGTTCTTGTATTTGTATTATATTTTATATTAATTAGAATTAAGAAATATATTCGAAGGGACTCGAATCTTAACGATAGGGGAGTTATATGTGCGAATCCTCCGGATAGTCCAATGTCGATTCCGGTATAAATCAACGAAACATAGTGGGTAGCTTTAAGTACTACCCTACTGTTTTATTTCAAATTAATTTTAGTTTGACGAATTTGTAAACAAATTCTCTTAATTAATAAATATTGTTGAAGACCACCAGATGGTTAATGTAAACACAAAGTTTGCACACAATCGAATTGGATTGATCGTATGATTTGACACAATGTGACCACCAAAGATGCCTTTGTTTAAAAGTGCACAATCGGCATCTTTGTAGAAAATAAGTATGTATTGGTACAGCCAATACATTAATTTTAAGCTAGAATTAAGAATTTGAATTCAATAAAGATTCAGAAACAATTGACACCTTTAAGAACAAAGTCAAAACGTTCTCGTTTTAAATAACAAAATTTTGATTTGTAATTCTCATTTCATTCCACGTTGTAGAATGTTGTTGTTGGGTGTTTGTGCTGTTTACGTATGATCAGGGCACACTTAAAAAGGTGACTTCATCACTACAACAAATACAACAATACAAAAACAACAGGAACTTTGTTTTTGTTAAAAGGTAGGTGAACTGTCAATGTTGCCTGTTGTTGTTTTTGCTTTTGGGTTTGTTGTATTTTTGCCACAACAACCACAAGTGAATTGACAATTCAAACTGAATAAAAAAAATAATCAGCTGTTTCATCGCAGTCACCTTTCTAAGTGTGCCCTGACGTATGATAGAGTTGCTCATATGAGAACTCATAAACAACTCTCTCTATTTTGTTAGAGAATAAGATTTACAAAGAAACAAAATAGAATTGGTGAATATACTCAATGTGTATTACACATCTACATACATATATACACATAACTAAACTTTTGTTTTCTTTTTATTATGCTTTTATATATGTAGTACATATTATGTACATGATTTCATGAAACACTAACAAAATACATGGGTTTTTGGGTTTTTTGATTATATCTCGGCCATTTGTGGACCAATTTTCCCGATTTTAAATAGCAACCGAGCTGGAAATTTCTTAGATTTTGATGTATCAATCATGTTTGTAAGTTATTTAGGGGATTTGGAAAGTTGATTTTAACATACAGACGGACATGGCTATATCGACTCCGCTATCTATAATGATCCAGAATATATATACTTTATGGGGTCGCAAATGAAAAATGTAGAAATTACAAACGGAATACAAACTTATATATACCCTTGCCACTCATGGCGAAGGGTATAAAAATCAGAAAAAACTAGGTATTTTTATTTTTTCCGATTTTTTGACGATTTCAAAAGTATTTTGCCGATTTTGATGATTTTTAGTCCAATTTTGATGATTTTATACCAAAATTATCTGGCAACAGTGGCTGCTGTGCTGAATTGTTTATTTTATTTTTCATCTTTTTGTGCTTTGGTATTTTATACTAAGGTTTAACTCACCAATGATGCAGAGTTAAACCTAGATTATACAGCAAATAAACAATAAGTGAGAAACACAATTTTTAGTTTAATTTAGGTTTAAACGAAGAATGTATATTATCTTTATCCCAGAAACTATCTCTTAGTAATCCAGATATATATCAAAAATCGAAGTTGTCCTGCGTCCGAATTACCGCATTCGTGATCGAATGAAATATCGTATAGAAAAATAATTTCGATATCGTAATTATAACAAAATGTATTAAATTTCATGCTCGATGTCGAATGCCGTAATCTCAAATAAGAAAATTACGATCGAATTTACTCGTATCGGTAATTCGGCTCCTGGTTTTTTCCTCATATCTCAGACATTTGAGGACCAATTTTACTGATTTTAAATTGAAAACTTCTCGAAAGCATGTCTGACAGAATTATTGAAGATTTGGATACCGAAGATATCTGGGGTCTTCAAAAAATTGATTTCAACAGACAGACGAACAGACAGGCGGGCATGGCTCAATCGACTCCGCTATCTATAAGGATCCAGAATATATATACTTTATAGGGTCGGAAAATTATATTGTAAAATTATAAATTACAAACGGAATGACATACTTATATATACCCTTCTCTCGAAGGTGAAGGGTATAAAAAGTGAAGAATTAAAATCATAGTTTGTAGTTTTAAGGGTAAATATTGAAAAATCTCCCTAATGTTCTACCTTGTAGAATTATTGTATCATGGTTTTGAATTATGTTTTTTAAATGAAATTACTATCGTTTTAATACCGTTAAAAAATGTATAATATATTAGAAAATAACTGAGTACATTAGTATTTTGACAGGGACAACTTTAAAAGGCGGGTTATTCAAAGCAAATGAGTTATGATTATGTTATTCATAATTGATAAAAACTTTTGATTGGATCGTCGTACTGTTACTACATATAGTGGAATAACAATTAAAGTATTAGAATGAAGGTAACGATATGAATAAGAACGTTAAGGGCCAATATTACAACTTGCCGTTATAGTTAAAGGTAAGTTTAAGCAATAGAAAAAGGTACCCTTAAAGGTAATTTTAACTATAACGGCAAGTAAATGTAACATCTATCATATATTCAATTTTAAATACTAAAAATAATCACAGAAAACATAAAATACGTACTTGAAGAATATTTATTTATTTATGGTAATCTTAACATAAAAACATAATCTAAATACTAAAGTAATTATCTACATTAAATGCAAATTTGATTAAGACCTATGTACGTACATAACTTGAGTAAACAGTTTTATAAGCACCACTGTATTAGAATATAAAAACATATATAATTAAATATTTTTTCAATAGAACACTGAAATTCGTGATTATTTTAAAGTTTGTTATTCATATATATATTTTTTTTTTTTTTAAACGTGAGATATTTTAAACAATACTTGGATTTAAAATTTGTGCTATACTTGCATATGTACCGAAGGTAAATCCGCACAGTCCAAAGATGAGAATACCAATATCTTTCCACATAATCCAATTATAGCGACCAAAACCCACAGGCCAAAACGTGATTATTTCCATGATTGGTGGAGCAATAAGAGCTAATGCTGAACTGCTTATTGCACCCACAAGAGAAATAATTGGGCCTAAATTTGGAATGCAAGCAGCCAGAATAACTGAAACGAATTGCAAAGAAGAGTTTTATAAAATAAATATCGAAGAATATTTAAAATATTTTTTCTTACAAGTAAATGTAACCAAAACTATACGGAGAGTTGTTGCTCCTAATTCCTTGCCTCGAGGCGTTTCAAATTGTCTCACCACAAAGGGTTCCACAATGTTAACTGGCACATAAAACTGCAAAGAATACGAAAGAAAAATTGCTACTGCCATAGCTATTCGCACCAATTGAGATAGGCTGAAGTAATAATTTGGGGAAATCAAATTAAAAAAATATTTACTTAATCAGAAAGCTATTTGATACATACATGTCATCCTGAGGTAAATTTAATGTAATGCTTCCTTTTACGTCGTCCCCATACTTAAGGTATCCAAAGAAACCTACTGATGTATATAAGCATGCTACGATGACCATTCCAGTATTAAGGACACCTGTTGTTCCTCCAAAATCTTCTGGCGTCTTCATATTATTCTCCAATGGTAATACCACGCCGATACCCTCAAATGCGTATATGGCTGTTCCAAAATACAGCGGCAGTGTCGACCAAGACGCTATTGGTTTTACCGTGTTCGTGTTAGGCAAATCTTGTAGCATGTAGAAAAAGGTTATAGCCAAACCCGCCACTGTTAATATTGCGGCAAATAAAGAAACTGGAGTCAAGTACTTAAGATTTTTTACCAAATTTAACACGATCATTGGAATAAGCATTAACATTAAATAAACGTGTACTTCCAATTTTATGAAATAATGATCCACGACTTCCTTAACATTTAAAGCCACAAAAAGGAAGTATACACAGCAAAAGCCCATTTGAGTAATAAAGAGAAATGTCGTTATAACTTTCCTACAAATAGAAATACATATAATTTTTATTAATACAACACAAATATTATATAAAAAATTAGAGTTTCGTGTTCGGTTTTAATCGAAACCGAAACCGCGGTTTTTCAAGGCCTAAAACCGAAACCGACAATTATTCTTCGGTTTTTACTTTTAATCTATTTTCAGTAGAAAAATTAAAAATTTAGAAATGAAAAACAAACTTTTTCATCCAAAGATTCATCCAAGTATTTCCTGACAATTAAAATTCAAATGACTGTTTATTTAATTAATTAATTTAAAAAAATAATGCAAAGTGTTTTTAACAAAGACTTAGTTATTTTCAAATATTCAAGAAAAGTATGGAGTACTGGCTGACCCGGTGGAATTCGCCACCCCAATTAGAAGAATGAAATAGTACTATTAAGTCTCCCTTTGTGAATTAATAATAATTCAGGATAACATGTTTCTAGTTTCAAGTTTATTGGTTCATTGTAATGTGGATTCTAACTCATTCGAAACGTATTAGAATTAAAAAGTACAATAAAGGCCCACATTTTGTATTCCCACTCAGCATCATGAATGCCTAATTTCACATTTCTGGGCCGATTATTATTGAAAATGCAAAATAAATGTACCACTAAAGTCACCTTTTGCAGATTTCTAACTCATTCAGAATCATGTGTGTCTAATTTTTAGGTTTATTATAAAATATTCCAAAAGTACTATTACAATAAAGAAATAGTACTATTGCCAACTATTATGTACATAAGTAAAATAATTTAATATAATAAAAAGTACAATTAGAAGATAACGTCAAATTTGAAATCAAAATAATTTCCTGATTATAGGTTCAGTATTATAGAAAATTCAAAAAGTACCATTTTGAAGAACGAAAAAGTACTCCTTAGTTTGATTTAGTTCTTTACTGAGAAGCATATTAGCCAACTTTAATGTATATAAGCTAACTAGTTTAATATATTAAAAAAGTACCATTAAAAGAAAATGTATCAATTTTCCTTAATCTCTTGAACACCCGTCAAGTTTGAACTTTAAATTTGTTAGCTTTTCCTATATTATCAACTGATTTTGTTTCTATAACACTTGATATTTAATAAATTATCACAAAACCAACCGCAACCGATCGGTTTTCAATTTTTTAAAACCGAAACCGCGGTTTTGAAATTCTTCGTTTTTTTGGAAACTCTATAAAAAACCAAACATGTACTTTGGGTGGCATCGTTTTTATGGAGGAAAAATAAGCTGTCGATGTTCCCAACTAAAATGTAAAAACAAATTTTTAAAATTTTTGAAATTTTGATTTTGCTTTCCATATAAATATCACTTTGTGAAGTGATTTACAAAATTAGGGCCTTAATTTTTTCTTATTTTATGAGATAAATGAAAAAATTTGATAATTAAATAATAGAAAATTTATTGTTTAATGACTTTATCCCTTTAATGCATATTGTTGCCAATTGTCTACATTCCAGTTCCACCTTATTTTCGACGAAATTCTAAATCAAACTAAAGCTAAAGGAAATATCTATATACATATATAAAAACAAAATGGTCCATGTATGTAATGGCATCACGGGAGAACGGCTGGAGCGATTTGGCTGATTTTTTTTATTCGATTCGAAATTTTTAGGAGAAATTTTTGGGTCCAGACAACTGTAATAAAAAAAACTCCCTAAAGTATGCAGTACAAATTTAGATATTTTATTTGCAAATAAATAAGAACAGGCAGGTGTATGTGGGTTGGAGAAACTTGAAGAACTAACATTAGTAAATTCTACCGGGCGAAGCCGGGCGGTCAACTAGTAATAAATAAAAATCAACTAAATATTTGATACTTTATAGACAAATAAAAGTAAAAATCATGCATTTATGGGTTATAGATAATTTAAATAAACATTTTGTGCCTTGAATATGTATATGTAGTACGTAAAAACTTTAATTTTTTGTAAAAAAAAAAATACAAAAATTCGAATATTTTTAGCAGAGTTCCAAAATATACCGTACCTTATTCGTACTGTACATTTAAAGAACACATTCCCTTCATCTGTTTTTAGTGTTTGCGCACATGTACATATACAATATACCGTACACTACGTTTGTGAGATGATGTTCGCAAACACTACGATAACCCCCCGTTCCCTGCCAGCAATTGGAAGTTATATTTTACTAAAATGTGTCTCTTTTGTGTCGCAAAAATGTTACTCAGCATATAAAAAACATTTTACAAAAACAAATTACATTACTATCGAATTATGCTCATCTTATAGTACATTTTAGTTACAAACAAAGATCCCTAAAAATTTACTTAATAGATAATATAAAGTACATTATGATACAAAAACAAAAGAATATTATTTTTGGTTAGTGACAAATTTTACAATAACAAATTACAGGTAGGCCTCACAGTAGGCCAAAAAAAATAGCGTGTAAATCAAATTCGCGTAAAACGAGGTTCTAATTTAGAACGAAATGCTTTTGTGGGGCCAATAATTTTTTATGTCGCGTAAAACAATACATCAGTCACATAACAAAAAAGAAATTGGGACCTAAAAATCGCGTTAAATAGAAAACAAATATGTACATACATACATATCGTCACCTTAAATAAAAGCGGAAGTAACTACACAAAAATTCAAAACCGAGTTTTTGATTGATTAAACAATTGCCAAGAATACTCTATTATTATTGATTTTATAACGTATCCTGTAAAAACAATAAAAATGTAGTTACGTCCGTTTGCATTTAAGGCGAAGATATATACTTTAAGTAAACTTATTTTATTTGTACTTTTAAAAACTTACTTAAAACAAAAGTGAAGTAAAAAAAACTCAAACAAAAAAATTATTTCTTTTCGAAAATTAAGGAAAAAATGTAAATTAAAAAAACAAAATATTCTAATACATAAAAGAGATCAAAACATAACAAAGAATTCATAAAAATTAACGAAGTTTTCAAAAAAAAATCTGTTATTCGCTTATGTTTTTTCGTTTCTTGTTGTTTGTTGCAGCGTTATATAAAAATCGTGTAAAAAAAGTCGCGTATTTGAAAAAATGGTTGCTAATTTGAATTCGCGTTATATCGAATTCGCGTAAATAAAGTACCGCGTAAATGGAGGCTTACCTGTACATTAATACCGACTTTTTACTGTTTACATTTTAAAAGAAAGAAGAAGAACATGACAATACTCAGTATATTTATGAATTTTTAAATCATCGGTTGTGTTAAATAAAAAGTGTATGTTTTAACTTAAGTTTATATTAAATAGTGATAAATAAAGTTTTATTAAATAATTATTAATTAAATTATATTTGTAATTGAAGTGTTTGTTAAAAGTGTATCAATAAAGTTTTTTTAAAGGTATAGAGTTAGTGCAATAACTAGTGAATTTTTAAATACGTATTCCAATTAATTAGTGAAACTTATTTTATATAATTTTGTATACTCTAATTTTTAATTAAAATCATATTAAGTTAAGTTATATCATTATTTTATTTATTTTTAATGTAAATAAGTATATGCATAGTGTTTTCACAACTGAAATACAATAAAATATTTCCATTTTAATGCAAGAAGCAGAATTGGAAACATTATCTTCTTTCTAGACATAAATTTAGATATAATAATACACTAAATGGATAGAATTGGTAGGTGACACTTTTACGATAAGAAAGCGATAGCATATTCGATAAGTTTCAACTTCAAGATGATACGTTTGGGACACTTTTTGGATAGTAATTGTTGGCAGGGTTCCAACATGTAAGTGCAAGTTCGAAAAACTGAATACACTCACAGTTTTTTACTAACACAATCACATCTTTCTTACTTACAGCTCAGCTTACAAGAGAATTAGCTTGTAAGTAAATTTTTGTCACTTGTCGCAAGCAATATGACAAATGAAGAAACAGTGTTATCAAGAATGAGTTTTATATCAATTTACTAGAACTTAGTAAAAGAAAATAGCTGATTTTCTATTTATTTAAAAAAATAAAACACAAATAACAACACATATTAATGATATTTTTAAAAATAAATTTCATTAATTTAAAAAAACAAGTAAGAAAGTATGATCGGTCAAGTCCGACCATATAATACCCTACACCAAGTAAATGAGCAAAAACATTTTTCTTTTAAAATATCAATAATTTATATTCGTGAGTGATTTTCGGAAGTGGGACCTATATGGGAGCTATGACTAATTATGGACCGATCACCATGAAATTAGGTCTATATGAAAGTTATTTATGTTGAATTTTGTGTATATACCAACATTTTTAAGAGATTTATGAGTTAAAGTGATTTTCGGAAGCGGGTCTATATGGGAGCTATGACTAATTATGGACCGATCGTAACAAAATTTGGTGACATGAATTTTGTATATATAAAACTTATTTGGAGCGAAATTTGTGGAGATACATATATAAATTAAACATTTATGACCGATAAAGTCCAATTTCGGAAGGACATTTGTATGGGGGCTAGATGAAATAATGGACCGATTTCAGCCAGTTTTAATAGGCTTGGTCCTTGGACCAAATTTTATCGAAATATCTTCAAAATTGCGACCTGTACTTTGTTTACAAGAATGCATTTATTCTATACAACATGTATGGTGGTTTAGAGTATAAACATCAGACTTAAGGTTAGTACTCTGTTCATATTTGCGAAAAATTATGGTTTTTTCATGGCGTTTGACAGCTAGCTGTTGGTTTTAATTTCGTGCGAAAGAAGTGCTGCGTATGTTATTTCGTGTGGAAAAATAAGGTTGCCAGATGTATTTCACATGTTTTCCACAATAAAAACAGAGTACTGCTTGTGCGAAATTATTTCGCATATATTTTATTCCAAATATTTTATATGTAGTTTGACAGCATTTACCTAGCTATAGGTCAGAAAAATTGATCAAGCTCAAAAAGAGCAAAAAAGCGAGAAACGATATGGGTATATAAAGGAGAGAGTACGTACTTTTAAATGGTGCTACGTTTTTTACAAAATATTAGGAATTCCCGAAGGTTCTATTCCATCACACCTTAAATTTATGTTAAATTTAACATATTTTTAAAAATAATATGGAAGCGATTTCCAAAGTGGTGGAAACATATATCTGCATTGAAATTAAAGCCATGAAACCATTTTAACGAAAACTGTTTACTTCATAAAAATCCCTTTTGTAAATAAAAAGTTATAAGCGATTGAATTTTCAAAATTTATTACAAAATCCTACTTTTCAGTCAGATAATAAAAAGGTGCATATTGAATCACCCTGTTTATAGGGAAAATGTTCACATAGAGACCTGAGTATTTAAAATTAAAAATTGGCGGCAAAATAAAAGACTTTTGGCCGCTATTTCAAAATTAGCAACACTGTGCGCCGGTATTTCCTGCCACCTAGCGGCTTGTATATTCACCAGTACGCTGGGTAAATGGCCTTAGGTTCCTTTTTGGAGATTTAGTAACACACGGCACACAGTGGGGGATCTGAAAAAAAAAGTGGAAAAAAGTGGAAAAAAGTTTTGAATTTGGGCTTAAACAACCAAGGGGGGCCGAGCCACAATGCCCCAAAGTGGGGCACCGATCCTACTTCGGAAGGCTCTGGACCACGCAATAATACGAATTTTGATATTATTTTGCTTTTATAATATTTCCCGAAATGCTATCTTTCAGAAAAATATAAACACATTATTTAATTTTTTCTCATTTTCTGTATAATTTAAAATTAATGTAGGTACTTTTTTCGAAAAAAAAAATGTTTTTTTTTAAGTTTGAATGCACATAACTTTTGACTCAGTAGATATTTTTTAACAATTCTTTCTTAGGATTATTAATAAATTTGTTGTTAATTCAAAAAAAGATACTTCAAGAAAATCGGGAAAGAATTGGATCCGTTATTAGCAAAATGGCAGACCAAGGTAGGCAAAAAAAATAAAGTTTTACTTTTCAAATGCGAATAACTCGTAAACTATAAGAGATAACATATGGCTAAAGCAATGTTTTTTGTAGATCTCGTCTAGTACATTCCATATATATAAAAATCTTTCAAATCGGATCGCAAACAAAAATTTGGCATCATTAATTTTTGATATATCCGAGGTGCCCCACTTTGGGGAATTGTGGCTCGGCCCCCCTTGGTTGTTTAAGCACAAATTCAAAACTTAAACTTATCGACACCTCCTCTATAGCCATGGGAAATTTTATTAAAATCGTGCTATTCGTTTAGAAGTTACAGATTTATTTCCACTTTTTTTCAGATCCCCCACTGTGCGGCAATACATATATAATAATTCTGATTTTTTTATATATATTACATAATGAATTTAAAAAGAGTCCATTTTTGGACCCTTTTTCAATCACAACTTATGTAATGGAGAGAGGCTTGAGAAAACTTACCAACAAAAATATTTTTTTTGTTGGTAAGAGACCAAACCTTAATAAAAACGCCTCATACATTTAATTATTTATATTTATCTGTGTTTTATATTTACTCAAAGTTAAGAAATGATAAACGTGTGTTCAAATGGGTTAATACGTTTATATTGTATTTGAATTCCGGATCATGTCCAACTAGCTCAAATTTTTTAAAGCATAGCTCCAAAACAGAAACTAAAGGGTTTCCTAGTCAATTGTTAATCTGATCAGAATATTTCTGATGAAAATTTAATGATGACTTTGTTTTCGAATGTTTTTTAACATTATCCATACTTGAATTGTTAACTTTGTTATTTTTTGTTTTTCTTTAACAATAAAATATTACTTTACTTTTTTAAAATAATTTAAATTATTCGAATAATTCGATTAATTTTAAACGTGTGATCGAATTATTCGAACGAGTTAAAATCTCTTATTCGAATTATTCGAACAAGAGAAAAATCGAATAATTCGATTACCCTAGTATGTATTAATGTATGTGGATTTTTGCTCTCTTCAGTTCTCTAAGTGAGAACACAAACCAACAATAAATTGTCTTTGCAAAATTCGTGATACAACCCGCCATAAGAAATTTTCCTTATACTTGGTTAAACCTATGTATAAAATGCCAAAGCACAAACAGATGAAAAACAAAATAAACAATTCAGCACAGCAGCTCTTTGTTTCGATTTGCTTTATTAGCATCAATATAATTTTTAATATACATTTTATAAACTTTAATGTCACTTTTTCTTTTAAAAAGTTAAAATGCATGGGTACCACTGAGAGTGAACTGGTTCTTTTTTAGGTGAAACATGCATGATTTTAACATTAGCGTGTCATTGGCGAGCATGGGTTCGCATTTAGCGAAACTGCCTAACATTAAAACGATTGCTTAAAAAATTAAAAAAAATTTCATAGGTTTTTCATTGATCTGCAACATTACCTCAAATGAGTGCTTTAACCCAATGAAAGTGGCATGATTCTAATACGTATTTTCATTGGTGCACAATATTAATTTTAATATGCATTCTTAAAAAAATACATGAAAATTATTATAATTTAAAAAGTTTGTATAATTTTAAAGTTTTCTTATTTATTAAATATATATATATGGGGGATTTCATGTCAAGTGAACCAACTTTTGAAATCGATGTCTTCCGATCGGGATGAAATTTGCACCAAGGTTAGCTCTATTGGATAGTAACTCAGACACAATTTTTCAACAACATCGGTCGAGAACTCTCTGAGTTATAGGGGGTAAAATTTTGACAATTTGGTCAAACAGGGGTTTTTTCTTATCCATGTAACTTATTACCTATTGTGCTTAGCAAAATGTGTTCCAAATAGTATAGATAGCTATTTCTTCGATCTTTCGAAAAAAAATATTTAAAAAAAAAATAAAAAATTTTTAATATTTTTTTTCCGAAATCAAAAACTTTTTTGACTTTTTTTTAAAATACGCTATTTTTTTTATTTTTTTTTTTTTTCTTAAAATAAAGTTTAGATATTTTCCTTGAACACCTACTTGGTCGCTTAGTGGGATGCGAGTGGGATATCTATCAAAATAAATATTTTGTAACTCAAAACATAAAATTTTTGACTTTTTTTGCAAAATCAAAAACTTTGTTGACTTTTTTTTTTCAAAATGGACCCTTTTTTAATCTTTTTTTTTAGGTCAAACAAAAGCCTAGATATTATCCTTGAAGACCCTTTTGGTCGCTTAGTGGGATGCGAGTGGGATATCTATCAAAATAAATATTTTTTAACTCAAGACTTACAATTTTTGACTTTTTTTTTTGCAAATACGATTTTTTTTCCAAATGGGCCCTTTTTTTAAAATTTTTTTTGTAGTCAAAAGAAAGCTTAGGTCCATTCCTTTAAGATATTTTTAGTCCCTTAGTGGGATGCGAGTAGGATATCTATCAAAATAAATATTTTGTAACGCAAGACATACAATTTTTTAATTTTTTTTTGCAAAATCAAAATTTTTTTCCAATATGGGCCCTTTTTTAATTTTTTTTTTTGCTCAAAAGAAAGCCTAGGTCCATTCCTTTAAGATATTTTTAGTCCCTTAGTGGGATGCGAGTGGGATATCTATCAAAATAAATGTTTTAACACAAAAATTGTATGTCTTGAGTTACAAAACATTTATTTTGATATATATCCCACTCGCATCCCACTAAGCGATCAAAACCATCTTAAAGGAATAGGCCTAAGCTTTCTTTATAGCAAAAAAAAAAATTACAAAAAGGGCCCATTTTAAAAAAAAGTCAAAAAAGTTTTTGATTTTGCCAAAAAATCAAAAATTGTATATCTTGAGTTACAAAATATTTATTTTGATAGATATCCCACTCGTATCCCACTAAGGGACCTAAAATATCTTAAAGGAATGGACCTAAGCTTTCTTTTGACTAAAAAAAAATTTTTAAAAAAGGGCCCATTTTGAAAAAAAATTCGAATTTGCAAAAAAAAAAGTCAATAATTGAATGTCTTGAGTTACAACATTTTTATTTTAATAGATATCCTACTCACATCTTCCTAAGTGACAAAATAGGTCTTAAAGGAAAAGACCTAAGCTTTCTTTTGAGCAAAAAAAATTTAAAAAAAAGTCCCATATTGGAAAAAAATTTCGATTTTGCAAAAAAAAATTAAAAAATTGTATGTCTTGCGTTACAAAATATTTATTTTGATAGATATCCCACTCGCATCCCACTAAGGGACTAAAAATATCTTAAAGGAATGGACCTAGGCTTTCTTTTGAGCAAAAAAAAAAAAATTAAAAAAGGGCCCATATTGGAAAAAACTTTTGATTTTGCAAAAAAAAATTAAAAAATTGTATGTCTTGCGTTACAAAATATTTATTTTGATAGATATCCTACTCGCATCCCACTAAGGGACTAAAAATATCTTAAAGGAATGGACCTAAGCTTTCTTCTGACTACAAAAAAATTTTAAAAAAAGGGCCCATTTGGAAAAAAAATCGTATTTGCAAAAAAAAAAGTCAAAAATTGTAAGTCTTGAGTTAAAAAATATTTATTTTGATAGATATCCCACTCGCATCCCACTAAGCGACCAAAAGGGTCTTCAAGGATAATATCTAAGCTTTTGTTTGACCTAAAAAAAAAGATTAAAAAAGGGTCCATTTTGAAAAAAAAAAGTCAACAAAGTTTTTGATTTTGCAAAAAAAGTCAAAAATTTTATGTTTTGAGTTACAAAATATTTATTTTGATAGATATCCCACTCGCATCCCACTAAGCGACCAAGTAGGTGTTCAAGGAAAATATCTAAACTTTATTTTAAGAAAAAAAAAAAAATAAAAAAAAATAGCGTATTTAAAAAAAAAGTCAAAAAAGTTTTTGATTTCGGAAAAAAAATATTAAAAATTTTTTATTTTTTTTTTTAAATATTTTTTTTCGAAAGATCGAAGAAATAGCTATCTATACTATTTGGAACACATTTTGCTAAGAACAATAGGTAATAAGTTACATGGATAAGAAAAAACCCCTGTTTGACCAAATTGTCAAAATTTTACCCCCTATAACTCAGAGAGTTCTCGACCGATGTTGTTGAAAAATTGTGTCTGAGTTACTATCCAATAGAGCTAACCTTGGTGCAAATTTCATCCCGATCGGAAGACATCGATTTCAAAAGTTGGTTCACTTGACATGAAATCCCCCATATATTAAGGTGGACCTTATTTTTTTATTTTCGATTTTCCAAAAACGAAGGCCAGTTTTGTGTGAGGTTAGGATAAAAAAAATTTGAGCTCGATCGGTTAAAAATTAGCGTGCCGCACGAGGGTCAAAATTCGTGAGAACGAAATTATGGGTAAATGGATAGAAAGAGGTGCATAACTACTCAGGAGTCACCCGTAGGTAGGTAAAATGTATGAGCAACCCCTATTATTTTCGTACCCCCAATATTTTTCTAGAACAATCCAAGTTTTCCAAAATTGTTATAAAAATAAAGCAAACAAATTTCAAGTTTAAATTAGAGACGAAGATCTCTTTTTATTGTTAATTAATATTACCTCGTAGAAGGAATATATTGCGTTTTCTTAGTAAAATGCACGTAGTGCTTATGTCGAAGACAATTTGACAAGTGTTTTTTAATGCTAAAATAACAAGCATAATTTGGTGGCAAACAATATTTAAGGACCCGTTAACGGTTTACTCGCTAGAATCTAGTAAAATACTTCCAGCAAAGTTGGATAAAAAAGGAAGCAACAATAAATTCTAACGTTGTTAAAAATAGTATAATACGTTTAATGTAGTTATTACCAAAAGGATGCAACCTAAACACCCCCTATCTCCAACCGTTCAGGGGGTCCCCATACAAAACTACTGAATTTTCACGAAAATTTTCCAATATAGAAAAAAAATATATACAATTACTATTACAATAAAATAAATTAGTTTATTGTTATTTATGAATAATTATGTTATGCTATATTAAATTTCTTTTTTCAAAACTCGGATATTTTTTGCGATAATCACCGACAACTTGAATCAAATATTGCTTTTCCTCTTCGTTCCTGCACAATATTTTATTGTAGTCCTCCATCATTTTCACGCCTCTTTCAGCGGTGTCGTTTACTACGTGAATTTTTTGAACAATTTTTAGTGCTTGCTGATAATCTTCGCGCTGTGGCCACGTTTCCGGAGGATATCGTATAAATTCATGCGGCAAGTTGAAGCGTAGAAAAAAGTTTATAGTTTTCACAGTTACGAAAGCGCTCAAGTCATTCGACAAAAATTGCTCAGTTACTTCTGCAAAATTAACCGCAATTTTTTTCATGCTTCGGATAGGTCCTTCATCATCTTCATCCCAATCATCATCTTCTTCTCCAGTTTCTTCATCAGTTTCTTCATCTTTTTCAAGTTGAACTTCCTTGTCTTTTTCTTCAAGGATTTCTTTTCCATCATATATGCACATAATTGCCAACATTTTTCGTTTTATGTCACACGAAACATCTGAATCAAAGTAGGCGAGAGCTATAGCCTCCTCCGCCAGATACCACAAATGTCTGATAAACTTTGTTACCATTACTTTTGACAAATTCTTATCCAAGTCTGCATATGAGTGAAGTGCTTTCAAAAAGTTGAAGTCCTGATTGGGCGCTTTGACAGCTTCAGTACAGCGATACCAGACTTTCACGTACAGACGAACAATAAACACACAGACATCTCGAATTCCATCCAATTGTGACTTTGCCAGTTTAAATTGGTCTCTGAACATAAATATTTTCAGTGAATAAATTGCTTTAGACATCCATCGTGCGTGGTGAATAGGTATGAGTTCTTTAAACTTATATTCGCCAAAATCGCCTCCAAGGAATAAAACAACCAGTTCCAATAGTTCCTTATAGTCGTTATGACGTTGTCTTTTCTGTAGTTGGACCATGCAAAAAGTAATGATGTCATCTGGAGCAGTAATTAATTTCGAAGCAACGATCTCATCGCTCACTCCAGTTTCGAATGCATTCTGATTGATTTTTTCCCAATTCTGCTGGAAACGGCGAAACAGAGAAACATCTGGAGCAAAAGTTTTTCCAATTTTTTCTTCGAACACTGCTCTTAGCACCAATTCATATATGTGATGTCTAAATGGAAGATGCATCAAATCTCTCTCTAATAACTGTTCAAGTAAAACTGCAGCTCCTGCAAATTCACCGGTGTTTGATGATGTCGTGTCAAAAGACATGGCTTGAACTCGTTTCGAAAGGTTCCATTCTACCAGTAGTTGATAAACGGCCGCTGCAATATTTTTGCCTTTTCCACAATCTAGTTTTGGAACGCCTAATATTTGTTCGATTTCGCCATTAGTTACAATAACCGGAAGGCGATCAATCTTATTCATTCCTGTAATGTCTTCCAGTATTTTGCCATCCCAGTGCACTACAAAAAATGCTGTTGCCTTCAACTGTAATGGAATAAAATATTTATATTAGTATGGAAATTAAATTGGTATAAGAAAAGTAACCTTACATGTAAGTTCTCCTTTACAAAATCAGCGATTTTTTGTCGATTTGCAGTACGGTATCTTCGAATTGACGAGCGATTTAATACCAAATTTGATACGTTGTGACCAAGTCCTTCAGCTACTGCAGCCATTAAATGCATTGCATTTCGGTCAGATATCATGCATTTATCCAAAGCAGAAACGATCCGTTCATTGATAAATAACTGTGTTCCTCTTTTAACAACTTCCGAAGCCGACGGTAGAGCGTCCACTTCCATTCCACCAGCGCCAACATTGCCTGACGATTCGGTAGATGATGTGAATTGCACTGTACCCATTGCTAAGGTATTAATTTTAGTAGTTGCTCGTAATCGCCGTTCATCTGCCTCTTCTCGTTCCAATTTTCGTTTTTCAATGCCTACAAGAGCCATGTCAATGCCAATCATGCTGCCTGGGCGGCCTTTTTTCCTCTGTGCAAGCAAAAACTTTTTATCCTCCTCTATTTTAATCGTGGTGAGTGCATTAACATGAGCAATATCGAAGAGATCGTCTAATTCTTCGACAAACTTATCCTCTTTTACTTTATGCGACGTTCCTCCTCTTGTTGAGCTCTTGTTCAATTTCCTCCACTTCTGGTACAGTTTCTCAATTTGCTTTATGACCGAAGACTTGTCTCGGGTCGGAATTCGTGCTTTACTCCAGAAAAGGAGCACTTCGTTTGCAGCCATTGTTGTACTTTTTCGCACTTCCAATTTTAGTGTACGAGTGTGAAAAAAAATACACCAAGAACTTCTTTTTTAGACGGCAATTTTGATCCCAACAGCTGCGGAATAACATATTCAATCAAATAAATGTTATGCGGTTGCGATCTCAAATTAATTTTTGTCGTTGATGATGCCATTGCAATTCAAATGCGAACCTGTTCTATTGAAAAATTTAGTTTTTAGGTTTTAGTTTTAATTGTTTTATTTCTTTGTACTCACTTTTTCCAGAACTACTGTTAGTTTTAATTTAAATAAAGAATTATTCACTTTCACAGCTCATAAATTTACTTTAAAATTACAGTTATTTTTTAATTTTTTGTCACAGTTTGTATGTTTTATTTATAAAAGTCATAGAACAACTAAAAGGTCAATACTTTTATGTACATAAAATAAGGTGTATATTTTAAAAAATGTTATGCAAATGTTTCTCAATGAATTTAGGTAAGTTTTTATTATTCATTGAATATATTTTTACCTATATATAATCTTCGTAAAAAACCAATAAAAATATAACTGAAATTTAGATATATATATCAGGTCGAAATAAAAAACACGAAAGTACATCAATGGGTTTTTCAATGTTGTTTGGAAAATTTGACAATATTTAGTAATATTACCTGTTATATTATTACTTAAAAATGAATACGTGGAATATAAGCCATAAAACAAAAATAATGTTCATGGAATTAAAAATGTAATGTTTTTAAAAATTTTAAATATTACCTGTCTTAGGTACAACCGCTCATTATTAAAGGGGCATTTTATGGTTACATTGCTAAATAAAATAAAACTCAATGAACAAGCCAATTGGTCTATTCACTTTTTTGCGTTCTTTGACAATAGAAATGGGTGTTTAATTAATGTTAGTAAAATGTGAAGAGTAATTCACGAAATGAAGTTTAGAACATATTTATACTTTGTGTAATTCCATTAATTTTTAATTTGGAAAATTTTCGTGAAATGGGGACCCCCTGAACGGTTGGAGATAGGTGGTATGTTTGTTCTAGAAAAATATTGGGGATACGAAAATAATGGGGGTTGCTCATACATTTTACCTACCTAGGGGTGACTCCTGAGTAGTTATGCACCTTTTTCTATCCATTTACCACCAATTTCGTTCTCACGAACTTTGACCCCCGTACGGCACGCCAATTTTTAACCGATCGAGCTGAATTTTTTTTCAGATTTTTTTTATCCTAACCTCACACAAAACTGCCCTTCGTTTTTGAAACAGATGAGTTTTAAATTTTTTCATACATTGGGGGTCCACCTTATATATTATATATCAGTCGGTATACAAAAAATAAAAAGTAAAGAATTCAGTTACATCAAAATAAAAGTAAATTAACAAAAAATTAATAATAACTAGTAAAACGAACTTATAAATTTATAAACATGTTATGTTTTTCAAAAAAATCGTTTTCAGTAGCCGAAGATGTGTTTAACTTCGACGAACTTTTCTTTTCTTTGCAAAATCGATTTTTTGCTAATTTTAAAGCGTTTCTAATGCCCTCTTTAAATGAATTGTCAGTACTGCCCTCGGAATATGTTCCGGCTGTAATGAAAAAGTAATATGTATTATATATATGGGGCATTTCATGTCAAGTGAACCAACTTTTGAAATCGATGTCTTCCGATCGGGATGAAATTTGCACCAAGGTTAGCTCTATTGGATAGTAACTCAGACACAATTTTTCAACAACATCGGTCGAGAACTCTCTGAGTTATAGGGGGTAAAATTTTGACAATTTGGTCAAACTGGGGTTTTTTCTTATCCATGTAACTTATTACCTATTGTTCTTAGGAAAATGTGTCCCAAATAGTATAGATAGCTATTTCTTCGATCTTTCGAAAAAAAATATTTAAAAAAAAAAATAAAAAATTTTTAATATTTTTTTTCCGAAATCAAAAACTTTTTTGACTTTTTTTTAAAATGAAGTTTAGATATTTTCCTTGAACACCTACTTGGTCGCTTAGTGGGATGCGAGTGGGATATCTATCAAAATAAATATTTTGTAACTCAAAACATAAAATTTTTGACTTTTTTTGCAAAATCAAAAACTTTGTTGACTTTTTTTTTCAAAATGGACCCTTTTTTAGGTCAAACAAAAGCTTAGATATTATCCTTGAAGACCCTTTTGGTCGCTTAGTGGGATGCGAGTGGGATATCTATCAAAATAAATATTTTTTAACTCAAGACTTACAATTTTTGACTTTTTTTTTTGCAAATACGATTTTTTTTCCAAATGGGCCCTTTTTTTAAAATTTTTTTTGTAGTCAAAAGAAAGCTTAGGTCCATTCCTTTAAGATATTTTTAGTCCCTTAGTGGGATGCGAGTGGGATATCTATCAAAATAAATATTTTGTAACGCAAGACATACAATTTTTTAATTTTTTTTTGCAAAATCAAATTTTTTTTCCAATATGGGCCCTTTTTTAATTTTTTTTTTTGCTCAAAAGAAAGCCTAGGTCCATTCCTTTAAGATATTTTTAGTCCCTTAGTGGGATGCGAGTGGGATATCTATCAAAATAAATATTTTGTAACAATTTTTTAATTTTTTTTTGCAAAATCGAAATTTTTTTCCAATATGGGACTTTTTTTTAAAATTTTTTTTTTGCTCAAAAGAAAGCTTAGGTCTTTTCCTTTAAGACCTATTTTGTCACTTAGGAAGATGTGAGTAGGATATCTATTAAAATAAAAATGTTGTAACTCAAGACATTCAATTATTGACTTTTTTTTTTGCAAATTCGAATTTTTTTTCAAAATGGGCCCTTTTTTAAAAATTTTTTTTTAGTCAAAAGAAAGCTTAGGTCCATTCCTTTAAGATATTTTAGGTCCCTTAGTGGGATACGAGTGGGATATCTATCAAAATAAATATTTTGTAACTCAAGATATACAATTTTTGATTTTTTGGCAAAATCAAAAACTTTTTTGACTTTTTTTTAAAATGGGCCCTTTTTGTAATTTTTTTTTTTGCTATAAAGAAAGCTTAGGCCTATTCCTTTAAGATGGTTTTGATCGCTTAGTGGGATGCGAGTGGGATATATATCAAAATAAATGTTTTGTAACTCAAGACATACAATTTTTGTGTTAAAACATTTATTTTGATAGATATCCCACTCGCATCCCACTAAGGGACTAAAAATATCTTAAAGGAATGGACCTAGGCTTTCTTTTGAGCAAAAAAAAAAATTAAAAAAGGGCCCATATTGGAAAAAATTTTTGATTTTGCAAAAAAAAAATTAAAAAATTGTATGTCTTGCGTTACAAAATATTTATTTTGATAGATATCCCACTCGCATCCCACTAAGGGACTAAAAATATCTTAAAGGAATGGACCTAAGCTTTCTTTTGACTACAAAAAAAATTTTAAAAAAAGGGCCCATTTGGAAAAAAAATCGTATTTGCAAAAAAAAAAGTCAAAAATTGTAAGTCTTGAGTTAAAAAATATTTATTTTGATTGATATCCCACTCGCATCCCACTAAGCGACCAAAAGGGTCTTCAAGGATAATATCTAAGCTTTTGTTTGACCTAAAAAAAAAGATTAAAAAAGGGTCCATTTTGAAAAAAAAAAAGTCAACAAAGTTTTTGATTTTGCAAAAAAAGTCAAAAATTTTATGTTTTGAGTTACAAAATATTTATTTTGATAGATATCCCACTCGCATCCCACTAAGCGACCAAGTAGGTGTTCAAGGAAAATATCTAAACTTTATTTTAAGAAAAAAAAAAAGGACCCATTTTAAAAAAAAGTCAAAAAAGTTTTTGATTTCGGAAAAAAAATATTAAAAATTTTTTATTTTTTTTTTTAAATATTTTTTTTTCGAAAGATCGAAGAAATAGCTATCTATACTATTTGGGACACATTTTGCTAAGAACAATAGGTAATAAGTTACATGGATAAGAAAAAACCCCTGTTTGACCAAATTGTCAAAATTTTACCCCCTGTAACTCAGAGAGTTCTCGACCGATGTTGTTGAAAAATTGTGTCTGAGTTACTATCCAATAGAGCTAACCTTGGTGCAAATTTCATCCCGATCGGAAGACATCGATTTCAAAAGTTGGTTCACTTGACATGAAATGCCCCATATATATAATATATTATTTATATATATATATTATATGTATATATAAATATATATATATAGTAGAGTTAATTTCAAAAATTTGATTTGCGGGTATCATTTTTCTGAAGGTTTTTGCGTAAATTAAAATAATGGCGTCCTTTTTATTTTGGAAAATTTTCCCTCCTTGTGGTGGTTCAAACTTTTCAAAACTTTTTGATCAATTGTTTCAAAAAACGGCTTTTCCACAGATACTGTTGGAAAAACATTTTCGGTTGGTCGAGCCTTGATCATATACAAGTACGCGAATGTTTATTCCCATGCTTTTCAAAATATTAATATTTTCTTTAACAATTTCACTTAAAGTATCCGCAGATAAGCCGTTGTGGGATATAAAATAGTTAAGAATGATTGCAAAATTAGAAACCATAGATTTAATCATAAAAACACACATATGGGTGCCAATTCTATTGGTTCTTTCAAATACAGTGGTTTCGAATCCATCTACTAGATCGAGGCTTGTATTATACCTCAACTCTTTTCTTATGCACACAGTACGTTATATTTCACTGCAGCTTTGAAACTGAAATGTTTTATAAAAAATATTGTATAATATGTAAAATATATCATATGACTGTAAAAATTATTTAAAGAAATAATTTTCATTGAAAAAACCTCTTGTTTATGATGGGTTTGCCAATTGTCTAAAATTTTAGTATTCAGTGATATTCTTTGAATTATTACAAATAAATTATAATAAAAATTAACAAGCCTAATTAAAAATTTACTTTCAAATTAAATATGAATTTTCATTGAAAAATGTTGAAAAAACTCTTTTTTATGATGGGGGTTCGCGCGTTTTGTTACCTGTATGAAACAAACAGGCTTATTAGGCAGTAAAAGACCATAAAATGTTGGAAAACCGGAGCAATAGCAACGTTTACTGCATTAATAATATAATTGTAGAGAAAACACTTTTCACATTTTTCTCTTTTAATGGTATTAATGCAGGTCTCTAGATTGTAAGTACATAATTAAATTGTCTACAAAAAGGAAACTATAATTCGGTGCGAATCGATATAGCTTAATTTTTACAAAAATAAAACACATACTCACAATCGGTCGCATTAGCTCTTACGTTGGTTATTTGCACATAAATTGTTTGACAACAAAGCAAATTCAAGTAAAAAGTATCAAAAACCAGTTTTTAGCAAAAGAAACAAAAAAAACACACACACATACACATAAATAAATTGGATTGTAAAAAGAGCAAACATGTGTATGTATTAATGCATGTGGATTTTTGCTGTCTTCAGTTCTGTAAGTGTGATCACAAACCAACAAAAAATTGTGTTTGCAAAATTCGAGAGCGAAATTATATGAGAGCGGGTCGTAATGATACAACCCGCCATAAGAAATTTTCCTTATACATGATGCACATTCTATATGATTTATATTCTTTGGTTGTACTCTATAATCCAATTTCTCAGTTTATCTGGTAAAGATTCCGCCAAATCTTGGGTAAAATGTTGTTCCTGATTATCACGGATCTCTTCACATTGCGAAGATGAAGGTTCTTTATGAGATTTTGTTGTCGACGAAATGGTATTTAACATACTCCCAATTCTTTTTTTCATTTTGAACATTTCGTTTGAATGTTCGTTTGCTACTCATTTTTACTTACCTATAACTTTTTTTTTACAAATATGTATTTAATTATTAATATTTTTCACTTTCAACTGGCGCGTCCTAAAATTTCAAGAATATTACAGTTAGTATTTTTTTTTGTTTTGATAAACACAACAGTTGGCATAATGAATGTTATCAACATTAAATTTTCAAAAAGCTCAAAAATCAAAGTACTATAACTAATATGGTTTTTCTTAAAGAAAAAACTTCAAACATTCTATTAATATTGAAATTAATTTTTAAATATGAAATTGATATAAAAATTATATGTAAAAAAACAAATTTAGTTCCATTAAAATTCCCGCATAGAGTTTAAAAACAGCGAATGCGCTTTTTAAAATCCGATAAGTTGTCAACTCTTTTTACTTTTAAGTAATAAATAAATTTATTAACGAATATTTTAACATTGACAAAAATACAAATTTTAATATTAAACACAAACATTTAATAACTCTAATTTTATTTTGAATGTTTATCGGTCATTTTAAATCCTAAAAAATAACAATTTATAGCGAAATATTGCAATTTCTATATTACAGTTGAATGAGAGTATTGGATGTGATTTTTCATGGGTTCGGTTATGATAAATTTATCATAATTTAGAAAGGTATTTAAAATGAATTTGAGTAAATAAGTACTAAAGAACACATGAAAATATCCATTCTTCTTGAACAACTTCATTTTTTTTCTGGGTAAGTAAGTAAAGCGTTTTATTGAGTCTTTTTTTTCTTCTTTACATGGAAGAGTGAGATACAAAATCGACATTTTGATGTATAAAATCTTAAAACTATATATTTGTCTTGTTTTACTACACATTAAAAGATGAAAAGCAACTTGCTAAATAAAAATCATATGTTGTTAACATTGAACTGTTAAAATGATACGCAAACAATGCTTGCTTCGGGCATTTACTATATATAACTAACAGAGAAGACTTTTAAACAAAATAAATACATAAAACTAAATTAAACAAAACCTTAAATCACATTGGCAAACAGTGAAAACCGATATCACAGATAAATTAAATGACTAACAATAATTACATGTAACATACATTGTATGTGAAAATAAATTAAATAACAGAAATGGAATTCAAAAATCAAACAAAAAAAATTACAAAACAAGTTATGTACGCGGTTGCTTTTTCTTATAAAATTTAAAGTATTGCCATTTTTATATGAAAAATGTTGAGGAATAAACATGTGATTTAAATGAAAAGTATGGTAATACTAACAAAATTAGTGAGAAACACGCTGTTATATTAAACCTGTGTTTCTCACTAATGGATTAATTTTGTTAACATTGCCATACTTTTCAGTCAAATCACATGTGCATTCCTCAAAAAAATATGGCAATACCTAAAATTTTATAATGAAAAGGAACTGCGTGCTGAATTGTTTATTTTATTTTTCATCTGTTTGTGCTTTGGCATTTTATACTTAGGTTTAAGTTAAACCGTTTAACTCACCAATGATGCTGACTTAACCCTAGATTATATAGTAAATAAACGATAAGTGAGAAACAAACACAATTTTTAGGTTAATTTAGGTTTAAACGAAAAATGTAGATTATCTTTATCCCAGAAACTAGCTTTTAGCGTACATGTAGTGATCTTTTTAGGGAAGATTTTAGCGTACAAGTAGTGAACTTTTTATGGTACATGTAGCGAAGATTTTAAAGTACATGTACGGTATAGTATTTCTGCATGTGTTTTTTTGTTTGTCTGTTTTATTTACTTGCATTGTCTATTAGAAATATATACATTAATGACCTGCACAAGCTGCATTGTTTAACATGAAGACAATTGCCACATGATGCTTTTGTCATGTTATGTTCTTTTACCTACTTAACAGCAACACGCAAAGGCAATGTATATCAAAGCAAAAATCAAATGCAGCATCATTTTAACAACCCCCCATTTACTTGAGAGAAAATAATTCGAATCCACTGGTTCAGAGCCTGATCTCATTAATAGGAGAGAACTCTTTTTACGTAATCCCAATCAAGAAAGGCACGATTCATGAAACTAAAATACAGGTCAATAGTGAAAACGATTATAGAAAGGTTGTAACATATTTTGAAACTCAAAAGAAAAGTTTTTACACTTATCAGCTGAAAGGAAGCAAGGGTCTACAAGTTGTAATAAAGGGTATTGACTGTAATGTTGAACCACTCGAAATAAAGCAAAGCTTAGAAGATAAAGGCTATAAGACAAAAAATGTGATAAATATTAGAAATCGCGAAAAAATACCCCAACCACTCTTCCGTGTTGAACTTGAACCCGGTGACATAAACCTGAAAAAAAAAATGAAACACATCCCATATATAACTTGAAGTACTTATTGCATCGTAAAATTACGGTAGAAGAACCACACAAACGATTTGGCCCCGTTCAATGTATGAATTGCCAAGAATATGGACACACCAAGGCATATTGCAAATTGCCACCAGTATGTGTCATTTGCGGAGAGTTGCATAACACATCCCAATGTAACAAATCTAGAGATGATCCTAAAATAAAAAAATGCAGCAATTGCGGAGGTAACCACACAGCAAACTACAGGGGTTGTCCTGTCTACTCAATTGTTAAAAAATCACAAAGCCAGAAACCAGAAATAATGAAGATACAATAAATAAATGATGAAAAAAAAAAAAAAAATTTTAACAACATCATAACACACACAACATTAAAAAAACTAACAGATAACATAGATGACATGGAAAATAATTTCAAGTCGTTTAAATCATGTATGAGGCATTTGTTGTATGAGATGATTTCAATTCATTTGTAGTATTTATTGTGTGCAATAAGAAAAAATTTACTATAAAAATACAACTGAAATTTATATTTATATTATATAGTAGGTCAAAATAAAAATACGAAAGTACAATGGGTTTTTCAATGTTGTTTTGGAAAATTTTACAATAATATTACCTGTTATATTATTACTTAAAAAGGAATATGTGGATGTTTTTTTTTAATAATTACATTGCTAAATAAAATAAAACTCCATGAACAAAGCCAATTGGCCTATTAGACGGTGTTTAATCAAAGAAAATTAAATTAAAGTATAAATCCTTAACATTGCACATAGGGGCAAAGATATATTAAAAGGGGCGATAAATCAACCACTGGGTTTTGATGTAAGTTATTGGTATTATTGAAAAGGTAATTTTCTCTAGATTTCAAATATGGAAAAATATTATAACCCACCGAACAAAATAAAGTGAAAAATGCTGAAATAAAAAAATGGATTTTTTTTAATTTTTCTAATTTTTTATCAGTCATTTAAAATACATTAAATTACATTATATGTAGTGTTTATAAAAAACCGAATTTTTAAAAATCCGGTTTTTCGGTTAACCGACTTCGAAAAAACCGGTTAAACCGGTTAACCGACATATATGTGAAGAAAACATAAAATGTCTAATAAAGTATACACAGCTTTACAATTTTTGGTTTTTAGTAGTCGGGAATGTTAATATTATATATAACTATAAATATGCAAAAGTGCTAAGTCCATTTTATTTTGTAAAAATTTCAAAATTATTATCTCATTTAAATGGAATTGAGTATAAATATGTTACTAAATATATAATGCTTGTTTTAATTATTGGTTTCTTCATTAAATTTCAACCAAAATATGTAAATCACAATCTTTTTAATTAAATATTTAATCATTTTAAAAATTTCGACTCGACTTTCTGATATCAAAGAGAAGATGTTCCAAGTCCCAAAGAGGACATATAAGATGCAAACGCACTTCTTCTTAACTGTGATTATTTGTCATTATAAATCTTACCAAATAATTAATAAAACTTCATTATCAGGTTTCAAAAATATTTCAAATCATGGATTTTGAAATATTTTGACTGTTTATTTCTGAAAAGGAACTTTGTTTACTAAGCTAACGAAATGATTAATAAAATAAAAATGAATATAAAAAATGCACCAAAACATGAGATTTATTGATTTTAGTTCCAAATTTTAAAAACCGGTTAACCGAAAATCAACATTTTATATTAACCGGTTCGCAAAAACCGAGATTTTGAAGAAAACCCGGTTTTACGGTTAACCGGTTATACGGTTTATAAACACTAATTATATGTGATTCTAAGAATTAAAAGTAATATAAAAAATTAAAAATACATACATAAAATACTACAATTAATCTAATATAAAAGCATCATTTTCATCACTACTATCGGCTATATCGCTTTCATCTGAAATTGATGTATCGCAGGTTGACACGAAAAATTCCGATGTCTCCTGTGGAAGCTCGTTTATATTTTTTTTGGACTTTTTCGGAGACGTGTTATTACAGAATCAGAATTTATGAGCAGAAAATTACGTTTTTAAAATTTTGCCGATATAAAAGTTGGTAACTGTTTTTAGCGTTAGTTTAAAAGTTAAACTAATGCAAAAATAGTTTCAAAATTTTCAAAATCTTATTTGCTAATAAAAAATGTATTGCTATATATTATTTAAAAACATTTATCAAAGATTTATAAAAAAAAAATTCATACAAAATTTGTACTTAAGACTTTTGATAAACGTTTTTGAATAAAGGCTTAAAATTTTAAAAATTTAATAAAATCGAAAACCGCAAAAATCCGCAAAATGTTAAAATAGAATATAATTCTATACATTCCCTTCTTTAATCAACATAAAATAGTTATGGGCATTTTTGCGCATTTATGCTACTTTTTTACTTCCAAAGAACTTTTTCATGTAAAAAAAATTATAATAATAGTTTGCTCGGAATTTACCAAAATTTAAGTACTTGCATTCATAATTTCTTTAAAAAAAGATCACAAATCAGTTCCCAACAACATATATCAATATTATTAATACAAAAAAACTATTTTATTCAATAAAGAATAAGATATTTTAATAATGAAATATACACCTTAATATTCCATTTTTAATAGAAAAAAATTAAAGTATAAATCCTTAACATTGTAAAAACGTGTTTAAATTTAATGAAGTGTCTCTGAATCTTTCGCGGCATAATTGCTACAAAAATATAAATCTACGAAAATGTTCCAATGGAACAAATGCAACTGCCCAACGATTTGAAGAAAAGATGTAGGGCCTTTATTTGCGTAACTTCACAGAAATTTTTTTTCTATTTTTTGTTTTCAAATAAAATCTAGGAGGCTTGAACATAATTATATAAATTATCTAGTATATTTTTATGTTATTCAAAAATGTTTGAAATTTTTTTTGGAAAATATTTAATATTTTTATGATTTTCAGCTATACAATGAGAAAATATGGGCTAAATTTACTGCATTTTTTGAATTTCAATTATATTATTTACGTTTCAGACTTTTCGATACATTTAGAAATATTGGCCAATATTGGGATATTATACAAAAATATTTGAACTACATAAATCATTGGGTAATGCAATTTATTATAAAATAGCAACAAATTTGTGTAAAAAAAGCAAAAATTTCCTTCATGAACAATTTTATAATATTCGTGAAAAATATTTATATAAAAAAGTAGAAAAGTAGAAAAGAAAAAAGTAAAAATTATAAAAGTAGAAAAGTAAAAAATTATAAAAGTAAAAAAGTAGAAAAGTAGAAAAGCAAAAAATTATAAAAGTAGAAATGTAAAAAAGTAGAAAAGTAAAAAATTATAAAAGTAGAAATGTAAAAAATTATAAAAGTAAAAAGTAGAAAACTAAAAATTATAAAAGTAGACATTTAAAAAATTAGAAAAGCAAAAAATTATAAAAGTAGAAATGTAAAAAATTATAAAAGTAGAAAAGTAAAAATTATAAAAGTAGAATAGCAAAAAATTATAAAAGTAGAAATGTAAAAAAGTAGAAAAGTAAAAAAGTAGAAAAGAAAAAAGTAAAAATTATAAAAGTAAAAAAAGTAGAAAAGTTGTTGGGATGTTATAATAAAACAACTTGATTTCGGAACAATGTGTAAAAGGAATAAGACAAGTTTATTTAAGAATGTATAAAAAGGAAGTATGAGGTTTGTATAATAAACGTAGTAACTTAGAACAGGGTTGCATCAAGGATGTATTACATCAAGAATTAGAAAGTTACCAGATTTTCAATTACCAACACCTCCACTAAAAGCTGGCTATAGAATCGAAAGTCCTAGCATCCTTGCACATTTCAGGTGTTTTTCCTTGACTACTAGCTTCGTTAAGAAATCAGCTGCCATCTCAGCCGACTCCTTATATTCCAATATAAGTTGTCCATCAATAACTTTGTCTCGCAAAAAATTATGTCGAACATCTATATGTTTAGATCGTCCATGGTACGCATCACTTTTGGCCAAACTTAATGCACTTTTGTTGTCGCAAAACAGAGTTATCTTTGTTTGGGAATCATTATATATTATTATGCAGCTGACGTTGAATTTACTAAGGTAATTTTCGGCGAATGCAATATCCGGACGAGTTCCTTGCGCCAAAAATAGCAAACTGCCTATAGCTTCTTGGTAGGGTATATTCTTAAAACTCTGTAGATTTCTTTCGGATAATGGATTTGTCAGCTTTACGTTGATATCAAAGGGGGTTGAAATGGGATTGCAATCGAACATGTTAAATTTATTTAAAATTTCCGTTGTGTATGCTGATTGGTCAATATGTATTTCACCTTTTTCGCGACTTCTTGTAATATGAATACCAACGCAGCTCCTAGCCTCCCCCAAATCCTTCATAAAGAATAGCTCTTGTAGCCTATTTTTTACCTTAGACTTTAACGAATTGTTGTTGGAGAAGATTAGTAAATCGTCGACATAAACTGCTATAAAAAATATTGTATCATCAGAAACTTGAAAAACTTTATTTTCTATACTAAGGTTGATGCCATCTGGGGGTTCCATGTATATTTCCTCTGAAAGATCACCCTGTAGGAATGCGGTTACTACATCCATTTGCTCAACGTCTAGATCAAACTGTGATGCAACTGAAAATAAATACCTTATTGAAGTATACCGCACAACTGGTGAATATGTTTCTTCATAATCAATTCCTGGTTTCTGTGCGCAACCTTTTACCACCAGTCTTGCTTTGTATCTGATTATCTCCCCAAGTTCATTATTTTTTGTTTTAAATATCCATTTACTTTTTAATGCCTTTTTTTCAGGGGGAAAGTCTACCAACGTCCACGTATGGTTATCTATTAATGCCTTTATTTCCTTTTCTATAGCTTGCTTCCAGTTTTCGGCATCATTTCTGTTTAAGGCTTCTTGCACAGTTACTGGATCATCATATGAATTTGCCTCCACTGAATATGAATAGTAGTCAGGTCTATTAATGGGTCTTGGCGTTCGTTCTGAACGAAGTACAATGGTGGTTTCATTTTCAGCCAATTCTGTATCACTTTCGCTGTCGACTGTTTCATTTGGTACATAATCGGACGATTGATCTACTACTGTAGAGACATCACTACTTTGATTAAACGAAAATTCACCAAAGTTGCTGCTTGAGTTATCAATGTTTACCTCTACTGAATCATTATCACCTTGATCAAAAAAATTTACCGTCTGATTTTTATGAGGATTTTTGATTATATATTGAAAATTATTTTTAAAGAATTTTACGTCCCGGCTTTTTACTAGACGTCATCCTTCTGGATTCAGTAGCCGATAGCCTTTAGTGTCTTCACAATAGCCTACAAATATTAAGTCTTGCGACTTCGGGTCCCACTTTTTACGTTTTTCGTCCGGTATGTAGGCGATAGCACGTGAGCCAAAAACTCGTAAATGGCTTAAATCAAGTTTGACACCTGACCACACTTCCTGCGGTATGTTTTTATTTATTGCAGAGCAAACGGATCGGTTAATGAGATATACTGCATTATTAACAGCTTCAGCTCACAATTTCTTTGGTAAACCTGCGTTTTAAACCATACAACGAGCGCGCTCAATTATCGTGCGATTCATTCGCTCAGCGACACCGTTTTGCTGTGGGCAATACGGAACAGTGGTCTGGTGTTGTATACCACTGGCCTCCAGTATACTCATAAGCCTCTTGTTACAGTACTCCGTCCCATTATCTGTACGCAGACATTTTATTTTATGACCTGTTTCTGTCTCTACTCTGGCTTTAAATTTTTCAAAACATGCAGGTACATCCGTTTTGGTCTGCAAGGTATATATAAAAACTTTACGCGAAAAATCATTTATAAATGATATAAAATACTTAGCTTTGGCTATTGAAACCTCCTCCATAGGGCCGCAAAGATCCGAATGAACCAATTGAAGTAAACCAGTGCTTTGAGTTTTTCTTGAAATTGCATTCCTGTTACTAACTCTTTTGTTTTTTTTTTCAAATCAGAAAAATTAAGATGACCCATACGCTCATGCCACAATTGAATGTCACCTTGTGTAGCAACCATGCACAGCTGGTTTGTGTTGTTCAATTTAAACATATTGTCCTCAAGGAACGCTGTTGTTATGATCTGCCCATCCTTCTTAAGGTCTCTTTTCATCATTTGACTCACTGACAACAGATTCACAGTTAAGTCCGGAATGTATAAGACCTCATGTATTTTTACTTGTACTACTTCACCTTTTTCATTTTTTACGGACATTGTGATCGTACCAACCCTTTCAACTTTAAGTTTTTGTTTATTTGCCACAAAGATCTCCATTACATGAGATTCGTCTATTTTATTGGACCAGTCCTTTCTCATGGACATGTGTAAACTGGCACCAGAATCGATAAACCAGTCTGTTCTGTTTATTGCGCCAGCTGCAAACACCGTACAAAAACCAACTTCTCTGTTTTGTTTTTTATTTTGATTAGAACGACAGTCGGCTGCCTTGTGACCGTATTTGTTGCAATTTGTGAGCCGTTGACACAATTTTACATACGTAATCTTCAATCGAATCAGAACTAGAAGAACTTGTGTTGATTAGTTGCCGCAACAATCCAACCCTCCTTGTAAGGCCAGAATCCTGAAAAGCCGCTTTCAACTTATTCCACACTTCTGGTAGACATTTATTTTGTCTACCAGCAAAATATTTTTTTTTTCGGCCTTGGTGTCTACTCGCGCATCCATCCCGGTTGATGGATATATACCTTCTACGGTGTCCCAGAGTTCCTCATGTTGCAGCAACCTTTTGACTGCAAACGACCATGTGGCGTAGTTTTCTCGCCCAATTAGCTTTTCAACGTTAAAAGCCGTGGAGATCGACATATACAAAAAATAAATTTAAATTACTTAATTTCAGTTCATTTTCACTTGTTTAATCAAGCTCTGATTGATTTCGGAACAATGTGTAAAAGGAATAAGACAAGTTGAGGTTTGTATTAAAAACGTAGTAACTTAGAACAGGGTTGCATCAAGAATGTATTACATCAAGAATTAGAAAGTTGCCAGGTTTTTCAATTACCAACAAAAGTAGAAAAGCAAAAAATTATAAAAGTAGAAATTTAAAAAAGTAGAAAATTATAAAAGTAGAAATGTAAAAAATTATAAAAGTAAAAATGTAAAAAGTAAAAATTATAAAAGTAGAAATGTAAAAAAAGTAAAAAGTAGAAAAGCAAAAAATTATAAAAGTAGAAATGTAAAAAATTATAAAAGTAAAAATGTAAAAAAGTAAAAAGTAGAAAAGTAAAAAATTATAAAAGTAGAAATGTAAAAAAGTAGAAAATTTTTAAACTTGAATTGAATATATTATTCATTATTTGTTATGCAATTTTAGAAATTTTTAATATTTATAGTTTGAAATATTTTGTAGACCATATTATTTTATGTAGACTTTGATGTAAACTTTGAAAATTTTGGAGACTCTGATATTGGATTTTTGAAGTTGTGGTTAAAGTTGTTGTTGATTTAATTTTATGTTTTAAAAATGATAAATTTTATTATCTGCTTAATTAGCTTTTTGAATCTAAAATATTGAGTTAGAAATGTGAGATTAAAATGGGTGGTTTTTATTTGTTTGACAAAGTTAGGTTTGAGTGGAGAATTTTATAATGGATGTTGTGTTGAAAATTCTGGAAAATTCTTTTTGAATCCTTATTATTATTTCGATCATTAATGCTCTTGTGGTAGTTTAATATTAAAATTTATATTTTTGTATTTGAAATCTTTATTTGATTTTGAATTAAAAATTATTAATCTATTTTTATTATTCTTCATTTCATTAATTGATAATTTTATTTACTTTATAGGGGATTTCATTGATTGTTAAAATTATGTTTTAGTGGAGTTATAATAAGTGGAGACTTGTAATTATTTTTAATGAGACCTTGTTATACATCTAATATTGTTGTTTAGGGTTTAAAAAGTAATTTCAATAACCAGAATTTTATTAAGTTATTATTATATAGTTGAGATGACTCGACAGGCTATTTGGTAATGAGCTAATCTATCAATTAGGAGGTTGAAAGTTCAATTCCCAAATAAAGACTGAAAACTAAGTTTGAATATAATTTATTATTGATTTGTAGCAGTTAAATAATAGGTATTTGTTTCTTAAATTTTGGATGAAATTTAGATTAAAATATTAATTTTTATATCTGAGACCTTGTTCTGAGATTAAAATGTTTGAAATTTGTAAAACTGGTGTAGGGATTTATTTTATATTGTTTTAAGTAGGTAATTCATATTTTTTTCTTAAAATTTGGTTAAAGTAAAGACTTTTATTAACACTTCATTTATGTTTTAAAGTTATATTTAGTGGAGACTTGTGAATTAAAGGCTTAGTGAGACCTGTTATAGTTATTTAAATTTTTATTTGAATAAAGAGATTTTTCGTGGTTATATTTGCTTCTATGAAAATTGTTTAGATTTTATGTTATACTGAGGAGATTTTTAATTTTTGTGGTTATATTTGCAATTATGATGTACAATTTAAGTGGCGTATGCTTTAAAATTCTATTTTCATTTTGTAATTTCAAATTGAGAAGAATGTTAATTTACGTTCGTTGTGTAAATAGGTACTAATTTTAAAAGTATTCTAGATTTGAATATGTTTAATGTGAATAAAAACAAAAAAATTATCCCATTAAAAATTGTATACCCTAATGTAGACTAATTAAAAGAAAATAAACCCTCCTATTAAAACTGCATTAAAAGCCTCTACACAATAGTACAACAAAACTAATGAAATAAAAAAACAAAATCAATTCCACACAATACAACACACAAAGCATTTTTATGCATTACACAAGTTACCTGAAGCAAGAAAACAAAAATTTACAAATTGTCGCTGCCTATTTCTCTGCCAACAATTCCTCGTCATCAAATTTTCGCAGCCTTTTTCTCTGCCAAAAATTCCTCATAACAATTTTTCAATATTCTTCTTCTCTGCCAAAAATTCCTCATAAGAATTTTTCAATATTCCTCTTCTCTGCCAGTTTAGAGGAAAAAAAATCCTCTAAATCGGCCCAGAATCCCTATATTTATACTACTCTCATGCACTCACGCTTGTATATGCTTGTTTAAAAGTTTTTTTTTTTGTGATTAATTCGAAGTTTTTTCTTGTGGTTAATACGAAGTCATCCGATAGCAGGCAATTTAGCTTAATAAAAAAATCATGTTAGTGAGCGCGATCGCGAGAATTTTAATGTTTTATATCAGGAGCCAATTATCACTCACGTTCAGGGGCCTATTTCACTAAACTACAATTCTACAAGTTTACAAGTTACAATCACAAGTCTAATTCTTACAAGTGCTGATGAATTGTGTTTCATTAAAATTTTCACAACATTTGTAGCTTTTTGCACTTGTATACTACAATTTCTACAATTACAAGTTCGTGTATATATATTGTGATATTAATTTTACAACTCTTATTTATTATTACTCAAAATGCTAAAATATCCTATAAAAACGCAATATAACATATTTCAATAATATTTCTTATATAAAAATATTTTTTAACCCGAATTTTTTTTTTCATCAAAAAAAAAATTTAAAAAACCAAAATTTTTTTTTAAAAATTAAAATAACAATTCGAAAAATATTTTTTTCCAAAAAATTAAAAAAAACAACTATGGGAAAAAAAATTTTGTTTAACTAAAAAAATTTAAAATTTGTATTTTGAAGTATAATGTGGTGAAGAGTATATAAGATTCGGTATAGCGGAATATAGTTCTATACTTGTTTATACCCAATCTATCGGATAATGTGCGGGGACTGATAAAAATAAATACTTTTGCAATTTTGGGTACTAATTTAGAATTGTCTATATATGTAGATTTCCAAAGTGGCTATTCCCAAAGGCAAAAAAAAAAACAAGTAAGAAAATTAAAATTAGGTGGCATAACTTCTGTATTGGGGCATTTCACGTCAAGTGAACCAACTTTTGAAATCGATGTCTTCCGAATGTTAGTTCTATTGGATAGTAATTCGGACACCATTTTTCAACAAGATCGGTCAAGAACTCTCTGAGTTATAGGAGGTCAAAATTTGACATTTTGGCCAAACAGGTGTTTTTTTTATCCATATAACTTATTACCTATTGTTCTTAGCAAAATGTGTCCCAAATAGTTTAGATAGCTATTTATGCAATCTTTCGAAAAATCTATTATATATAACTATAAATATTATATATAACTATAAATATGCAAAAGTGCTAAGTCCATTTTATTTTGTAAAAATTTCAAAATTATTATCTCATTTAAATGGAATTGAGTATAAATATGTTACTAAATATATAATACTTGTTTTAATTATTGGTTTCTTCATTAAATTTCAACCAAAATATGTAAATCACAATCTTTTTAATTAAATATTTAATCATTTTAAAAATTTCGACTCGACTTTCTGATATCAAAGAGAAGATGTTCCAAGTCCCAAAGAGGACATATAAGATGCAAACGCACTTCTTCTTAACTGTGATTATTTGTCATTATAAATCTTACCAAATAATTAATAAAACTTCATTATCAGGTTTCAAAAATATTTCAAATCATGGATTTTGAAATATTTTGACTGTTTATTTCTGAAAAGGAACTTTGTTTACTAAGCTAACGAAATGATTAATAAAATAAAAATGAATATAAAAAATGCACCAAAACATGAGATTTATTGATTTTAGTTCCAAATTTTAAAAACCGGTTAACCGAAAATCAACATTTTATATTAACCGGTTCGCAAAAACCGAGATTTTGAAGAAAACCCGGTTTTACGGTTAACCGGTTATACGGTTTATAAACACTAATTATATGTGATTCTAAGAATTAAAAGTAATATAAAAAATTAAAAATACATACATAAAATACTACAATTAATCTAATATAAAAGCATCATTTTCATCACTACTATCGGCTATATCGCTTTCATCTGAAATTGATGTATCGCAGGTTGACACGAAAAATTCCGATGTCTCCTGTGGAAGCTCGTTTATATTTTTTTTGGACTTTTTCGGAGACGTGTTATTACAGAATCAGAATTTATGAGCAGAAAATTACGTTTTTAAAATTTTGCCGATATAAAAGTTGGTAACTGTTTTTAGCGTTAGTTTAAAAGTTAAACTAATGCAAAAATAGTTTCAAAATTTTCAAAATCTTATTTGCTAATAAAAAATGTATTGCTATATATTATTTAAAAACATTTATCAAAGATTTATAAAAAAAAAATTCATACAAAATTTGTACTTAAGACTTTTGATAAACGTTTTTGAATAAAGGCTTAAAATTTTAAAAATTTAATAAAATCGAAAACCGCAAAAATCCGCAAAATGTTAAAATAGAATATAATTCTATACATTCCCTTCTTTAATCAACATAAAATAGTTATGGGCATTTTTGCGCATTTATGCTACTTTTTTACTTCCAAAGAACTTTTTCATGTAAAAAAAATTATAATAATAGTTTGCTCGGAATTTACCAAAATTTAAGTACTTGCATTCATAATTTCTTTAAAAAAAGATCACAAATCAGTTCCCAACAACATATATCAATATTATTAATACAAAAAAACTATTTTATTCAATAAAGAATAAGATATTTTAATAATGAAATATACACCTTAATATTCCATTTTTAATAGAAAAAAATTAAAGTATAAATCCTTAACATTGTAAAAACGTGTTTAAATTTAATGAAGTGTCTCTGAATCTTTCGCGGCATAATTGCTACAAAAATATAAATCTACGAAAATGTTCCAATGGAACAAATGCAACTGCCCAACGATTTGAAGAAAAGATGTAGGGCCTTTATTTGCGTAACTTCACAGAAATTTTTTTTCTATTTTTTGTTTTCAAATAAAATCTAGGAGGCTTGAACATAATTATTTAAATTTTCTAGTATATTTTTATGTTATTCAAAAATGTTTGAAATTTTTTTTGGAAAATATTTAATATTTTTATGATTTTCAGCTATACAATGAGAAAATATGGGCTAAATTTACTGCATTTTTTGAATTTCAATTATATTATTTACGTTTCAGACTTTTCGATACATTTAGAAATATTGGCCAATATTGGGATATTATACAAAAATATTTGAACTACATAAATCATTGGGTAATGCAATTTATTATAAAATAGCAACAAATTTGTGTAAAAAAAGCAAAAATTTCCTTCATGAACAATTTTATAATATTCGTGAAAAATATTTATATAAAAAAGTAGAAAAGTAGAAAAGAAAAAAGTAAAAATTATAAAAGTAGAAAAGTAAAAAATTATAAAAGTAAAAAAGTAGAAAAGTAGAAAAGCAAAAAATTATAAAAGTAGAAATGTAAAAAAGTAGAAAAGTAAAAAATTATAAAAGTAGAAATGTAAAAAATTATAAAAGTAAAAAGTAGAAAACTAAAAATTATAAAAGTAGACATTTAAAAAATTAGAAAAGCAAAAAATTATAAAAGTAGAAATGTAAAAAATTATAAAAGTAGAAAAGTAAAAATTATAAAAGTAGAATAGCAAAAAATTATAAAAGTAGAAATGTAAAAAAGTAGAAAAGTAAAAAAGTAGAAAAGAAAAAAGTAAAAATTATAAAAGTAAAAAAAGTAGAAAAGTTGTTGGGATGTTATAATAAAACAACTTGATTTCGGAACAATGTGTAAAAGGAATAAGACAAGTTTATTTAAGAATGTATAAAAAGGAAGTATGAGGTTTGTATAATAAACGTAGTAACTTAGAACAGGGTTGCATCAAGGATGTATTACATCAAGAATTAGAAAGTTACCAGATTTTCAATTACCAACACCTCCACTAAAAGCTGGCTATAGAATCGAAAGTCCTAGCATCCTTGCACATTTCAGGTGTTTTTCCTTGACTACTAGCTTCGTTAAGAAATCAGCTGCCATCTCAGCCGACTCCTTATATTCCAATATAAGTTGTCCATCAATAACTTTGTCTCGCAAAAAATTATGTCGAACATCTATATGTTTAGATCGTCCATGGTACGCATCACTTTTGGCCAAACTTAATGCACTTTTGTTGTCGCAAAACAGAGTTATCTTTGTTTGGGAATCATTATATATTATTATGCAGCTGACGTTGAATTTACTAAGGTAATTTTCGGCGAATGCAATATCCGGACGAGTTCCTTGCGCCAAAAATAGCAAACTGCCTATAGCTTCTTGGTAGGGTATATTCTTAAAACTCTGTAGATTTCTTTCGGATAATGGATTTGTCAGCTTTACGTTGATATCAAAGGGGGTTGAAATGGGATTGCAATCGAACATGTTAAATTTATTTAAAATTTCCGTTGTGTATGCTGATTGGTCAATATGTATTTCACCTTTTTCGCGACTTCTTGTAATATGAATACCAACGCAGCTCCTAGCCTCCCCCAAATCCTTCATAAAGAATAGCTCTTGTAGCCTATTTTTTACCTTAGACTTTAACGAATTGTTGTTGGAGAAGATTAGTAAATCGTCGACATAAACTGCTATAAAAAATATTGTATCATCAGAAACTTGAAAAACTTTATTTTCTATACTAAGGTTGATGCCATCTGGGGGTTCCATGTATATTTCCTCTGAAAGATCACCCTGTAGGAATGCGGTTACTACATCCATTTGCTCAACGTCTAGATCAAACTGTGATGCAACTGAAAATAAATACCTTATTGAAGTATACCGCACAACTGGTGAATATGTTTCTTCATAATCAATTCCTAGTTTCTGTGCGCAACCTTTTACCACCAGTCTTGCTTTGTATCTGATTATCTCCCCAAGTTCATTATTTTTTGTTTTAAATATCCATTTACTTTTTAATGCCTTTTTTTCAGGGGGAAAGTCTACCAACGTCCACGTATGGTTATCTATTAATGCCTTTATTTCCTTTTCTATAGCTTGCTTCCAGTTTTCGGCATCATTTCTGTTTAAGGCTTCTTGCACAGTTACTGGATCATCATATGAATTTGCCTCCACTGAATATGAATAGTAGTCAGGTCTATTAATGGGTCTTGGCGTTCGTTCTGAACGAAGTACAATGGTGGTTTCATTTTCAGCCAATTCTGTATCACTTTCGCTGTCGACTGTTTCATTTGGTACATAATCGGACGATTGATCTACTACTGTAGAGACATCACTACTTTGATTAAACGAAAATTCACCAAAGTTGCTGCTTGAGTTATCAATGTTTACCTCTACTGAATCATTATCACCTTGATCAAAAAAATTTACCGTCTGATTTTTATGAGGATTTTTGATTTTATATTGAAAATTATTTTTAAAGAATTTTACGTCCCGGCTTTTTACTAGACGTCATCCTTCTGGATGCAGTAGCCGATAGCCTTTAGTGTCTTCACAATAGCCTACAAATATTAAGTCTTGCGACTTCGGGTCCCACTTTTTACGTTTTTCGTCCGGTATGTAGGCGATAGCACGTGAGCCAAAAACTCGTAAATGGCTTAAATCAAGTTTGACACCTGACCACACTTCCTGCGGTATGTTTTTATTTATTGCAGAGCAAACGGATCGGTTAATGAGATATACTGCATTATTAACAGCTTCAGCTCACAATTTCTTTGGTAAACCTGCGTTTAAAACCATACAACGAGCGCGCTCAATTATCGTGCGATTCATTCGCTCAGCGACACCGTTTTGCTGTGGGCAATACGGAAAAGTGGTCTGGTGTTGTATACCACTGGCCTCCAGTATACTCATAAGCCTCTTGTTACAGTACTCCGTCCCATTATCTGTACGCAGACATTTTATTTTATGACCTGTTTCTGTCTCTACTCTGGCTTTAAATTTTTCAAAACATGCAGGTACATCCGTTTTGGTCTGCAAGGTATATATAAAAACTTTACGCGAAAAATCATTTATAAATGATATAAAATACTTAGCTTTGGCTATTGAAACCTCCTCCATAGGGCCGCAAAGATCCGAATGAACCAATTGAAGTAAACCAGTGCTTTGAGTTTTTCTTGAAATTGCATTCCTGTTACTAACTCTTTTGTTTTTTTTTTCAAATCAGAAAAATTAAGATGACCCATACGCTCATGCCACAATTGAATGTCACCTTGTGTAGCAACCATGCACAGCTGGTTTGTGTTGCTCAATTTAAACATATTGTCCTCAAGGAACGCTGTTGTTATGATCTGCCCATCCTTCTTAAGGTCTCTTTTCATCATTTGACTCACTGACAACAGATTCACAGTTAAGTCCGGAATGTATAAGACCTCATGTATTTTTACTTGTACTACTTCACCTTTTTCATTTTTTACGGACATTGTGATCGTACCAACCCTTTCAACTTTAAGTTTTTGTTTATTTGCCACAAAGATCTCCTTTACATGAGATTCGTCTATTTTATTGAACCAGTCCTTTCTCATGGACATGTGTAAACTGGCACCAGAATCGATAAACCAGTCTGTTCTGTTTATTGCGCCAGCTGCAAACACCGTACAAAAACCAACTTCTCTGTTTTGTTTTTTATTTTGATTAGAACGACAGTCGGCTGCCTTGTGACCGTATTTGTTGCAATTAAAACAACGAAACCCCTTTTTTGGGTCTGTCTTCTTTTTCATTTTAGCGAACAAAGCACCACTTGCTGTCGGTGTCTGGATGTCCTGAAGTAACTTTGTTATGATGGAATCACAGGATATTTTGACACCAGAGCTTTCAATGCCCATTATCATGGGAGCATATTCCTCAGGAAGGCCTGCTAGCAATAGTGTTCCAATCCATTCATCGCTCTGTGGCATATCCACTTCTTTTAATTTGTGAGCCGTTGACACAATTTTACATACGTAATCTTCAATCGAATCAGAACTAGAAGAACTTGTGTTGATTATTTGCCGCAACAATCCAACCCTCCTTGTAAGGCCAGAATCCTGAAAAGCCGCTTTCAACTTATTCCACACTTCATGGGAAGTATTTGCATCTTCGATGTGCACATAATTTATTTTGTCTACCAGCAAAATATTTTTTTTTTTTTCGGCCTTGGTGTCTACTCGCGCATCCATCCCGGTTGATGGATATATACCTTCTACGGTGTCCCAGAGTTCCTCATGTTGCAGCAACCTTTTGACTGCAAACGACCATGTGGCGTAGTTTTCTCGCCCAATTAGCTTTTCAACGTTAAAAGCCGTGGAGATCGACATATACAAAAATAAATTTAAATTACTTAATTTCAGTTCATTTTCACTTGTTTAATCAAGCTCTGATTGATTTCGGAACAATGTGTAAAAGGAATAAGACAAGTTGAGGTTTGTATTAAAAACGTAGTAACTTAGAACAGGGTTGCATCAAGAATGTATTACATCAAGAATTAGAAAGTTGCCAGGATTTTCAATTACCAACAAAAGTAGAAAAGCAAAAAATTATAAAAGTAGAAATTTAAAAAAGTAGAAAATTATAAAAGTAGAAATGTAAAAAATTATAAAAGTAAAAATGTAAAAAGTAGAAAAGTAAAAATTATAAAAGTAGAAATGTAAAAAAAGTAAAAAGTAGAAAAGCAAAAAATTATAAAAGTAGAAATGTAAAAAATTATAAAAGTAAAAATGTAAAAAAGTAAAAAGTAGAAAAGTAAAAAATTATAAAAGTAGAAATGTAAAAAAGTAGAAAATTTTTAAACTTGAATTGAATATATTATTCATTAGTTGTTATGCAATTTTAGAAATTTTTAATATTTATAGTTTGAAATATTTTGTAGACCATATTATTTTATGTAGACTTTGATGTAAATTTTGAAAATTTTGGAGACTCTGATATTGGATTTTTGAAGATGTGGTTAAAGTTGTTGTTGATTTAATTTTATGTTTTAAAAATGATAAATTTTATTATCTGCTTAATTAGCTTTTTGAATCTAAAATATTGAGTTAGAAATGTGAGATTAAAATGGGTGGTTTTTATTTGTTTGACAAAGTTAGGTTTGAGTGGAGAATTTTATAATGGATGTTGTGTTGAAAATTCTGGAAAATTCTTTTTGAATCCTTATTATTATTTCGATCATTAATGCTCTTGTGGTAGTTTAATATTAAAATTTATATTTTTGTATTTGAAATCTTTATTTGATTTTGAATTAAAAATTATTAATCTATTTTTATTATTCTTCATTTCATTAATTGATAATTTTATTTACTTTATAGGGGATTTCATTGATTGTTAAAATTATGTTTTAGTGGAGTTATAATAAGTGGAGACTTGTAATTATTTTTAATGAGACCTTGTTATACATCTAATATTGTTGTTTAGGGTTTAAAAAGTAATTTCAATAACCAGAATTTTATTAAGTTATTATTATATAGTTGAGATGACTCGACAGGCTATTTGGTAATGAGCTAATCTATCAATTAGGAGGTTGAAAGTTCAATTCCCAAATAAAGACTGAAAACTAAGTTTGAATATAATTTATTATTGATTTGTAGCAGTTAAATAATAGGTATTTGTTTCTTAAATTTTGGATGAAATTTAGATTAAAATATTAATTTTTATATCTGAGACCTTGTTCTGAGATTAAAATGTTTGAAATTTGTAAAACTGGTGTAGGGATTTATTTTATATTGTTTTAAGTAGGTAATTCATATTTTTTTCTTAAAATTTGGTTAAAGTAAAGACTTTTATTAACACTTCATTTATGTTTTAAAGTTATATTTAGTGGAGACTTGTGAATTAAAGGCTTAGTGAGACCTGTTATAGTTATTTAAATTTTTATTTGAATAAAGAGATTTTTCGTGGTTATATTTGCTTCTATGAAAATTGTTTAGATTTTATGTTATACTGAGGAGATTTTTAATTTTTGTGGTTATATTTGCAATTATGATGTACAATTTAAGTGGCGTATGCTTTAAAATTCTATTTTCATTTTGTAATTTCAAATTGAGAAGAATGTTAATTTACGTTCGTTGTGTAAATAGGTACTAATTTTAAAAGTATTCTAGATTTGAATATGTTTAATGTGAATAAAAACAAAAAAATTATCCCATTAAAAATTGTATACCGTAATGTAGACTAATTAAAAGAAAATAAACCCTCCTATTAAAACTGCATTAAAAGCCTCTATACAATAGTACAACAAAACTAATGAAATAAAAAAACAAAATCAATTCCACACAATACAACACACAAAGCATTTTTATGCATTACACAAGTTACCTGAAGCAAGAAAACAAAAATTTACAAATTGTCGCTGCCTATTTCTCTGCCAACAATTCCTCGTCATCAAATTTTCGCAGCCTTTTTCTCTGCCAAAAATTCCTCATAACAATTTTTCAATATTCTTCTTCTCTGCCAAAAATTCCTCATAAGAATTTTTCAATATTCCTCTTCTCTGCCAGTTTAGAGGAAAAAAATCCTCTAAATCGGCCCAGAATCCCTATATTTATACTACTCTCATGCACTCACGCTTGTATATGCTTGTTTAAAAGTTTTTTTTTTGTGATTAATTCGAAGTTTTTTCTTGTGGTTAATACGAAGTCATCCGATAGCAGGCAATTTAGCTTAATAAAAAAATCATGTTAGCGATCGCGAGAATTTTAATGTTTTATATCAGGAGCCAATTATCACTCACGTTCAGGGGCCTATTTCACTAAACTACAATTCTACAAGTTTACAAGTTACAATCACAAGTCTAATTCTTACAAGTGCTGATGAATTGTGTTTCATTAAAATTTTCACAACATTTGTAGCTTTTTGCACTTGTATACTACAATTTCTACAATTACAAGTTCGTGTATATATATTGTGATATTAATTTTACAACTCTTATTTATTATTACTCAAAATGCTAAAATATCCTATAAAAACGCAATATAACATATTTCAATAATATTTCTTATATAAAAATATTTTTTAACCCGAATTTTTTTTTTTCATCAAAAAAAAATTTAAAAAACCAAATTTTTTTTTTAAAAATTAAAATAATTCGAAAAATATTTTTTTCCAAAAAATTAAAAAAAACAACTATGGGAAAAAAAATTTTGTTTACCTAAAAAAATTTAAAATTTGTATTTTGAAGTATAATGTGGTGAAGAGTATATAAGATTCGGTATAGCGGAATATAGTTCTATACTTGTTTATACCCAATCTATCGGATAATGTGCGGGGACTGATAAAAATAAATACTTTTGCAATTTTGGGTACTAATTTAGAATTGTCTATATATGTAGATTTCCAAAGTGGCTATTCCCAAAGGCAAAAAAAAAAACAAGTAAGAAAATTGAAATTAGGTGGCATAACTTCTGTATATGGGGCATTTCACGTCAAGTGAACCAACTCTTCCGATCGCGATGAAATTTGCACCAATGTTAGTTCTATTGGATAGTAATTCGGACACCATTTTTCAACAAGATCGGTCAAGAACTCTCTGAGTTATAGGAGGTCAAAATTTGACATTTTGGCCAAACAGGTGTCTTTTTTATCCATATAACTTATTACCTATTGTTCTTAGCAAAATGTGTCCCAAATAGTTTAGATAGCTATTTATGCAATCTTTCGAAAAAAAAAATTTAATAAAATATTTTTGATTTTTTTTTTTAAATCAAAAATATTTTTGACTTTTTTTTTCAAAATGGGCCCTTTTTATTTTTTTTTTTATTTTTTTTAAGAAAGCTTAGGTCTTTTCCTAAGCGACCTATATTTTCGCTTAGTGGGATGCGAGTGGGATATCTATCAAAAAAAATATTTTGTAACTCAAGATTTAAAATTTTTGAATTTTTTTGCAAAATCAAAAACTTTGTTGACTTTTTTTAAAAAAATGGACCCATTTTTTAATTTTTTTTTTTTGCTCAGAAGAAAGCTTATGTGTTTTCCTTTAACACCCTTTTTGTCGCTTAGTGGGATGCGAGTGGGATATCTATAAAAAAAATGTTTTGTAACTCAAGACATACAATTTTTTACTTTTTTTTGAAAAATCAAAAACCTTTTTGACTTTTTTTTTCCAAAATGGACTCTTTTTTTATTAATTTTTTTTTCTCAAAAGAAAGCTTAGGTCTTTTCCTTTAAAACCTTTTTGGTCGCTTAGTGGGATGCTAGTGGGATATCTATCAAAATAAATGTTTTGTAACTCAAGACAAATGTTTTTAAATTGATTTTTTTCATATTTGTGTGTAAGTGTTTCTAAAACCTTAAAAATAAAAACCACAACAACTGACCGATAATAGCCACTGGAGGGGTGCAATATGAGGCCGACCGCTATTAATTTTCCACCCCCAAAATTTGTCTGAGTTTTGTATCTTGCGGCTTTTTTAGTCAATCCTAGAGGTAGTTTTCAGCGCACGTGATTTTCATTGTTAAAATATCAGGTGCCCCAGAAACAAATTTTTGGAATCAAGTGGAAATATTTTATGGCCCTTCTCCGAAGTACCAGTTTATTTATTATTTTATGACATTTGACTTTAAGAAGTGGGTGGAGAGGTAGAAGTTGACAGGTAAGTTATTTATATGGTGGTTTATTTTTATTATTATTTGTAACATTTGGTTAAACTAGGTACTTTAGTATGTAAGCCCTTCTTGACCCTAATAAAAGATTTTAGACTCATTCATTAAAACGTACTACCTATATGATCTTAAAAAACTATTTATTGTCATTCTGAAGACATACGGAAATCAGTTTTTTAGAAACAGCGTTAAAGTTAAGACGTGTGTTATTTACATAAATACTTACAAAATTCAAAATGTCTACGACTTCTAAAAAGGCTAAGGTTGAAAATGAAATTTATTCGTCTTTTTGTTTTAATCCCTTTAACAAAATGAAGCACAGATCATCAGATATGCGAAATATTTCCGACGGCTTATTAAAAAAATTCCCTACGCTGTCAAAACGATTGAAAATTTGTGGATCATGCAGGAAAGAGCTCGGAAAGTTGAACGAATTACCGAATTTGAATAGTAATGAGCCTTGCGTTGAAGTTATTCCAGATGAAGACAAAAGTAATTCCGAGAATGAAGACAGAACTGTTGATGATGATGGTTATTCTAACTTTTCAAATTCAACGAATGAGTGTCGAAACCAATACCATAAGGATGCAGTAGAAGTTCTTGAACAAATAAAAGAGAAATACAAAACGTCACAGAGTGAAGCTGAAAGAATTCAACTTCTCACGCTTGCTCCAAGAACATGGAGTTCTGCAAAAACAATGACTGAGTTTGGAACGTCTCAACGAAAAGCAAGAATTGCTAAACAATTGGTTGCTGAGCATGGGATTCTCACACTCCCAAACAAAAAGAAGGGAAAAACTTTGGAGTGCGATACTAAATCTCTAATAACTCAGTTTTATCAGCGAGATGATATGACTCGCCTGATGCCAGGGATGAAAGACTGGATGTCTGTACGAATCGATGGCAAGAAAGTTCAAATGCAGAAGAGAATGGTTCTCTGTAACCTGAATGAATTATTCGCAACATTTCAATCTGAATACGAGGATGTCAAAATTGGATTCACAAAATTTACACAACTGAGGCCAAAACATTGCGTTTTGGCAGGAAGCAGCGGAACTCACACAGTATGTGTTTGTATTTACCATGAAAATGTTAAATTGATGTTTAAGGAAATCAACTTAAATTACTTAATAGATGATTCATCAGAAGATTTACACCATTACCGCGATTGCCTTAAATTGACTATGTGCCCTAATGCTACAACTTCTTGCCACTTAGGTGAATGTTCGAATTGCCCGGAAACCACATCCATCAAAGAAAATTTAATCAACTCTTTTGATCGAGAATGTATTGAGGAGTTAAAATTTGAATCTTGGCTTCAGACTGAAAGATGCACACTGAAAACCATAATTTTAAATGTGGATGATTTTGTGGAAGAACTGTGTAGAGGATTGCTAAATTTGAGAACCCATGACTTTTTAGTCAAAGAGCAGTGGTCATTCTTCAAGGACTTGAAAACACATTCGAAGTCTGGTGAATTCATTATTTCATTTGATTTCGCAGAGAACTATAAATATGTTCTTCAGGATTCCATACAAGCATTCCACTTCAATAACGACCAAGCAACTATATTCACAGTAGTTATTTACTACATGAAAGAAGAAAACCTGGAACACAAAAGTATGGCAATCATATCCGACGATTTAAAACATGACACCGTTGCAGTTTATGAGTACCAGAAGATAATACTAAATTATCTAAAATCAAAATTTACAGTAGAAAAGGTACACTACGTTTCGGACGGAGCTCGTCAACATTTTAAAAACAAAAGTAGCTTCGCAAATCTTACAGCTCATGAAAAAGATTTTGGAATGCCAGCTGAGTGGCATTTTCATCCTACTGCTCATGGTAAAGGAGCATGTGCTGGTATTGGAGCAAACCTCAAAAGAAATGCAGCGAAGTATAGCCTCCAGTGCTCTCATCAAGATCGCATCTTAGATGCGACTGCTTTATTCCATTGGGCAAAGAATTATTGTAAAGAAACTAAAATAGTTTTTAGTAGCAAAGAGGATCATGAGGAAACATTGAAAACACTAAAGAGCAGATTCGATGCTGCGGTAACAATCGATGGCACTGCTCAATACCATGCTTTCATACCGCTTGTCGATGGAAGACTCAAATTAAAAAAGTTTTCTGCATCTACTCAATGCGATTTCTTTCCAAAGCCAAAAAAGAAGCCAGCAGCGAAATCAGTAGCTGAATCTAATAACGCCAAGAAAGGATTGACAAAAAAAAGCAGCTAATAAAGGTGACAAATAAGGAGGATAAAAGTATGGATATTTGAAAATTTAAAAACTTCATAAATTAAGTGTAAAAATAGTTATTATATAAATTGATCTATTGTGATTAAGATTAAATTTTACTAAATTATTCATCTTTTTATTATTATTATTATTATTATATATTAAATTAATTATTATTAGAAATAAATAACAAAATTAAATTATTCAACATTTCCATAGAAAAAAAGTGATTTTTATTCCTGAGGTTAACATATTATGGGTATTACAGTATCGAGGCTATGAAATTTTAGTTGGGTATGTTACATACCATCGGAAAGGCTAATGTGTCTAGTTTCTCTGCGTAAGTTTAATTTTTAAGGTTTACACACAAATATGAAAAAAATTAAAATAGTGCAAATTTAAAAACCTTTGTCTTGAGTTACAAAACATTTATTTTGATAGATATCCCACTCGCATCCCACTAAGCGACAAAAAAGGTTTTAAAGGAAAAGACCTAAGCTTTCTTTTGAGAAAAAAAAATTAATAAAAAAAGAGTCCATTTTGGAAAAAAAAAAGTCAAAAAGGTTTTTGATTTTTCAAAAAAAAGTAAAAAATTGTATGTCTTGAGTTACAAAACATTTTTTTTTATAGATATCCCACTCGCATCCCACTAAGCGACAAAAAGGGTGTTAAAGGAAAACACATAAGCTTTCTTCTGAGCAAAAAAAAAAAATTAAAAAATGGGTCCATTTTTTTAAAAAAAGTCAACAAAGTTTTAGATTTTGCAAAAAAATTCAAAAATTTTAAATCTTGAGTTACAAAATATTTTTTTTGATAGATATCCCACTCGCATCCCACTAAGCGACCATATAGGTCGCTTAGGAAAAGACCTAAGCTTTCTTAAAAAAAATAAAAAAAAAAAATAAAAAGGGCCCATTTTGAAAAAAAAAGTCAAAAATATTTTTGATTTAAAAAAAAAAAATCAAAAATATTTTATTAAATTTTTTAATATTTTTTTTCGAAAGATTGCATAAATAGCTATCTAAACTATTTGGGACACATTTTGCTAAGAACAATAGGTAATAAGTTATATGGATAAAAAAAACACCTGTTTGGCCAAAATGTCAAATTTTGACCTCCTATAACTCAGAGATTTCTTGACCGATCTTGTTGAAAAATGGTGTCCGAATTACTATCCAATAGAACTAACATTGGTGCAAATTTCATCGCGATCGGAAGACATCGATTTCAAAAGTTGGTTCACTTGACGTGAAATGCCCCATATATGAAACCTATTTAATAATAAACAAAATAAATAAATCGTTACTTTAATATAGAAAGCCCCTTCGTGTTTTTTATAAGCCCAGATTTTTGATTATTTCGATAAATGGTCCAATCATATATCATATTTACAAAAAAATTCGGCTTAAAAAAACACGATTAGGGCCTTTCTATATTAAGGTAACCAAATGCTAATTAATATTAAAAATTTTGGATTTTGTGTTTATTTTAACTAATTTTTATTAAAAAATAGTTAAAAATCAAATTTTATTTCAATTTATCATTCACTTGTAACTTGTAAAAATTTTTCTGAGGGTCTCTGTCGACCCCAAGCTTTTTTTCTACAATTCTACAAGTTTACAAGTGCAAATTTAGTTTAGTGAAACAAAACCACTGGTAGACGTATGACTTGTAGACTTGTGACTTGTAAAATTCACTTGTAGCTACAAACTTGTAATTGTATTTTGATGAAACGCAATTATTCACAAGTTCACAATTTTACAGGCAAAAACACTTGTAATTGTGAACTTGTAGCTTAGTGAAATAGGCCCCTGATCTGTAGTTTTTATATTGTCTCATTTCAAATATTGTATTGTATAAATTTCAAAGCAGTGCATTTAAACTTTGCAAGTCTTCAACCTCCCATTACTAGTTAATATAATGATATCATCTTAAAACAATATGGTAGTTTTTTTTTTATCAATAACATGCATAAATTTAGTGTGTTTCACTGATGTAGTTCTATAGATATAGGAGAATTAATAATTCATTTGTATGGGGGGAACCCGATTCCACCCTCGTATACCCTTCCGATTTTGGCGGAACGTGTAGTTTGTTTTTAGGGTTACCCGCAGCAAATTTAATGTGCATAACTATTGTAGTTCTATAGATATAGCACAGTTAATAATTATTTTATATGGTGGGTAAGTGACTTCCCCCACCTATATCCCTAAAATTTTGTTATAATATGCGGATTGGTCTAAGGGCTACCCACGTAAAATTTTGCGAGCGTCGCTATTATTGTTGTTGAGATATTAATAAATCCGTAAAAAGGGGCATTTGACACCACTGTGCGTCGTCTAACTGTACCGCGTTACGGTTCTTCGAGGTGTATATTAACCACATGCAATCGACTTTGGTCTTATAACCTAAAATAATTTGGTATATGGTGGAGAACCAAACAAAACTCGTATTGGAAATTGGTGGAGACCATAAAACTTAGGAGCTGAGTTCGAAAATTCCGGCTTTCTCGAAGGTATAGGACGATTGGCGATTCCTGGACGAGGCTCTTCCTAGGCGTATGCCGTAATTGGTGATGGCGTTATGTATTTTATACAGGCCAAATAATTCTTAGCTGCTATCGCAGCAAAATAACTTAAAACTTAAACAAACAAACAAAAAAAGTGAGTTGGTATTTCTTAAATTTTTAAATTACTTTATTTAATATGGAATCTTGTAAAGCCGGGTAAGTTATTATTTTTTGTTAAAAAAGCACATAATTATTTCCATATAGAAGCAGCAAACAAACCAAACCATATGTCGTTCCTTTAGATGGGGAACTAAATTTTCATGGCTGCAAATTGATGGTCACGTCAAGAGGTGTATGTAATATTACCATTGTAGGTGGTTTAGCACACTTAACTCGTCATAATGTAAATGAAAATCACAAGAAAAAACTTATTTCTGCCAAATCCACACCAAAAATTGACAGCTTTTTGGAAAATGTTAAAAACTGTCCAATTACCGAAGCTGCAAAAAAAAATTTAAATAAAATTGAGTACATTCGTTGCTGAACATAATATTCCTTTTACTTTGTTGGACCATCTCAATTTAGTTATAAAAGAGGGAATAAGTGATTCTAACTTTGTAAAAAAAATTAACATCAATAGAAAAAAGGACAACAGATAATAAACACTGTTACGGGCCCTAAAAACATTGAAGAAATTTAAAATTTTTGTCAAAATAGTTATTATTCGCTGGCGATAGATGAAAGCACTGACAACAGTGTCTCAAAAAATCTTGGAAGACAGCACTTCTAATGGAATTTTTTCGGCTACGGTGGATGTTTTAAAAGAAAACAATATTCCTTTAAAAAACATGATTCCCATTACCACCGACAACTGGCATGTGATGACAGGTTCATCAAATGGCGTACAAAGAAAATTTAAAAATATTATCCCAAGCCTTTTCACCAATGGATGCATTTGTCATATATTAAATTTAGTATCCAACTCAGCTTCTAAAGTGGGAATACCGGACACTCTTGTGTATTTTATTAACGAAATACACTTTCATTTTTCTAATAGCTCCCCAGCAAAAACTTCGCTTACAAAGCTACAATGTCTTTTTAATAATGTCTTTTTAAATAACTTACTTTTTAAGTAGTAAAGTCTAAAAAAACAAAATAAACAATCATTTATATCATTTATATTTATATCAAGAGAGTTAAAAAATCCAATGTTTATAATGACACTTTTGTTTTTACAATATGTATTAAAAATAATCAACTCTATAAATCTGGAAATGCAATCAGAAGACGCAAGAATGCATATATATTTACCACGATTGAAATTTCTTTTTCGACAAATTGCAAGAAATCCATCGGCAAATGTCGAAAGATTATTTTCAATTCAAAACATTATAAAACAAAAGAAAGGAACAAACTCCATTGCAAAACATTGTCTAATCTTATTCAAACCAAAGATTTACTTAAATCTTCAAATACTTGCTGTTTCAATTTAAATGTTTCCAACAAATTATTATCCAAAAATACATAAAAATTTTATATTTGTATTTAACATCTCAATTTGTTTTGTTATTTATATAATTTTTGTTTTTATAAAATGTTGTAATTATAATTAAACAGAACTGAATTAAATTTTAAGTTATTATTATTTCTATGCTTTAAATGAATTGTTATACGTTTTTCTTGTTTTTTTGTTGTTAATAAATATTAAAAAAAATAAATTGTTTTAGTACCCTGGGGTTAAAAAAAGTACTCTCAGTAAAATATTTTGATACCGAAAGAAAAAATCATTTGCCATCCCTGAGAAGGACTGATTGGGTTGGGCAACATGCTATTCTCTCTCGCCTTCTCCCTGACCCTCCGATCATTAGAGATCGAAATAATATTGAAATTGCGGTCAACAAACTGACTAATGCGTAGGAAAAAACCACCTTGGAGGACTTCCGAGATTGCGAGCACTCGTAGAGAGTGTCGCAAACTTTTCAATGATGCCAATTCAAGATCCTGGTAAGGAACGCGAAACGCAAATCCTGGAGATCCTTCTGCAGCGGCGTGGAAGGATCCTCTGAGACGAGCCGCTTGCGCAGGATCTTGTCATCTTCAGACGCTGTCCCGAGTTACATTCAGACATCGAGCGGCAGCTGGACTACTGGCGGAAAGGAAACCCTAGAGGTTTTGATGGACGCACATTTCCCTGGCAGTGTTCCTCTATCTGAGGGTAACATTGCGGAATCTTCTGTTGGGCCTTTTGAAGTCACAATTCTCATAAACGAGGAGAGACAGAAATGGGCCCTGCGTAGCTTTGACCCATATAAATCCTGATGGCATCATTCCGGCTGATCTGCAACGGAATGAGGATTTAATCATACCCTGGTTGACTCGTATATACTCGGCCTGCTTAGCTTGGTCATATATTCCGGAGTCGTGGACCAGATGTACTGTAGCCTTCATTCCCAAGGGAGGGAAGGCATCTCACACTAGACCCAAGGACTTTAGGCCTATTAGTCAATCGTCCTTCCTCTTGAAAACCATGGAAAGGTTGATTGACCTGCACCTTCGTTCATCCATTGACCCGAACCGACTTTCCTTGTCTCAACATGCCTACATGAAGGGCAGATCTGTTGAGACGGCTTTACACTCGCTTGTGGGATTCGTAGAGAAATCAATCGAGCACAAAGAATATGCATTGGTGGCCTTCTTGGATATTGAAGGGGCCTTTAACAATGTGACGCCAGAGACGATTCTCGCGGTGCTTCATAGGTAGACTTCTGACCAATAGTCATTATCTCTTCTATGGGAACTGATACTATTTTTAGATTAGCGAACCGAGGCACTCCATGAAGTGCAAAACTGTTGCATATGCTGATGATGTTGCTGTAGCTGTTTCTGGGCCAGTGCAGCACTGCTAGTGGACTTGGTGTGAATCCTGGGAAAACGGATCTTGTGCTTTTCTCCAGAAGATACAAAATCCCCTCGTTCCCACTACCGCGCCTTAATGGAGTGGATCTCAAGCTCTCGGATAGTGCTAAGTATCTGGGATTTATTCTAGACTCTAAGCTATCCCGGAGCCAGAATATTCATGCGAGAGCGGCTATTGCACCTGGAAAATTAGCCCTAGGAACGCGAAATGGGTTTTTGATATGGTGGTTGAAGGCTCTAAGTACATCCACATATTGTGGGATAATTGAGACAATCCTGCGAATCTCTGCACTAATGATTACGGGTGCGCTGCGCAGTACTCCGTCTCGTGCTCTATTTGTAATGATGCACTGGCTACCGGCTGATCTAATGGCCAAACAATTGGTAATAAATTCGACGGTTAGGTTAAGTACTGTAGGAGCATGGCATCCGTCTATTGTGGGAAGTATATATTATCTCCCTGTTAATATTGACTATTGCACTCCCTTACCCTTTATTGACAGACGATTCTCTGCGTCGTTGGCGGGCGAATCTCCTTCTCCTATGGACACGTTTGTCATATATTATAACAATATTTGCCAGGATTAGCTCATTCGGAGCCAGGATATAAAACACACCTTGTATTTAATTATTATTTTCAAAGGCCCATAATCATAGTCAAAAATAAAGTACATTTTAAGAGAATTAAACTCGACTTTACTTAAGAGTGGACTTTAGGTCTATCATAGACAAGTTAAAGTATACTTCTGACGCTGAAGTCGACTCTAAATATAAAACTAGCTGAAGTTTTTAACTCGTTTAACAACAGCATCAGCTGTTCTTCGCCGAGTAAAAATGTTCGTCACAAAGTAAAAAATGTTTAAGTTACAAGATATTGGTATAGATTTTGCAATTATTGAACATTTATCAATAAAATTAGTACCAAAATATCGTAATTATTATTAATTAATCTTATCTTTTCCACAACAAACAACTTTCTTTCTTTAGATGTCCCGGTTACTTTTATTGTTTACGTTTTTTTGATTTTTTTTTAATTTTGTATGTCCGTTGTTCAGCGTTGCCACTTGTCTGTTTTTTGTTGTATATTGTATGAAAACATTTTCTACATTTGCGGTGGCACCCAGTTAAAGTCGGTTCAATTTAAAACATACTTTAATTTTGACTATGGTTGCAAATTAATAAAAAGCTGGTTTTTATTTTAAAGTTGTTTTTAAAAAGAACCGACTTTAGTGTTTGACTATGATTACGGGCCTAAGTGTTTTATTCAGAAACATTAATATATATACATAACTCAGGACCTTGCAGGATATTAAAGGATTAACAGCAATTAACCGTGAAACGTCTAGTTAATTTAATGGTTGGCTAAAGACTCCCCGAACTGTCAGAAGTCCTAAACATTTATTGGTAAGATTTTGTGGAGATTAGTGTGTTAGTCACTACTACGCCTGGAAACTATGGCCATTAGTGTTCCTGTGCACTACAACTAATGTGTCTGGGAACTATTTGTAACTAGTTGTAACACCAGTAGTGTCCCTGTACACTACAACTAATGTGTCTGTACGCATGTACGCAAGCACACACATTGTATAAAAACAGTTAGTCTCGCATGAGCATTGATAGAAGCAGGTTGTGTTACGCTTTTATGCTTGTTTATTTCATTATTTCAGCTATTTGTTTTTGTTTTTGCTAGAGAATAATACTCAACTCATACAACTACAATATCTAAAAACTGTAGTGGTGTGAGTTTGCATTTCGCTGATTTACACCTACGCCATAAACATGTTACAAGTTGTTTATGGTGATAAACTAGTTTGAGAAACATGTTTCTCCATACAAAACAAAAATAGGTTTGTAACTACCCTGCAGTTCACTGCACTAGTTCCGCTACGTCGAATTCGTTGGCCACTAAGAACTACTACTAGTGAATTTTCAACCCACTCGCAACGTTATTGACTGGTGAATTTAACACGGGGATGTCATTGCAAGTGGCCGATTGGCACATTCTGCATAACACTTCACTATTAAATTCAATAGTGAAAATACTCCAGCATTTGAGAAAAAAAGAAAAAATAAATTTTTCTGAGAGCGGGGTTGAACACATAACCTCTCGTTTTCTAGTCAAATGCTCTAACCACTGTACCACTGAGCTCTTATTTGTACTGCTCTCTAATTGTTATTAAGAATAACATGTGAGTCTACTCTCTATTTTTGCCTTTTCTACATCATCACTGAGAATGAAAACACAAACGGCCACATTCAGCATTACATGTGGCCATCGAAGTGGTATATTTTAGAGGATTTTATTTTTCTTGAATTTATTTTCAAAAACTTAGGACAAATAGGTTTCTTACCAGAACGAGATCTCCTTTTCTAGGGGACCATACCCGACGTCTTAAATTATAATGGGTTGATTGTTTATCTGCCGCGGTCTGTAGATAATACCGTACTATTTGGAAAACTTCATGCAGTTGATTACAATTATATTCAGGACTTGTATTGTTGTCTGGAACTTCCGAGTTGGTTTTATCATCAAACAAGGTGTTTGGTAGCCGTAGTTCTCTGCCGAGGGATAAATATGCCGGACTGTATTTTGTGGATGATTGATTACTAGAGTTTACTGCCAATGTTAGTTCGGGCAATTGTTCGTCCCACTTTCTTTGGTTTTTTCTGTGTATTGAGCAATCATTGTTTTAATAGTCCTGTTAGTTCTCTCGGTCGGATTCTCCTGTGGCGAATAAGGGGTTGTATACCGTTGCTGAACTCCCAAGGATTTAAAGTACTTTTGACACTACCGGGCCAGTAGTATAGTTTAGTAACTCGTGCGATGGTTTTATTAATACCTAAATATCCGGCTGTAACATCATCGTGACACTCGTTAAGAACGCGATTCCTATCTGATTTCCGTACCACCAGTTTCCATGCAATAGGATCGCTTTCGTTATAGGAGGATGAATCAAAAATGTGTCTTCTTAAATTTCCATTTTGGTGAATTTGGTAATCGGGAGGCTTTTCCGGATCTGCTTTTACAGTTTCTACCTTTTTCTGGAACCATGGATAGTTATCATCTGGGATTTTCATGAGTGTTTGTACAACTGGAATTGTACCTTCTATGGGAACTGGAACTCGAGAAAGTACATCCGCGATTACATTAAAATTTCCTTTGCGATATCGGATCTCATAATCGAATTGCATTAGTTCTAAGGCCCAGCGTGCAATTCTTCCAGAGGGAGACTGGATTGAATTCAACCACTTTAGTGACTGATGGTCTGTAATGATAATGAAATGGTACCCTTCAATATAGTGCCTCAATTTTCTAATTCCCCATATAATTGCCAGGCATTCTTTTTCAGTAACGGTGTAATTCCGTTCTGACGTCGACAGTGTGCGGCTAGCATAAGCAATTATCTTTTCGCCATCGTCAAATTCCTGTGTCAGTACAGCTACTAAGCCAACATCGCTGGCATCAGTTTGTAGGATGAAAGTACGTGTGAAATCTGGACAAGTTAGGGCTGGTGCGTCCATTAATTTTTGCTTTATTTCTTCAAATGCTGCCTTCTGTTCAGTTCCCCAAATCCATTTTTGTCCCTTCTTTAAAAGCTCATTCAGAGGACTGGTTAACATCGAAAAATTTGGCACGAAACGCCTATACCATGCTGCCGTGTTTAAAAATGACCTTAGTTCTTTAAGTGTAGTGGGTTCAGGAAGATTTAATATCGCTTGTGCCTTTTCAGGATCGGTGTGGACTCCTTTTTCGCTAATCATGTGACCTAAATATCGTATGGTTTTCTTTGCAAATGTACACTTGTTTGGATTTATACGTAGTTTAGCTGCTATAAGTCGATCGAAGACAGTTTTAAAATTGAATAGGTGTTCTTCTATGGTACTTCCAAGGCCAACGATGTCATCAAGGTAAGCGAAAGCAAATGAATCTAATTCTGGACCAATAACAGAATCCAACGCTCTCTGAAACGTTGCTGAAGCGGAGTGTAACCCAAAGGCATAACACGCCAATGAAATAAGCCGCGACCTGGGACCGTAAAGGCTGTGTATATTTTGCTTTCTTGGGCCATAGGGATTTGCCAATATCCGTTACGTAGATCGATTGTACTGAAATATTTGCTATTTCTCAGTTTTTCGAGTATTGCATTTATCTGAGGAATAGGATAAGCATCTCGAATCGAGTTTTCATTCAACTGGCGAAAGTCTACACATAGTCGCCACTCATTGTTCTTTTTACGCACCAATACGATTGGCGAGCTGTACGGGCTTTTAGATGGTTCTATTTTTCCTTCATCTAATAGTTCATCTATTTGATTATTGATAATTTCTAGCATTGCCGGATTTCGTGGGTAGTATCGCTGACGGAGAGGTCGTGAATGTTTCATTGTAATTACGTGTTGGGTCACTTCAGATGGACAGTTAATAGCTTCGAAACGTGGCAGTTCGCTGTCTAAAAATTCTTTAACTTGCTGTTATATCTGTTGTTCATACGCTGAATCGACTGTTGATATTACCTGCAAAGAGCTATTTTGAGAAATATCGGAATTCTGTGAAATACCTGTATTGGGCGTTTTTGTTCGGGGAATAATATGCAGCTCTCGGCCTGTTTGTTGCAAAAAATTATAATTGGATCTAAACTCGTTCTCAGCACTAAGAAATCGTGTCGATACACTACACCATTCATTATAAACCAAATATTTACGGTTCCTTCAACAAGAATTCTAGATTGGTCCGCTAAATGAAGGGTATCGAAATCGGCAGCAACGATAGGAATTTGCATTTCTTCTACAAGTGACAAATGTATACAAGAATGAGTGGCTCCAATGTCAAAAATAGCAGATATCTTCTTATTTTTAATCATTAACCATGTTCGTAGGCGAAAGTCGTCATCGGGTGTAAGTCTGATTGGAAAGGTCATTGGTTTCAGAGATTTTCTTTCCTTTCCCTTGTTAAAGGATCTCTGCTCGAGTTTTCCGTACCAGATCGGCAACAATCAATAGTCTTTACATCTCTTTTACCACAATCCCAACAAAATAGCACCTGAGGTGTTGAACAAACAGCACGATTATGACCAGTTTCACCACAACGATAGCATACATATTTTGATTTAGGTGAAGCAACCGCAGTCTGTACCCGCCGAACTGCTTTCCTTTGCTTATTCTCCTCTGCTCGAATATTTTCATATTCTTGTGCCTGTATAATAAGTTCTCGTAACCTGTTGAATTCTCCTCTTTTAATATAAATCTTGTACTCTGCCCTGCAGTACTTATAGATTATTTCTAGTTGTTCGCTTGTCGTTAAATTGGTCCACGACAAAACATTCATCGGCTTTTTGTAACCGATTCCTGATAGCATCATCTAGATTTTCAAAGAATAAATTGGGTAAAAAGAACAACTTAAAATCTTCGACAAAATCTTTATAAACCTTCCAATTATTTTTATTGTTACGATACCAAGCTAAGGCATCGCCTTTTAAAAGTTCAGGCATGTAATTTAATAACGTGTTCTTAGGAATAGAGTAACACGTGGCCAGTTCTTCAATTCTTTCTAAAAAATAACGGGTCTTTTCCGCCGTCGTAATTTAGGCCACACTTACGTACCTTATCACAGACCTCCGATAAATTGGGTACATTATACTCTTGTTCATAGTTTATTCTCACTGGTGATGATGCACGCGAAACGTGAATACTAGGAATTTGTATATCTTTACCAGAATCGTAACTTGACCTCAAATTACTTATGTACAATTCATGCTCAGGGGGAATGTCATCGTTATCCAAATATGTCCTCAATCGGCTTCTCATCTCGTCTACATTTCCATCATCGTTCATACCCAGATCACTTAAACAAGTACCTAGAATGTCCTTTTTTAAAAGATTCACAAATGCTCGGCTCATTGTAACCAACTGTATTGAAATTTTCCACGAAATTTATATATTTTTTTTATCCAAGTAATTATTTTATAATCCCTGGTCGGGCGCCATTTATAACAATCTTTGCAGGATTAGCTCATTCGGAGCCAGAATATAAAACACACCTTGTATTTAATTATTATTTTCAAAGTGTTTTATTCAGAAACATTAATATATATACATAACTCAGGACCTTGTAGGATATTAAAGGATTATCAGCAATTAACCGTGAAACGTCGAGTTAATTTAATGGTTGGCTAAAGACTCCCCGAACTGTCAGAAGTCCTAAACATTTATTGGTAAGATTTTGTGGAGATTAGTGTGTTAGTCACTACTACGTCTGGAAACTATGGCCATTAGTGTTCCTGTGCACTACAACTAATGTGTCTGGGAACTATGGCGTTGTAACACCAGTAGTGTCCCTGTACACTACAACTAATGTGTCTGGGAACTATTGCTGTGTAATACCAGTAGTATCCCTGTACACTACTACTTGAGTTGAGCTTATTTGTGTTTATATGCGGTTAGTAGTAAAGCTATTACAAACTTGTACCAACTGTCCACATACGAGCACAGCCTAAGCTCAACTAAAGTTGTGGTGATCAGCACTTCGACCCCTAACCGATCGTCACAGAGTAGTAGTGATAAACATTACTAAGTACTACCATTATTGAGTAACTGATTTAAATATATGTTAATGTTAATCGCTGTTAAGTTCTCTTATACTATTATAATTAACATTATTTATCAACAAATGTTATACTTAACATTATTTATATTATTTAACATTATTTACGTTATTTAGCATTATTTCTTGAGAGTAATAAATGAGATAAAAAATTCAGAGTAATAAACAAAATATAATTTAGAGTAATAAACAAAATGCAATACAAAAAAAAATAAAGTGGCATTCATGAAAATTATAAAATTATAAAATTCATAATAATTTTATATGTATGTAACGAAAACTTCGTTACAATATGCAGATGGCTCCAAATCTGCGGTTGGTGGCTTCTATATTCCCCATCTTCAGAAGAGAGTGTGTTTCAGACTACATGATCAATGTAGTGTAATTCAAGCTGAGATTTCAGCGATTAAAAGGGCGGTACACTGGATGAAGTACTATAGGCTATTTGTTGTGAATATCCGAATCTGTACCGACAGTAAGCCTGCTATCAAATCCCTATCTGGAGTCTACTCGACATCCAGATTGGTACATGAATGCCGGGTATCTCTTAACGAGATGGCGAGACATTCTATCCTGGTGTTTTTCTGGGTGCCTGGTCACTCTGGTGTACCTGGCAATGCTATTGCGGATGAAATGGCTAAAATAGGCTCACGTCTATAAGCTGATGAGATCGATAATTTGGTCGGTATACCGCTATCTTGCTGTAAGTCATGGTATAATCTGACAAATTGCTCGATATCGAAACTCACATGGCCCGTTTTTGACCATCATAGGTCAATGTCCCTCACGGGGCTACCTCGGGCTAGGCTACGAGCTCTGATATCTGTGCTCACGGGGCACTGCCTGATAGGTGCGCATGCTAGGAGACTGAATACTCCATTTAATGACTTCTGTAGGAGTTGCCATGATGATGCCCTAGCAGGTGCTCTGACTGCGACAATAGGTAGTCCATTCTTGCACGGCCTAGCGGATCTATCTACTCTGGATGTCAGAAGGATGGATTCGTTCATTCGTGCATCAGGTTGGTTCGGCATTGAACCCAGTTATGACATGTGAAGTGCCTCTTGAGGTCCTGAGCATGATCCTTAGGGTAACACAAAGGGACCAATTCATGGACCCAAGTGAGCTGGTTGATACTAGCTGCCTTTATAACCTAACCTAACCTTATGTGCTACAAACAGCTATTTTTGGGTATAAGCGAAATGAGATGGTCTGACACGGGCGAAGAATAAATAACAAATGAACTCCACTTATCATACTCTGGTAAGGCAGCCAATGAAAATAGAGCATCTGGAGTTGGTTTTCTTCTATCCAAGGAGGCACATAAAGCTTTTATTAGCTGGAAACCCTACTCTGACCGCATACTAGCAGTAAGACTACGCATTCGCGCCAGAAACCTTACATGCATCCAATGCTAAGCGCTCACCGATGTATCCGAGGTTGAAGTGAAGGATGAATTTTATAGCATCTTGAATCGTGCAATAACATACTCGAATCGGGGTGATATTCTGGTAGTAATGGGCGACTTCAATGCTCAAACAGGCCCCAACAACACTGGCCTTGAAAGCGTTATGGGCGTGCATGGCTTAGGCAGGAGAACCGAAAACGGAGAATTGTTTGTGAACATGTGCGCCGAAAACAGCCTGGTCATTGGAGACACTCTGTTTCCACACAAAATAAAGCACAAAATAACGTGGGTATCACCTGACCATGTTACAGAGAATCAAATAGATCATATAGCTATCTCCAGGAAATGGCGCGGTTCACTGTTGGATGTGCGAAGCAAAAGAGGTGCTGACATAGCCAGTGATCATCACTTACTCATTGCAAGCGTGTGTATAAAGCTAGCAGATGTAAAAAGATAGCCACATGTGTATCAAAGAGGTTCGATGTAAATATACTGAAAATCCATTCTATCTCATCGAATTACTTAAGCTTCTTAAACGAATCGCTCTTAACGACCCATGAGGAACGGAAAGACTGGCAATTAACAAGGAACATGTTTATTAATGCAGACACAGATCATATACATAGTTCTTAAATCAATTAGACGTAAGGAATGGATATCTGATGAAATATGGCGAATCATAAACGAAAGGAAAAAACTTAAAGCTGCACTTAACTCTGCTACAACGAGAAATGGAAAGTCAACCCTTCAAAACCAACATGCTAACCTTGATCGTGAGGTAAAACGCAGTGTTTGTAGAGACAAACGTGCATGGACGAATTCCATAACGCAAGAGGCTCAACAACAACAACAAAAGCCCAGGCAGTGACAATATTTCTTCAGAACTACTTAAGGCAAACACTAGAACGACGGCAGAACTGATTCTACCAATTATAGAAGAAATGTGGACAACAGAGAGAATTCCAGACGAGCTTAAAGAAGGCATTATTGTTAAAATACCTAAGAAAGGCGACTTAACACATCGCAACAACTGGCGGGAAATCACTTTATGCTGCATGCTGAATAAAGTATTATCTCACGTTATAACCAAAAGGTTATCTGACGAACTAATGTCAAATTTAAGGAAACAACAGGCTGGATTTTACCCTAACAAGTCGTGCATGTACCATATAAACTCATCAGACGGCATGTATTGCTTGTGTATTGGGACATGTATTCGATACATATGTCAAAATTCACGTTATACATACGATTCATAATTTCCACGTTCAAAGGTACATATATAATTGCATGTGACATAACCTCTATTAGTTTATATGTTTGCTGTTTTTAACAATATATTTATTTAAAAAATTTTTAAATCACAATATATATATTTAATGTAATGAAACTTATTTTGTTATGATTTTTCTTTACTCGTTTTTGTTTTGATTTTTTTATTTTGCACTCACAGAGTGTTATATTTCAAAATCCAACACTGTTATACACACGAAAATAGAACATGCTCTAATTGCCAAAAATGTCACGAGTAATACACATGTATTTTACATACACAAAGTTTCATATGGATCACACGGTATGTATATCGAGCCCTTAGCGCCAAATTATAGTAAGCGACAAAACACAAATTTTTACAGGAAAAGGTTTTTTTTGATTATTTTGAAATTTATACATAGAATTAAAAATGTTATGATGCGATATAATATAATTTCGTTCAAGCTATTTGTATATTTTTCAAAAACATTTATAACAGTGTACTAAACTATAGTTAAGCTAAACGGACGTGTTTTTTTCTATCTCCGTAAATATCTCGTTTTTTTTTGATGATATTGACGGCTAAAAATAAATTAAATATAAATAAAAGAATATATATATATCTTTAACGCGAATGGACGCGAAATTATATTTAAATATACAATCGTTTTTTGATTAAGTCATAAAATATAATATTAAAAGTGCCAATTAAAGTTATCTTTTATTATTTTCGTTCTGGTGTTTGTTTTCTTTTTCCCACCAATAAAGAGAACAAGTGCAAAAAAATAAACAGAGAATACTCTTTATGAGTTTCTCAAGTGGTAATCACAGTGAGCGCAGGCTTAGCATGAACGGCAGAAATGCATATGTTTGTGAATGTTGAAGAAAATTCGAAAGAAAACAAAAATACAAGAGTTGATGACAGCTTGTATTTGACCGCCAAACAAAGTGATCGAGCTCGTTCATTATCCCCCGCTTTGTTTACGAAAGGTGTTTGTACAACAAAAGAAAATTTGCCGTTGACAGCTGTTGATGGAAATATGGTAACCAAAAGTAAACTTTTAGTAGCGCCTGAAGGTATGCTAAATAATTCACCCCCTAAAACATAAACCTGCACAGTAAGTACAAACCCAATTAACCATAGTACGGGAGCAATACCTAAAAATGTTCAGCCCAAATATAGTGCACAAAAACCACAAATCCAAGTGGGAATTGATAGGTACATTACCGTACTGAAACGAGGACGCAGCCCAAGATCCTCAAAAATCGCATCAACCGCAAAAATTCCTAAAGATAGGGAAATTGATAGGAAAACTACCGAAAACAGATTTTCTATTTTGCAAGATGAAGCAGCTGACCACCCAACATTACCCAAGTCGTCCAAACCCCCTCCTATTTATTTGAGAGAGCAAAATTCGAATGCTCTAATTAAGAATTTAATCTCGTTGGTCGGAGAAAATTCTTTTTACGTTGTACCTTTTAAGCGAGGTAACATAAGCGAGACTAAGATACAGGTAAATCATGAAAATGATTTCCGTAAGGTTGTTACCGAATTTGAGAACAATAAACAAAGTTTTTACACATACCAATTGAAGAGTAGCAAAGGGCTTCAAATTGTTATTAAGGGTATTGACTCTTGTGTAGATCCTGAAGATATAAAGGCTGCTTTGGAACATAACAAGTTTAAAATAAAAAATGTAGTAAACATTAGAAATCGCGAGAAAATTCCCCAACCAATGTTTAGAGTTGAACTAGAACCAGGTGATGTTAATCTCAAGAAAAATGAAACACACCCAATTTACAATTTAAAATATTTATTGCATCGTAAAATTACGATAGAAGAGCCACATAAGAGATCGGGACCAGTCCAGTGTTTAAACTGTCAAGAATATGGTCATACTAGGGCATATTGCAAACTACCCTCTGTTTGCGTGGTGTGTGGAGAATTGCACGGTTCTACCCAATGCGATAAATCAAAAAACGACTCAAAAGTAAAAAAATGCAGCAATTGTGGCGGAAATCACACAGCAAATTACAGAGGATGCCCAGTATATTCTATAGTTAAAAGAACATTAACACAGAAACCCGGTATTTATCCTGTGCAATCAAAGAACCTAGTTGATACCCATTATCCCCAAATCTCGCAAACCATGAATAATAAAGGTTCATAGTATTCTAAAAACGAATCCAACTTTTGCTCAAAACCCACCAATAGGAAAAGAAAATAACCCTAATATCAATGTGGAATTTGCAGACCAACATCCCACTTCTAATTTTAGTCGACTGGAAGCTACAATAGAGACCCTTGTGAAATCGGTTAACAATTTTACCAACTCTATGAGTAATATGATGCAGGAAATGCTTAAAATGCAATCCATGTTATTACAAGCTATCCTAAATAAGCCATGAACTGTTTGAAAATATGTTTCTGGAATGCAAACGGCATACGCCAACACAAAAACGAACTCGAATATTTTTTAAGAAACCAACAAATTGATATAATGCTGGTTTCTGAAACTCATTTGACGTCCAGAAGTTCATTTCGAATAAATGGATACGTAATATATGATACCAAAGATCCCAGAGGTAGAGCATGCGGAGGCTCGGCAATTTTAATAAAAGCTCGAATCAAACACTACTTAATGTGTGATCTTTGCGAAGATTATCTTCAAGCTACTACAATCTGTCTTGAAGATTTTCATCGAAACTTAGTGATTTCATCGATATACTCACCCCCTAGATTTTCAATTACAGAAAGTCAATATAATAGATTTTTTAAATCACTAGGCCCCCTTTTCCTGGCTGCTGGCGATTATAATGCTAAGCAAACATTCTGATTACCCCTAAAGGTCGTGTTTTGTTTGATACAATTTCTAAAATGGGTTTGAATGTGATTTCGAGCGGCCAACCTACCTACTGGCCTACTGACCCACGAAAAATACCGGATGTTATTGATTTTAGCGTGATGAAAAATATCCCTGGAGAAATGATTCAAGTTGAATCCTCGATGGAACTATCTTCAGATCACTCACCCACTATTGTTACTTTATTGAGCCCCCGAGAAATTGTATCCCCGACTGGTACTTTAGCGATGACAGGCACAAGAATTGATTGGCTCAAATATAAAAAATACCTCAGTACACATTGCTCGGAAAACATACCGCTAAGAACACCAGAAAACATCGATCACTCTCTTATCAATTTCGATAAAAATCTCAAACTGGCTGCTCAACATGCTACCCAAACCCCCCGACAAATCAGATATAATAGAATTTATTCTGCAGATGTCGAACGGCTCTTAAATGAAAAAAGAAGAGTTCGAAGAGAGTGGCAATTGCACAGATCCCCCCAACTCAAATCGAAGCTTAAAGATTGTATAAAAAGACTTAAAAAGCTCTTGGAATTTCGAAAAATGGAATCATTGAATAAATATTTAGAAAGCCTGGACGCAACCCCGCAATCGGATTACTCATTATGGCGAGCAACAAAAAGTCTTAATAGACCTGTCATATGTAAGCCCCCCTTGCGAAATTCAAGTGGTGGTTGGGCAAGAAATGATACTGAAAAAGGGAATCTGTTTGTTAATCATTTGAAAAACGTATTTACACCGAACACATCAAATGAAGCAATTGAGTTTCCACCTGTTGTACCCCATTTTGGAGCAGTCGTACCCCTAACGTTTTGAGATTCGAGAGATCGAAAAGGCTATTGTTGATTTAAACTCCAAGAAAGCACCTGGTATTGATAAAATCAGTAACAAGATGCTTATGGAGCTACCCCGGATAGCAATAAAAATAATTCTTTTTATTTTTAATGCTATATTACGCCTTGAATATTATCCTCCAGAATGGAAGGTTTCACTGGTTACCATGATACCTAAGCCGGGAAAAGATCACACAAAAGTAGAATCATACAGACCAATAAGCCTATTGTCCAATATATCAAAGCTATTTGAGAAGATACTTATGAACAAGTTGCACCCGATGTTATTGAAAACAATTGTATTCCGAATCATCAATTTGGTTTTAGAAGAAAACACAGTACTATCGAACAAACCCATAGACTTGTAAATATTGTAAGAAAAGCGTTTGAGGAAAAGAAATATTGTTCCGCTCTCTTTATTGACATTTCTCAAGCATTTGATAAAGTATGGCATGATGGTTTAATATACAAACTGAGTCAAAATTTACCCGCAAACACACATAAGCTATTGGAAAGCTATTTAACTGGTCGAACATTTAAGGTTAAAGAAGGAGACTTTTTAAGTAGTCCCCAACCCATTGAAGCTGGAGTTCCACAAGGCAGTATCCTGGGACCCTTTTTATATTTGATATATTCGTCTGATATGCCAACTAACAATCGTACTCATACATCAACATTTGCTGATGATACTGCTATTCTAAGCATTCATGAAAACCCTCGAGAAGCATCTCGTTACTTACAAAATCACATATTTGAATTAGAAAAATGGTTAAAACAATGGAAAATTAAAGTCAATGAGCAAAAATGTACCCATATAACATTTACATTGCGTAGAGAATCATGTCCCCCTATTCATATCAATAACCAAACAATAATTCAACAATCGGAAGTGAAATACCTCGGAATACATCTCGATCGTCGCCTTACATGGAAAAGTCATATAGATGCAAAGTTGATTCAAATGAAATTGAAGTCAATTCAATTAATTGGCTTATTGGTAGAAACTCTACGCTTAGTTTAGATTGTAAACTTCTACTTTACAACATGATCATAAAACCGATATGGTGTTATGGCATACAGCTATGGGGCACGGCCTCAGCGTCAAATGTTGAAAAGATCCAAAGACGCCAAAACAAGTTTTTAAGAATGATCACAGTTGCCCCCTGGTATATCAAAAACGCGAATATACACAAAGATCTAAAAGTGCCCCTTGTAAAAACTGAGATCACGAAAAATGCAGAAAAACTTGAAATTCACCCAAACCCACTGGCCCGCAACATATTAAATAACCGTGGCCACACTCGGTTAAGAAGGAGGGACACAGCAGACCTAATCCAAAGAATAGAAGGAAGAATGCCAATTTAATAAAAGCTAAATGAATAAACAATTTTTCGTCCGGCACTGGCTGGACTAATTAAATTATAATTATTAGATATAAGATTTGAAGTACTTGTTGTTAGTTCATGAATGAAGATACAATAAATAAAAAAATAAAATTGAAAAAAAAAAAAAAAAATTTATAACTTTTGACAATTAAAAATTCATGGAATACTTTATAGAAAAATACGACAAAATTTTTTTTTATTGAATTTTTGCATAGATACAAATTTTTGGAATTGAAATAAAACTTTTATTTATAAAAAGTTTTTAATGAATTTCACAGTTATGTAGATTTTTCTATTTAAAATGGAAAAATAAAAACGAATTTTGAAATTTATTATCAGCAATCCCGCAATTTCCAAAAGTGTCGAAAAATTCCAAAAATGGTAATTTTTAGTTTTTTGGCAAAATATACATACCAGGGTCGGTGTTATCGGGACCCTTTACAAAATAATTAGAAACATATTGAGCCACGTATAATCGGTTATTATATTTTGATATCGGATACGCGATTTGAGAATTTTTGCCCTAAAGTTTTATTTTACATAAAAAATAGGTGTTTTTTGAAAGGACCTGGTCCCCTCAGTAACAACAATTTTGAAATTAGTTTTCCTTTAAAATATCTTATGAGAACTTAGCTTCAGAAAGTAGAAATTCCTTATACATCCTCTTAGAAATTTTTTGCTATAACTCAAAAAGAAAAAAAGTTCTTTTTTCCCAAAAAATTAGCGAAAAATCTCCTTTTTAAAATTTTTTAAATTCAAATGCATATAACTTTGGACTTAGTCATTACTTTTAAAATATTCTTTTTCCGTTTGACACATGTGTTGTTAGTCCAATAAAGGAAAACTGGAGAAAATCGGGAAATATTTGGATACGCTGTTATCAAAAAACTGGAGTAGGGTGGGTAAAAATGTTAAAAATTTAATTTTCAAATGCGAATATCTCCTAAGCTATAATAGATAATTGATAGCTACGACGAGGTTTTTTGTAGTGCTCGATGAGATGATTCTATATGTATAATTTTTTTGAAATCGGAACTCAAACCAAGAAAATATAACATAAAAAAAATATAACATACCCGAGGTGTCCTACTTTGAGGGCCCTTGGTCGCGCCCCTGGTGGGCCCATGAGGTCCACATTCAAAACTTAAACTCGACAACACTTCTTCTTTGCGCATGTGAAATTTCATTCAAACCAATCTAACCATTTAGAAGTTACAGATTTATTTCCCTCTTTTTATACCCTTCACCTTCGTGAGAAGGGTATATATAAGTTTGTCATTCCGTTTGTAATTTCCACAATATAATTTTACGACCCTATAAAGTATATATATTCTGGATCCTTATAGATAGCGGAGTCGATTAAGCCATGTCCGTCTGTCTGTATGTCGTCTGTCTGTCTGTCCGTCTGTCTGTTGAAATCAATTTTCTGAAGGCCCCAGATATCTCCGGGATCCAAATCTTCAACCATTGTGTCAGACATGCTTTCGAGAATTTTGCTATTTAAAATCAGCAAAATCCGTCCATAAATAACGGAGATATGAGCAAAAATCCGAGACAACCTCTGAAAATTTCATCAAAAAAACACAATTTATTACATGCTTTGACAAAAAAGCAAGTAAATATGTTTATTGAGTCTTTTCTTTTTTCCAATTACAATGATTTTTTTTTTACTAAACGATAGAATAATATTATTCTTAGAACTATTTACATCTTGCTCTAATAAAATATAATAATGAAAAAGCAACTTGCTAGATAGAGAAAGTACAATACTAAAACGTATTTTGATATTTAATAGTAAACAAATGCTTGCTCCCGGCATAACCGTTAACGTACAGAGATATATTCTGTATAAAAAACAAAAACCTACAAATAGTCAACACTTAAAACTAAATAATAAAAAACAGATAAATCACGGTATCTTAATTGAGATCAACATTGAGTAAAACGAACTGTCCCATTAAAGAATGAACAAATATAAATAAAATCACAAGGTAAGTAGATAGACCTAATACTGAATGAAAAATCATAATCATAAATTCAAATTGCAGGGAAGACACAGTCTCCATTATATACTAGAAACAAAATTACATCAATCTAGGATAAATTAAAAAAATCATGTCCTAAAGACAACTAAAATATCAACATTAACTTATCACAAAGATGGGTTAATGCAACCCATTTCCCTAGCCCCTATGTGACCCTTGGGAAGCCTTCGCGTAGAATTCAGGGATGATATATGGATCCAAACCATCCGTATTCAGAGCACTTATAATACCAATAGGTATGAAACACCAGACCAATCCACGTTCTGTTCCAACTCGAAAATTTCATTCATTAGAATGTTGTCATGTGCGGCCAGTTTATCCACAAATCTCCTCTGGAGAGACATTGCATAATTACAAAAAGGCACAGCATCTGACTTCCCATAGATATATGAGTTGGAGTAACGCTTCGTACGATTTGCATAATTCTTGTTTATACATTTTCTCAGGATCCTTCTTTCGAATACTTCCAATTCCCTTGCCACTATTGGTGAAATAGTAAACCAGATTGGAAAAGCATATACCAAGGCGGACCTGATTGCAACTTTATTTTAATAGTTCTGGCGTGATTGTTAAATTTGTGTAGTTTATCAAAACTAACACCCAGGTATTTTATAGATGATTTAAATTGAATTTCAATGTCATCCATATAAAGATATACATAGAAACTTGCTTTCCGGGACCACAAATCTTGCACATTTCCCAGAGGCATTTCGAATACAGATGGCCTCAGATTTGGATGCATTTATCTTAATACCCCATTTTTTGTAGTAGTTACATATCTCCTCCAGGTGAGCGGCAGCTTTAAGCAGTGCGCGGTGCGGAGATTCATCATGCGCGTATAACAGGCAATCGTCCGCATATAGTATTGCAGCAGAATTATTTGTCAGGTGGGGAAAATCATAGAGAAACAGATTAAATAACATAGGCGCCAAGACGCTCCCCTGAGGGACTCCACTTTTCACACAACCATAATCGGACAGACAGTTTTTTATCTGAACTCTGAATGAACGGTTCGAGAAATAATTTTGGAATAATTTTATCAAGAATGGGTCAACTTCCAGCTCAATCAATTTATATAAAATACCCTTATGAAAGGCAGTATCAAAGGCTTTCTCAATATCAAGAGATATGGCCACAGTACATGATTTTTCGTGCAGATGACGAACGATGTCATTATGAAATTTCAGAAGCGCGTGTTGTGTTGAGTGGTAACGTTGGAATCCAAATTGATATGATGAAATTGGGTTAATAATAAATTCACTTTCCAGCTTTGCCTTCAGTATGTGTTTAAAAATTTTCCCTATATTAGACAAGAGGGATATAGGTCGGAAATCATTCACAGTGTTGTTAACCGCCTTTTTCTTAAGTGGAATTATTTTCGCAGATTTCCATACGTCTGGAAAATAGCAGTTGTTGAGACAATTATTAAAAATGATGACTAGGAACTGTAGAACAAGATCAGGAAACTTTCTAATTAAGAAATTAGACACACCATCAAAACCAGAAGATTTTTTATTGTTTAACCCATTAATTATATTTGTAACCTTTTGCACGCTTGTAAAGTGGTAAGCATCATTATTGTCCAAAGAATTAAACAGAATGTTAAACTGATAAATATGTGGCAACGCAGCATTTGTATATGAGTAATTCGATGGTCCAAGTCATTAACGGTGAATTGAGGTATAACTTCCCTGTAGATGCCAGAATAGTACTCCTTAAAATGATCGGCTATTTCCCTCTCATTAATCACAGTACGGTCATCAGCAGTGATCTGTTGGCAAAAGGGTGATTTTTTCCTTCCAACAATTTGGTACACACGTCGAAAAACATTTGGACCAGGTCTTATCTTCTCCAATATACCATTAAATCTCTCGGCTTGCTCCAAATTAACCAGTTCCTTAATTATATTCTTCAGAAGTTGAATTTGCTTTGATATTATATTATACTGATGCACACTGGTCGATCCCATAGGCCAAAAATAAAAAAAAACAAAGTGAAAAGTTTGTCACCAAATGTGTCATCACTATTTCTTATAAAAACAAGGTTTTAAAACTTATAGTTGTCTTTGTTTTATTCCTACTATACTCTTCAGGAATAGCTTCAAAAGTGAGAGCATGTTGACAGTTGGTTTTTGCAGAGTGAAAAAGTGGAAAATTAAGCGCAACTTTAAATTAATTAAAACCATATAAAAAAATGTTTTTTTGAAATAAATCAAAATTAATATTGAATTGGAAGGTATTAACTTAATTTTAAGATAATTACAATGTGTTTAGCTTCTTGTGTATTTTTTATAAAATTAATATTTGCCCAGTGTCATTTTTAGTGTTCGTTCGACCATATATTTCAATTTCAACTAGAGTTTTAGTTGTGTTTCCCCCTGATGTCTCCAATGGGATTTTTTCTGGTTTATTAGTTAATATTCCAAGATTCTAAAATTGGAAATTTCAGCTGCATCCTTTTGCATCTCTTTGATTTATGTCCCATACACCAAAGCGGCCTCGTTGTTTTCGATGTCCAACTTTGAATTTTTGTGAGGTGTTTTGTTAGTTTATGTTCGCGTTGCTTTGTTATTGTTATGCATGTAAAGAATTGTGTTTGTTTTTTCTTTTCCACGGACTTTTAATATTTTTACTTCATGAATTTGGTCCTTATTATTAATTGTTTCTGCAGTAGTCACATCTTATAATTGCAAACTTTCGCGCTGACATATTTTTTGATATTTGGTGCTGAAAATGCTGAAAAAGCTCGAAAAGTGAAGGATGTCGTGAAAAACTATATTAAAAATGAAGGCTACACATTTGAAGAAAGTAATTTAGAAACACGCTCAAATTATAATTGCAAAAAAATGTCAAAATTTTGGCAAAAATGCAATCGTATAAAAACAAAAGTTCAAAATACATATTCTGATTGGCTTGCCTAAAAGGAGTCGATTTTATTAAACTCACATGAGCGGGCGGACCACACCCAGATTTAGTTTGCAATTTTTTTTAGTAAGAATTCTTATTGATTTTTAATTTTTTATCAATTTTAAAAAGTTTATAGTTTCACTTATATGGGGAGTGGGTGTGGCAGTTGTACAATTACGCCCATTTTTGAAAAAAAAAATGTGTAATATCCTTATTATATATTGTACCAAAAATTATAAATGTACTATTATTTATTACCGAGATATGGAATTTTGATTAACTAGAATGTCATAACCTCGCACTGAGCGTTGTGGTGAATTTGGATGCTAAGGTATGGTAGGGGGTGGGTATGAGTCATCAAACACTCCCATTTTATCATTAAACAGTTCTGACATATTTATAAAGCCGTGACCGAAACTACAAGTTGATACCTACACTGCACAGTGGTTTCCCTTATATGAACAAGCGGTCAATAATCAATATCTCCAAAACTAAAAAAGCTAGGGTCTTCAAAATTTGTCACCTCATAGCATGCCCGAAGAACTTAAAGCTTGCAAATTTTTAAGAAAAAATATTAACAACTGTAACCACAGTAGCCCTTTGATCTTTCAAGGGTTAATTGGCTTTTAGATTTGTTTTATGAATTTTTGAAATAAAATATTTCAGTATGAAAATTCGTTTATTTTAAACAATTTAAGTAAATTTTTATTCCATTTTAATTCATTTGAATTATACACTAAAAAAAAAAACTAAATTAAAAAGTTATACAGAGTTATATAATGCAATATGAGGTATTACTAAGTAATATAAGGTAGTAAGGTAAATAAGACATTAATATACATATATCGAATATTAATCAAATTTAAAACTCCTTGACTTAAACTACTTGTTTTCTTTGTTAGTAAGTTTGTCCTCCAGAAATAAATGGATCTGAACTTAAAACATGCTATTTACAAGGGGATTTTGGTATCAAAAAGTAAATTTTTCAAAAACTTAATTTCAACAATCAAATGATGCAATTTTGTAGAGAAATGTTTATAGATGAAATGTACACTTACAGTTTTAAGAAAAAAATTATTTTATTTTTAGAAAGTTGAACTAAAGTCCATGCAAGGGTGTTAAGCAAAAATTTACTTATATTTTCACGCAATTCAGTGGTATAATTTTCCTAATAATACCATTTACCTTTAACATATTTGAAAAATATAACCTTTCAACATCAATAAAAAAAAATTATGGGGAAACCATAAACCGTTAAGAAGATATGCCCAAATCTATAAGACTCTAATTATTATTGTATTTTTGATTTTCCATGGAGAAAAAAAATGTAGCCCCACTTTCCCCCAAGCTCTTTTTTTAATAAAATGGGAGTGTCTTGTTTCGATTAAAAAAAAGAATAGTTTTCGGAACAGGATGAAAACTTAACATTTTTTGTCGAATAATAAACGAAATATCCAAACAATTATTATCTATGTATGGGTTTCGTGTAAATGTATGTACCAAATTTCTAGACTTTTGCTTGGATATAAACAATTTTATCCGAAAAAATCAATTTGGATTGTATTTAATTTTTTTTTTTAATTTAGTCCATATAATTCTCGGTGCCAAATTTCAATGCTCTACGACCACCCCTTATAATTTTTGCTCAAAAATGTATTGCATTTGGATTGCATGGGCGGTATGCGGTGGACATGGCCGATTTTAATAAGACTTAGCATACGTTCTTCTTTTGTTTCAGAAAATATACATATGTACCAAATTTCTAGACCTTTACTTGAATAGGGAAAATTTTATGCGAACAAATCTATTTGGATTGTATGGGCAGTGGGCGTTGGGCGTGGTCGATTTTGATAAAATTTTATTTGTTTCTTAGTTTGGTCCATATAATTATCTGTGCCAAATTTCAGCACTCTACAACCACTCCTTATAATTTTTGCAAAAAAATGTATGAAGCCATCCCTCTGTGGGGTGGGTTAGTATATTAAGGAGTGAGATCGAAAAATTCTTAACATACATATATGTTTATAAAAAAGAAACCACTAAACTTACAGCTTTAATTTTTTTTTTATTTGATTGAAATTATTATTACAATTTACAAAAAAAATTATTTTTATAGTTTTAATCACTAGTGATGAAATTTTGAACCTTTTTCGGAAACCCTTCCATTAACGTTTTTATAGTGCTTTCTGTCACTTTGCTCGAACATGTAGTCCATCTCCGTTTAAAATCTACCACACTTTTGGACACCTTTTTTGTACTCTTCAATTCTCTTTTAACAAGAGCCCAATATCTCTCCACTGGCCTTAGCTCCGGGCAGTTTGGAGGATTTGCCTCTCTTGGTACAAATACCACATTATTGTTCTTGTACCACTCAAGGGCTTGTTTGCCATAGTGACAGGATGCCAAGTCAGGCCAAAAATAAGTGGACACATTATGAAGTCTTATGAATGGAAGCAGCCTTTTTTGTAAACATTCCTTGATGTAAATTTCGGTATTTATAGAGCCCGTTGTAACAAATGAGTGGCTTCTTTTGCCGCAACTGCATATTGCTTGCCATACCAAGAACTTTCTGGGAAATTTTGTCTGCTTTTGGGTCCTAAACTTTTCTTCAACATTCCCTCGAGCATCAGCAACATAAAATTTTTGACCTGGAAGTTGCGAAAAATCTGCCAGAACATACGTTTCGTCATCCATTATGCAGCAAGAATATTTTTTTATAAAACTTGACTTCAATTTCCGTGCTCTGTTTTTGGCCTCTAAATTTTTAGTAGCGTTCCTGTCAGGAACTTTTTGAGCCTTGTATGTTTTTAAACCTGCATTAGCTTTAACTTTTCGTACCAAATAGTCCGAGCACTGAGCTAACCGGGCTGCTTTCCTACCGGATGTGTTGGGAGCTCTTTTGAAAATGCGTTCTATTTTTTTGGCTTTAGAAACATCATGTGGACCATTCCTTCTACCTGAACCAGGTTTTCTATCAACTGACAAGTTCTCCCGGTACTGTTTAATAACATTGGAAACAGTTTGACGGCAGACCTTTGTATGCTTGGCCAACTTTTTGTAAGACCAAGTTGGGTTTTGTTGAAAATATTTAATAATTTCAGTACGCACTTTTTTCTGGTCACTCATTTTAATCAGATTAACAAAAAAATTAATATAATTGACATTACACATAATAACTGACATGTTTTTCAAAGGTAACTTGATCAAAAAAAAATTCAAATAATACTTGGGTTAAAAAATGTAATGAAAAACGTGTGTTAAGAATTTTTCGATCTCACTCCTTACAGATTACACGCCCATCCGCAAATTTCCGCAACTAACTTCAGCACTTTTATTATCTTAAGAATCAGATTAATACAATGAAAAAGAAACCTATGGGGGAATCTTGGGGGAACACAACTAAAACTTTAAGTAAACATAATGAAGTTTTACAAAAAAGTAACAAACATATAGGTTAACTAAAACATTAATTTCACAAGAATTACAACACAAGTTAGTTTTTATTATTTTCTAAAGATAAAATATATACCTTTAACTTCAAAATCCATTGAAAATAATTTAATTTTGTAGACTACAGCAATTGCAAGACCGAATTGAAGTGCACTTTTGCTTTGAATTATTTTTCCAGCGTTCAGCTGCGCTTTGCAAATGAATATTTGCTCATGCTTTCAATTTTATTTTTAAAAAGTCCCGTTAGATTTCCAGTAAAAACCGGTTTGCCATTAAAAATATTGGATATTTAAGAGACAATTATTTTGCATTTTGTCTAAATATTTTGTGAACGTTTTATTTATTTTTGGCCTATGGGCGGAAACACTGTGCACTGGAAGTATTTTTGGCCGCCGACTCCATACAGCACCGACCACTGTGTGATGGCTGCATCTATTTCCAGTGCGGTGAAATATTTTTTTTAAGTTTTTTTGCCATCTATGTTTAATTTTAAAAAATTTACGTATATTTTCAGAAATAGGAATCTTAAAGTTTGAATGAATTATTCTTTCTTAATCAACATTATGGATGTGTGTAAGATTCGCATTCAATGTATCTAATTCGCTGTTTGACAGATTTATATACTGGATGGCATATTGTCGTTGGCCGAAATTTCCAGGTCTCGACGAAATTGAGACCAATTTGTGTTTTTATACGACATAAAATGACGTGGGTTATTTAGGATAATTTGCGCACATTGCAAATCTATTTCCAATTTTATTGGAAAGTGGTCCGAGAATGTTGGGCAACTATATATTCTTAAGTTGGTAGTTCCAGAGGCAGTAAAATGCGGACAAAGGAGAAAATGGTCCAAAAAGGAGGGACCATTAGGGTATGACGGCGCATTATCACAAATATGTGAAACATCCAATGAGTGATCAAGTAACCAGTCATTTAAAATTCTACCATTGCAGTTCTCAAATGACAAAAAAGCAACAAAACGTATGTTTGAATGTGTATTGGTTTCATTGTTTTGCGTATTTTGTTTTTTTTTGTGTTTTGTTTCTTTTGGCGGTCTTGTTGTATGTTTGGTTGTGTGTTGGTTTTATTGTTTTGCGTATGTTGGTTTTGTTTTGACAAAAAAGCAACAAAACGTATGTTTGGATGTGTGTTGGTTTCATTGCCTTGCGTATTTTGTTTTTTCTTTTGGTGTTTTGTTTCGTTTGGCGTTGTTGTTGTTTTTTATACAACAAAACGTATGTTCGGATGTGTGTTGGTTTTACTGCTTTGTTTTTTTGGTGTTTTGTTTCGTTTGTAACTTCTACAATTTTTAAATTTAGGATGCTGTACGCTGAAAGTGGGCAATGTACATACATAACATTGGTGTTTTGTTTCGTTTGTAACTTCTACAATTTTTAAAAGTGTTCTTGATAAATTTAGGATGCTGTACGCAGAAAGTGGGCAATGTACATACATATATACTAATTATAAAAAATAATAATGCATCCACAACAAAGGTGAAGGGTATATAAGATTCGGCATAGCCGAATATAGCACTCTTACTTGTTTTCTATACCACTGTGTGTCGCTTACTATAAAATTTGTTTATAGTAAAATATAAACATTGACTTACGATAAAATCTTACCCCCTATATTTTTCATGTTATTAACAATTTTGATATTCTAAGAACGCTAAAACATCAGTCGGTCCAAAAAAGTTTAATTTCTGCAATAAAACTAAAATTTTAAAAATGTCGCTTACGATAATTTGGCGCTAAGGGTTCGATATGTTTACATGTGGAAAAATGTCCCAATACATGACACAAAACACAAGTAATACATGCCGTCTGACCCCCCATTACACAGAAAAAAAATTCATAATTGGAATGAATTTTGTAATAAATATTATTAATCGAACTTGACTTTTTTTTCCCCAAACTTATTTCATTCAAAATAAGAACATGTTCATAAATATTATAAAATTTTACATGACGGAAATTTTTGCTTTTTTTTTACTTAATTTTTTTTTTTTTTAATAAATTGCATTATAATTGTATTATATAATGAATTAGTGCAAGAATATTTGCATAATAGCCATATATTGGCCAATATTTTAAGATAAAAAGGAGAATATCTGAAACTTCAAAATTATCATTAAACATAATAAAACATTCATAAATATAAAAGCATTTCATCCTCTTAAATCAATTTAATCATTTTCGCGCTTTTTATATAATTTTGTAGCTGAAAATCATAAAAAAAACTAAAAATTTTCCATGAAAAATTTCAAACATTTTTGAACAACATAAAAATAAAAATGAAATTGAAATTATATTTTTCAAGCCTTCTAGATTTTATTTCAAAACATAAAATATTAAAAAAATCATACTATTTAAGAAATTATTCCTTCGCCTGGGTAACGATCTTGAAGCGATGCGAGGGCTTATATACACTCTGTGGTCTAGACCTCCTTTGCGATTGAGCATGTTTTCCTGGCACTTTCGCAAAGGAGGTCGCGACTTCAAAGGAGCGTATTAACCAAAGGTTACTCATCTTGTCTAGATATTGGGGCGATAGTGTGTCCAATAGCTGTCGCGTCAATTATTATGACATATATCGTCTCGTGATATCCACGCTTGAGTTCGCCACTTGTATAGTAGAGGCTTTACCTGGGGGGTCACGAAACATATACACTCTTAAGTCAAGGTGAGTGGTAGCAGTGCCGAGGACCTGGATGGTTAGTTAGTGTTTAAAGAAACTAACCGCTAACAGCTCCCCTCAGCGTCAGGGTAATACGCTGTTGTAATGTAGTTGCCTAGTCCACGCACGCCGTCACTGCGTGGTTGGTCCGTCTTTACGTGCCTACTCGTGGGAACAAAATAGATCCTAAAAATTCAAAAACAACAACTACAGAGGAGACTTCCGATTTTAGGGAAACTAGGGAATCGGAAGGGGGGGTTTCGGACAGCACCTTAGAAGGTGAATTAACCCTGACAGACGTTCATGCTCGGATTCTGGAGCATGAAGGACAGGTGAGTGAACTGGATGTGGATGGTCTTTTGGGACTGTCGAAAGACTCCTTTGGGGAAACTAGTGCCACTCAGAGGTTGGAGGAGTTGGCTCTGTTATCTGATGATGAGCATGAGATCACTATGATTGCTGCTCAGAATCAGATAACGGAAACATCCCCTCCCACTGCTAGTGACAAGGACAACCAAAGGAGCCGTTCGGCAGAAGATGATCCACATGGCGCTAAGGTCGCCAATCTTGTTCGGCAGGCCGCCGTGGAGGAGTTGCCTAATGCCACTCCACGAGACACTGATAAGCCAGGCCGAACGAAAGAGGATAGGGCAAAAAATGGCACTAGGAAATCTCTAGTCTTTCTGGCAAAGATGGGAAAGAGAGATCCTGGGTCATTAACTGCAAAGGAGAAGTACCTTCTCAAGAAACACAGACAGGACGTCGCTAGATTTGAAAGAATCTACGGCCCTGTTAGTGTACTCTTGGGGGAGTCTTCTCCTGTTGAGCAGCAAGTGGTAGCTGCTGTCGATCTGGCTGACACCCAAAAGGGTATAAGGTCGACAGCTCCAACCACTAGCAGTGCGGTAACAACTAAGGAGGGGGGCTCTTCTACCATCCTACAAATCGGTGCTTCGGCTAGAACTGTGGATGGTAACAAGAAGCCTCCCATAATGGTGTCAGGTGCGAAGGGAGTGAAGAATCCTCCGGCCGATTCTCTTAAGGGTGGTATGGGTAACATTAAGGGAAACGGATCCGGTGGTCCTCAAACCTCGTCATCGAAGGCACCAGGATGCAGCAAGGCTTCGGGGAATGCTGGTGTAACCCCATCTAGCACTCTTAAGGGTACCCAAAAGGAGACCATTAAGAAGGCTAGATCTGGGGACGACCAGCCTTACTCGTCAACAAAGAAGCTCAAGAAGTCCCTGAGTCAGGACGTATATCTTCAGGCAGCGATAATTGATCGGAATGATCCGGATGGGAAGATCAGCACCGATCAATGGCAGCTGCTTGAGGCTAGACTCTTGGACGAGATGGCTTTCCATAGTGGTAGCTCTGAAGACGTATCTTTTAAAGGTGCTGACTGGGCTAAGGGAGTCAAGGTCATAAACTGCGGAAATAAAAATTCATTTGAATTCTTAAGGACCGTAGTTGGGAAACTTGGCGACCTTAATCCAGCCTTAAAACTTGAAGTGATACGCGCTTCAGAATTACCATTAAGGTCAATAGTGACAGTATGGATTCCTCCACCCGTAAGACCGGTGGAAACCATATTGGCACTATTGAAAAAACAGAATGTTGATCTCCCTATAGACCAATGGAAGGCGGTAGCCTCTATGGTGTGTAAGGAGAACAACGGGAGGGATTTCCGGTTCGCAGTGGATCGTAAATCCCTCGAGATTTTGGACAAGGTGAAAGGGGTTGTCAATTTTGGTTTTGGCACTGTCAGGTTTCGGTACTCGAAACATGACACTACCAAAGAGGCTGCTAGTGGTGCAGATAAACCTGCATCATTGTGAAGCGACCTCAACAGAATTGGCAAACTTTCTCACCAAATCCCAGACCGATGTGGCCCTGATCCAAGAACCTTGGATTAACCAAAATAAGGTTTGCGGGTTAGGGATAGCGGGATACACGTTATTTATCCCGTCCACTGAGGACAAGGTAAGAACGTGTATCCTGGCAAGGAGAGAACTCAAACTAATAATTTCTCATTCCTTTAGGTGCGGTGACATCACTGTTGTGAATAGGGAAACCATGGGTGAGCGGACGCTGACTTTGGCTTCGGTGTACATGCCGTATGATGCAGTGGATCCACCAGGCAATGAGGTGCAGGAGCTAACGGCGTACACAAAAAGGAGAGGTGCTATCCTGGTTATGGGATGTGATGCAAATGCTCATCACAGCCAATGGGGCAGTGCTGATATCAATAAAAGAGGTGAGTGCGTCTATGATTTCATAACTGTCAATAATCTAGTTATCTGTAACAAGGGCAACATGCCCACGTTTAGGAACAAAGATAGGACGGCGGTTATAGACATGACCTTGACGAACCAAGATGATAATTTCGTTAGATATTGGAGGGTATCCACGGACTGTTCCTTTTCGGATCATAGTAGGATCACCTTCACTTTGAACTTCAACTCGTCCTTAAGGGTACCATTTAGGGATCCTAGGCGGACAAATTGGGGAACCTTTTATGACAAGGTACGTATTGGGTTTGAACAGTTTAATTTATGTGAACTGATACCACCCAATTTGGAAATAACGGTGAACAATTTCACCCGTTTATTAAATGAGAGCTATGAGTCATCATGCCCAATGAAATTTCCCGGTAGGCGTAAACAGCCAAAATGGTAGACTAAGGAACTTCAAGTTCAGAGGTCGACGGTTAGGAAATCTTTTAATAGGGCAAAGCTCACTGGATTACAAGGAGACTGGAATAACTACAAGGTGTGTTTCAATAAATACAAGGGAGATCTGAAAAGAGCGAAGCGGACTTCATGGAGGAATTATTGTGAATCCGTTGATAGCGTCAATGAGATGTCAAGATTTCGGAGAATTTTATCCAAAGACCCAAAGGTCATAGGGTATATTCAAAGAGCTGATAACTCATGGACGGAATCTAGCTCGGAAACACTCTCCCTGCTTATGGAAACACACTTTCCTGGTTGTGAAAGTATAGGCACTAGGGCTGACGATCAGGGGGCTAACATGCCTGAGGGAACTAGTCATGACTCTAGACAAATTGAGGGAATAGTCACTAGGGAAAAACTAGCCTGGGCGGTAAAATCTTTCGACCCGTATAAATCACCGGGTCCGGATGGAGTATTTCTGGCGATGCTGTGTAATATCCCGGATACGGCATTATTCCTTTTGGCGGATATCTTCAAGGCCTGTCTCAGTAGGAGGTATCTGCCGCGTGGGTGGAGAGAGGTCAAGGTTGTTTTCATACCTAAGGCCGGTAAGGCCAGCCACTCGAAACCAAAGGATTTTAGACCTATTAGCCTATCGTCTTTTCTTTTGAAGACATTAGAACGACTGATAGATCTACATCTAAGGAGCAATATAGATACCCATCTCATTACCAACGCTCAACATGCCTACCTCAAGGGTAAATCCGTTGAGAGTGCGCTTCATGAAGTGGTCGGTTGTATAGAGCACAGTCTGAAGCATAGGGAATATACTTTAGCTGCGTTTCTTGATATAGAAGGTGCCTTTAACAACATCAGGACAGAGGCAATTAGGAACTCGTTAGTAGAACTTGGGGTCGACGACTTTCTAGTGAGTTGGATAATCTTAATGCTGGAAAGCAGGATTATCAACTCAACCCTAGGGGACGATGTGATCAGAAGACGGGTTACCAGAGGTCCACCACAAGGTGGAGTTCTTTCTCCTCTGCTGTGGTTACTGGCGGTTAATCCTATTCTCAGGACCTTCGAATCTAAGGGTAGGAAGATAGTCGCCTATGCGGATGACGTGGTGATCCTGATCAAGGGAAAATTTCTCTCAACTATCAGTGACATCATGCAGGAGTCGCTTGGCGATCTCTCATCCTGGGCAAAGACTAACGGGCTGGGTGTAAACCCATCAAAGACAGAATTGGTGTTGTTTACTAGGAAGTATAAGGTAGAGAACTTCAAATTGCCGAAACTAGACGGCGTCGAGCTGAGTTTATCAGGGGAGCCAAGTATTTAGGAACCTTCCTTGACAATAAACTGTCATGGAAAATAAATACGCAGGAAAGATTGAAAAGGGGCCTTAATGCCTACTATACATGTAGGAACTCAATTGGCAAAAACTGGGGCTTGCGACCTAGTATGGTTAATTGGATCTACACTTCTGTTGTTAGACCTATTATTACTTATGGCTGCACAGTGTGGTGGGAGGCAATGAGGAAACGTAGCTACAGGGCTATACTCAACAAGGCTCAAAGATGTGCATGTCTGGGTATCACAGGTGCTCTAGGCAGCACCCCGCAGGCGGCGTTGGATATAATCCTGAACCTACTACCATATGAGATATGCAGCAAGGAACTTACTCAGACTATCTGAGTCTTCCTTGGTGAAATCCTTGCGGATAGGACACACTATGATACTGTATGAAGCAGGTCTTGTTAGTCAGGGCATTACTCCATCTGGAATCTCTGACTATAAGGTCGCAACCTTCAGCTTTGGTGCTTCACCCCCAGTAGAATTCCCCACTAGGGATAAGTGGGCTGGATCCGATCAACTGTTTGATGGGTGCGCAGTTTTCACAGACGGTTCCAAAATGGATTCTGGTACGGGGGCCGGGGTTTATTTGGTCGACCAAGACATCAAGCGCTCATATAGACTCTCTAACGAGTGTAGCGTCTTCCAGGCAGAGATCTTCGCGATCTGGAAAGCCACAGAGTTGATAGGGACACACATCAATAGGGGGTCTGCAGTGACAATATATGTAGACAGTCAGGCGGCACTGAAGGCCTTGGAATGTCATTTAGTACACTCCAACCTAGTAGAGGACTGTAGGAGAGCTCTGGAGGAGCTATTGGCACACTACTCAGTGAGATTGTGTTGGGTGCCAGGGCACTGTGATATACAGGGTAACGAGGTAGCAGATGAACTTGCTAGACATGGTTCTGATTTGGACCATGACACTAGGGAACGGGCTGTTAGACCACCCATTTGTCACTACTACAGGGTAATATACAAAAGATTCCGGGACTGCACGAATCGATCCTGGTGCAGTAGAACAGATTGCAAAGTGTCCAGGGCCTTATGGCCAAGACTGAATGCGAACGCGACTGGGACACTGTTAGAGTTGGATAGGTACAATCTCAGGATTCTAGTAGGAGTGATAACCGGTCATTGCTCAATTGGAGCCTTTAAGGGAAAATGGGATATTGACACACAGGACTTCTGTAGAGTATGTGGGGATGCAGAGGAGATAGAGACAGTAGAGCACATTATGTGCAACTGCCCTATGCTACAGGGTCACAGACTTAAATGGCTAGGAAATAGATTTCTGGATGAACTTGGTAGTGTTGCTGGCTGCAAACTAAGCAACATACTAGGTTTCATTAAGGGAATAGGGTGGCTATTTAAGGGACGTTCTACGGCAGGTCCAAATCCGTAAAAAGACTTATCTTTCCTTTCTTTCTTCTTCTTTTTATCAGACGGAATTTTGGACTTCTTTTTTGCTTATTCTAATGCTATCATCTTTATCTTTATCTATCTCTATTGAAGGGAATCACAATGGACCTCAAGGTCTCTGGGTGGAAGTACACTTAGTGTACACCCTTCTAAACCTAACCTAACCTAAGAAATTATTTATAAATGTTATGAATTGCAATCAATGAATTCGAATCATAATATTTATGTTGAAACTTTTTTCTGTGTACGGCGTCTCACCAACATATCAGAGAAAGCCGGGCTGAAAATCAATATAATAAAGATAAAAGTTATGAGAATAAACTCTGTGAAATTGGAATCCCTTTCTAATAAATAATGAAATATTAGAAGAAGTTGAAACATTCAGTTACCTCGGAACTGTTATAAACCGAACTCGGGGATCTAGTGAAGACATTGAAAGCCGAATAAAAAAGCCACAAAATCTTTTGGCCAGCTCAGCAAAGTATGGAAATCGTCTTCAATATCACGCCGTAATAAAATCAACATCTTCAACACCAACGTAAAATCAACTGTTATATAGCTGTGAAACTTGCAACGCTGCCTCCCGAGACATTAACAGATTGCAAGTTTTCGTGAATAAATGTCTCCGAAGAGTTCTACGAATCTTCTGGCCACGAACCATCTCTAACAACAATCTGTGGGCTGAAACACGTCAAATACCGTTGTGTGTAGAAATAGAGAAGAAAGTGGAACTGGATAGGACACACACTCCGTAAGCCATTATCCGATATTGCCAGGAATACCATAGAATGGAACCCTCAGGGGAGTTGCAGAAGAGGCCGACCAGCACAGCACATACATGGCGAAGGCAAATTGAAATGGAAGCTAGAAAAATGCATAAAAGCTGGAGTAAAGTAAAATCTATTGCGATGAACAGATCTTACTGGAAGAAGTTTGTTGAGGCCCTATGCTGCTTATAGGATCGAGGGGAATATATATAATACATGTATTGTTAACTTTAACGTTATTTTTTGTTTTTCTTTAAAATTAAAATATTAAATAACCTACAACAAAACTTCATTCTTTACTTTTTTAAAAAATTCAAATTATTCGAATAACTCGATTAATTTTAAACGTGTGATCGAATTATTCGAACAAGAGAAAAATCGAACAATTTTATTCCCCTAATATTTACTCAAAAAACTCTGCGTATATTGTGAATGGTAAGTGTTTACAGAATATACAAGCAATTACATGCACTTTGTAACAAAACATTTGCTATAGTGAATTATGCAATGACAGTTTTCGTTTAGTTTATGTATAGTGATAACTCAGTATTAATTTTTGCAAAATAATAAATATGTCATTTGAATGGTATTCATGCACATCTCTGATACACACACCAAATACTGAATGAAATACACTTTTATTTTAGTTGTTTAGCTTCACGAACATATTTTGGCTTAATGTCACTTAAGGTTTTTTCAAACATTTTTTTATTTTGATTAAAAAAATAAAAAAAATTTGTTGGCCACGCCTACTTCTAGTGCTCATATCTGACAATGTTTTTGGTTATATCTTGGAAACTATATTTTGATCTTTCGCAATATACATATATGTATATAAAATGATAGGTATCTGGACCGACCATGTCCCGATTGTGGAAAAAAACATATGAGTTAGTATCTGGATTATTTAAAAGTCAAGAGATTAAGTTTTAATTTAATGTAGAATTTGACTATATAAGTCAGGTGTTCTATAATATTCGCCGAATTGATTATATTACATTAGAACAAAATACAGTTTCCAATATATAAACAAAAATATTGTCAACTTTGGAAAAAATAGCGTGGATGTAAAACATTTTTAATTTTTTTTTACTCTCTAGAAAACTCCATTTTGTAAGTGATTTCAAAAATATTACTATAACTGACATAAGACAAAAAGGTATTTTTTAATGCAAACGGATGACGTTTCCACTACACATGTGAGCTGCCTTATTCGGAATAAAAATATGTATGCTAACTAGTGAGATGTAGTGCGATCACTATTCATTTTTAACGACAATTTTAAAAACAATAAATGACGACAAATTATATAAATAGTAAATGACGACAAATTTATAAATAATAATGAAGTTTAAAATAAAACTTCAAATAAAAATCAAAGTTCAGATTTCTTGTGAAATATTATGTGTATATTTTAAACTAACCTTGCTACATTTCCATAACGTCTTAATGAAACTGGTCCTGTTTCAAAAGCCCAATAACCAACTTCAGAAAAATTTAAGGAGGGATGCTGTAATCTACGGCATAATTCATGAGAACATCGTACCAACATGTGCATGCAATGGGTGCATATTGCTCCCATTATTAATGTCCCAAATAAGCCCATGTATAAGCCGGCATTCTTAAAGGCATCTGGCATAGCTAATATCCCAGTGCCAATGTTACCTTTCAATAAATGTATCATTGTATCCAAATTAGAAGTTGGATGATCCAAGGTACGATGCATAGAAGGGTTATATTCATTCTTATTTTCATGTTCAGTAGTGTTTCCTTTAATGTTAAATAGAAAGAGGCGTGTTAAATTAAATTGTACAATTAACATGAAATTACTTACCAAAACATTCTTCACTTTGGATACTGACTAACATATTGTCAGGGGAGTTCCGTAGGTCAGGTCGTGGTATAGAACGGCCTTCAATTTCTAGACGGTCGGTTTGTAACAAAGGTTGTCTTTCAGTCATTTTTTTTTTAGGCTATATACAAATATTGAAGATAATAAGAACAATTTAATTATCGTATATTAAAACACAAAAGTGAGTAAACTAATACTTAATTGTGAATGAATCTTCACGAACTTGTGGTTCTTGAGTTTATTCTTTACAGAAAATTAGATAAGGTTATTCAGTCTCGCAAACCCCCACCAGCACATACATACATATGTACATTAGGGATAACTATTGATATTTTTAGCAAATATGCATAAGAAAACCCACGGTATTATTTTTTAACGGTTGTTAAAAAAGTTCAATAAATATTTTCAATTATTTTGAAATACAATATATTTTATTTTAATAATAACTGCGGACATACTTCAAAAGATAATTTTTAAATAAGGGAATTATCCCTCACAATTGCAAAAAAAAATATGAAATTATTTATATAATTTTTCAGAGAAAAAAAAATACGGTTTATTTTAGAATTCGGTGTTGGTGGGTGATGTTTTTGATTCCAAATGACCTAAAAAAATGATTTTCATTACTTATACAACATTGGCCATCACGTGGTGGCATGCCAAAAATTTCGACAAAATTAGTTATATTCCTAATGTACATTTTTTAATCAAAAGCATTAGAAAACACAATTTTATTTAAATAAAATTAAAAATACTTTACAACAATTCATAAAATTTATATGAATGTTTTAATGAATTATTCAGGCTCGAGTTCATATAAATTTCAAGGTCTATACGTGACCAAAAGGCATTAAGTCTGTTGCTCCATCCTGATCTAAGTTGTGCCAGAACGACTCTTGTTCCACCCTGCAGAATCTTCTCGGCGTCTGCTATTGGTGATGGACGACCTCCAAGTACGACATTCATACGGTATCCTGCTACCAGGGAATTGATGGCGTCTCTGTGAATGTCGTTCAAAGCTGTCATATACGCGTGGCAATCAAATAGATCCTGCACATACCTCTGTATGCTCTCCTCGTATTTCCGTAGGTCCAGTCTGACATACCTCGGGGGAGACTCCATCTGTGTGATGTTGAAGTTTATATGACTCCTCCGGTGACATCCCAGAAGGAACTGTTGTGTCAACATGACGTGTGTTCATTGACCGGTAAAACCTTGGTTTCCTCGTGAAGGTGGTGTTCGGAGATAATTTGAAGGCAGCCTGTGACGGTCCTTAAGGCTGTGACTGACAGTGTCGAAGGCTTTCGAAAGGTCAAGAGCAACTAGGGAAGTCCGTTCACAAGGCCTCTGCTTATTTAAGCCCTGTGAGATGGGTCTGATGGGGGAGGAGAAGAGCTTGGGGTATCTTCGTTACAAAAATCACAAAATACGAATCTGACTTAGGAAATCTTTTTTCAATGGCTTTAGGAAAGCTAATATATCAAGGCATTGTCTGCGACGATAAAATTTGAAGAAAATAGCTCGTAGCTTAACTCGCTGTTAAGTTAAACCTGGACAAAACTTAAGTGGTCTTTAACCAGTGATTATGTTTTTCACTAATTTATTATGAACTGTCAATTTTGTCAGCATTCCCAGATCACATGTGAATTCCTCCAAATCTATATATATATAAAAGAGTAACGTGACTGAATGACTGATTCATTCATCATCGCACAGCCCAAACGGCTAAAGCTAGAAACTTGAAATTCGGGAAATGGGTTCCTTTTACAACATGCATTTCCACTAAGAAGGGATTTTATTCGGTCATTAAGGGGGACAAATGGGGCAAAAACGGGTAAAACCTTTACCTCTATATCTCCAAAACAAATTTAATCAACTTTTTTGAAATTCGAAATTCAAGTGGCAATATGGGGTAAAAATAGTCCCCGTAAATCCCTCTGTTAACATGTATATCTCCTACATAAATAAACATAGAAATACTATATTAAATGCATCTGGCTCAGATCAATAAAGACTAGAAATCTTTTTGGTACTTTTTTGAAATTCGAATTCCTAAAAATTGTATTCTTTTTTGGTACTTTTTTATCAAAATGTATTTTCTCAATAAAAATTCCATGAACTATTATTTTCAAATAGTACGTACTACTGATAACCAGGGAAACCAAAATATACAAATGCATGTTTTTTCTGGTGAGTCTAATGAAAAATGGATAAGATATTTACACGTTTCAGAACTATTTAAGAATTTTGGCATCGATTTGTTAGTGCATATTTTTGCATATTTTACCCTTAAATGCATATTTATGTCATATTTTTGCGTTTTTAGAGCATATTTTATTGTTTAATAGCATATTTTGACTTTATCAAACAAATTTTGTCTTACTTATTTTTCGCTATTGTGTTTGTTTAAAATTCAAAATTGAAAAATAGATGGATTTTCACCAAAAAAAAAAAAATTAAAAAACAAAAATTTTATTTTTAAAATTTAAAAAAAAAAATTTGTTTCCAAAAAATTAAAAAACTGAAAAAAAATTTTGTTCAGCTAAAAATATTCAAATTTTTTATTTTGAAGTATAATTTGGTGAAGGGTATATAAGATTCGAAACAGCCGAATATAGCTCTCTTACTTGTTTTAATATAAAAATTATGTCGGTTAAAATTATTTTTGTATGAAAACTGTCAGTATAACTATTAGTTAAAACATAACCAGAGTTCGTGTTACTGGGGGTAAGTGTTAAAGAAATATTTGGTTAATTCACAAGGTCTCTTATCATGTCATATTGTCATAATGTCCTAATATTTCACAATGGTTTTTATTGCTTTTCAAGCAAAAAATGTCCTAAAATAATACTACTCTGTATGCTATGTTTATTGTGTTATCGTAACCAACCAGAAGAGATCTGCGCCGAATGCCTAGGAATCAGTTAAGCCGAGCTGCCGAGTCGTGATATATTAGAACATTATGACAATATGACTGATAAGAGACCTTGTGAATTGACCAATTGTCTTTTAAATTTGCTCCTATAACACCAGTTGATGTCGAAAGAACATTTTCTATGTATAAAAATGTTTTCGGATCCAATAGACAACGATTTATGTTACTTTACCTTTTTAGAAATGAATTGTATTAGCGGTATTCACAATGTAGAGTACTTGGCCTAGTAAAAAAACAGAAGAGCTATTTATTGACAAACATTTAAATTTCTAATGTATTTTGTTTTTATTTTTTGGATATTGTGCTCTTTTACTACATTGCCAGTCCAAGTACTCTACATTGTGAATACCGCTATTGATTTTTTTTTAAACAAAAGTAAATTTTTTGGTTAAAAATTATATAAAAGTTTGTTTTTTTAAGAGCATATTATTTAAATTTTAAGAGCATATTTTAAAGTTTTTACTGCATATTTAAAGCGCATAAAACGCTTTTTTTAGAGCATATTTCCGGTTTCCCTGCTGATAACACTAGTTTACAAATCAAACATTTTTGGTTGCTCATGGAATTAAACTTATATTTTTGAGAAGAGCTAGGTACGCTAGCTAATTTAACATTTTTGTTTCCCACCTATACGTCAAAATTTTGAGATATATGGGTTTTAATTTTTCACCTGCTTTGAAGTACTACTAATGCATACTGTAGTATACCGAATTGTGGTAATTAGGTATTTACATCGTTTTTGGGTACTCAACACTCTGGCGAAGCTACTAGAAAATTTCAGAGTTGTATTTTTGACAAATTCCAAAAACAAAATAACGGGAAAAAATAAATACTGTTTAAAAGTACATCTTTTTTGTAGATAAACGTTAATAAATCGCTATTAAATACAAAACTCTAAAGTAAAAACTATTTTAAAATGTCTTCTAGAAGGTGTAAAATAAACCCAGACCATTTTTGTTTTATTTGCGGAAAAATTATTCAGTTAAATCGAGGTTTTCCTATAACACAAACACTGCAAAATGCTTATTTACATTATTTTGGATTCCCCGTGTCAAATCAGGATAAAAATTGTAGTGAATATATTCTAGGTAAAAGAACATTAAAAATGTCAGTTTGGTTGACCCACAAAAAATAGTTTTGCCGCCACTCCACATTAAATTAGGTTGAATGAAAAATTTCGTAAAATCTTTAAATGAGACAAAAGCATTTGATTTGATGACTGCATTTGTTTGCATAAACCCTGCTTTTCATATAAAAAAACGAAGTCCGGAGCAGTCAAATCAGGCGACCATGGAGGACAATCAACATCACCATTTTAAAATTTAACGTAAGTTTCTCATCGTCACAGTAATAGATGATTGATTTTGATAAAATGTTTTAACGATTAAAACACGTTGGTTTATGAATATTTTTCAATAATAAATTTGCCACGTGTCTACTTCACGACTGCCAAATATGAACTGTCAATACTAATGTTTACCAAAATGGCGGCAAAACAAAGTAGTAACCTTCCCGGCGGACACCCTGTTAATTCTCATTGGGTACATTTTCTTTCTTTTGGCTGTGCTTTGTCAGCCTAAAAGTCAATATTAAATCTATAAATTTTACGATTATCTTAAATTTTGTACCATAAAACTAATTTCAAACAGTATTTGTTTTAAATTTTATTATTATTATTTACTTTTATTGAAAATTTGTTTCAATTATTTAAATTGAAAGTTTTTTTTACAATATTTCTTATGACAGCCTAAAATCTAGGTCTGTTCTCCTTTAATTATTTGATTTATTGATTATTTAAAAAAAATCACATCATGAAAATTCATGAAAAAAAAAATTTATCAAAGTGAGATTTTATTTTAAGAATTTTACGTGTCTCCTTTTAGTATCGAACCCGGTCTGTTTGGATACCATGCAGGCTAAACGCTTCGACTATAGCAGAATGTTTGTTTTCCTGTTTAAACAATTATTTTTATTTTCAAAATGAGTTTTTCAACAATTTTCCACCATTACTTGAATTCCATTGGTGGTGAAAAAAGTTTGCTACAGTATAGACAAAAATGTGAGTCGTAACTTATTGAAATTTTTTACTAGATTCTAAATGATTTATTCTGAGTAAATGATCCTAGATACATTAAAGTTATCTATGTTGATATTTATTATCAGAGTTTTATATTAAGACTAAAATACAAAGTTGAAAGTAATACTAATGTTACTACAATATAAGAATGAACATGAAAAAGAAAATAGAGAACGTACATGTTGCAATATAAAAGGGTTGCCATATTTCAACACTCCTCAACATGTATATCCTTTATAGAAATTATACAAAATATAATAAATTCATGACATATTCATTAAATTCACAAAATACATATTGTTACGAAATTGTACTTGAATTCAAATATAACGATTTTAACGGCTGATTTAAAAGTAGCATAATGCTTTCAAGTAACAGTGCTGTAAAACTGTAACATATCTGTGAGCATTGTTAAATAAAAGCTTTCAGTTGATTTGATTGTAAGTTGGCAACGCTGTATTCGAGTTCGAATAATCAGTTAAAGAACATTGTAGAAAGTACACCACAGATGGCGTATGATCTAGAATATTCGAACTTTGACAGTTAAAGAGCTTTCTAGATGGTAATGCAGTGTTATAAATAGTGGCAGAGGTTGCAGTCGTTAGTGAGTTGATCAGAGACGCTTTTCGAGGAAACATCATCTAAGTGCCTTAAAGTGTGTTGTGTTTGTTTTCAAAGTAAATTCGTGTACATTATAAATTGTGTCTGTAATTCTGAGAATTTATAAACGTGTATAAGAAAACATTGAGTGGCTATTTAATTCTGTGGTTGTTGTACATTTTAAATAAATAAAGAGTTGTTACAATTTTTAAACTACTAAACGGCTTTTATTTGCAATCAAAAGTATCCGGTTTATTTAAAGGAAATAAACCAGCGTTTTAAAAAGGTTAAAGCGTAACAATTGGTGTCAGAAGTGGGATTGCAAATTAATAAGCATGAAGTTTGAGGAACTAAAAGTTGAACAACTCAAGAAAGAACTGAGTAAGTTGGAGCTACCAACTGCAGGTAACAAAGCAGAGTTGCAGAAGAGGCTCATAGATGAATTCAAGCGGCGAGATATTGACATCGGAGCCTACGAATTTGAGTATAAAGAAGAAATTGAAGTTTCTACCCGTGCAACAACAAACAGCATGGATTTATCCACAATGTTTGCTGCTATGATGGAGAAATTTAAAGAAGTTCAAGAAACTTCTAAAGTAAACAACGAGAACCTGGAAGCGAAATTGAACGAAAATTCGAAACAGCTTGCGGAGGTTAAAACTGAACTTCTTGCTGAGGTTAAAGCTGAAGTCAAAGAAACTATTAAACACTTAGCGGAAATGGAAGCGAAACTTCAAGAATCTTCTAGAGTAACAGATGAGAAAATTCAGGAAATGTCTGAGGTTATTAACTGCAGAGTGGATGTCATTGATAAAAAGGTTTCGGACTTAGAAACAAAAGTGAATAATGTTCAATGTCAAGAAGGAGCAGTTATTAACAACAGAATGGATGAAATTAACAAAAAGGTGTCCGACTTGGTAACAAAAGTGAATAGTCATCAGTATCAAGAAGGAGCGGTACGAATTATTCCAGAATCCTCTAGTAGAATAAAGGCCCCTAGTTTTGATGGCACTACACCATTTAATGTGTTCAAATTCCAGTTTGATACAGTTGCCATTAGAAACATGTGGAACAATGAAGAAAAAGCTATAGAATTGATTTTGGCCTTAAAAGGGAATGCAGCAGTAGTTCTTGAAAGCGTGCCAGCAAGCAACAGAAATTGTTATGATGACATAATGGATGCGCTACAAAGTAAGTACGGTGGCGAACATAAAAAAGAATTATACCGAATGGAATTGCGTGGTAGAGTGCAGAAACCCAATGAGACGCTACAAGATTTTGCGTTGGAAATCGAGCGTTTGCTACAGCTTACTTATCCAGGGGAGAACAACCCATTTTTGGACCATATCAAGATAGAGGCATTCGTCAATGGCATTCGCGATCCTGAAATAAAACATGCGGTTTGTGCTACACCTAAACCAATTTGATGAAACAGTCTCATTTGTACTGGCGCAAGAAACGGCGAAAATAATTTCAAAGCCACAAATATGCAAGGTGCGCAATATCGAAGTTGTTGCTGAAGACGATAGAAATATAGTCGATGAATTAAAAAAGGTCTTGGAGGCGTTTAATGATAAGCATAGCAAAGCCAGAGTAAAATGTTATAATTGCGGTAAATCTGGTCATATTCAGCGAAACTGCAAAGCACCGAGAAAACGAACCAGATCTGTTTCGCCTCCAAGAAACAACCAGGCGTCAAATCATCAATCGTCACAAGAATCACCTTTAAACTAAAACGAGCTAGCACTATGGGGCAAGAGCTAGCTCCCACATCTGAGGGCCCCACAATCTCCATATCAGTAATGCAGCAGAAAAATAGCAATCTTACGGCTAGTGGATACATCAACGGTCAGAAGCACATTTTTACTATAGACACAGGAGCGTCGCAGTCCATAGTCAAGCCCGATTTAGTCAAAAACACAATTGAACCATTACGTGGGGTAAGTCTGCGCACAGCTACTGGGGAGCCAGCCACTGTCTATGGTAAAGTAAATGTGAAAGTAACCATTGCCAATGTTAGCGTCAATCATGTATTTATTGTTGCCGATATTGTGGACAAAGTAATCATTGGTGCTGATTTCATGATTACTCACGGCATTACTTTGGATATGGGACAAAAAGTTATGATTTGGCGAAATGTGGAAATACCCCTTGACGTCGGATATGAAAATAGGACTCAAGTAAGAAAGCTAGTTACCGTCGAGCATCAGAGACTACCACCACAGTCAGAAACTTTAGTATGGGCGTGTATGGAGGGAGATTGTGAGGACAACAGTTTGTGGGTGGTAGAACCAGCAGAAATAAAAAGTGATCTTATAACAGCAAAAGCCCTCGTTAAACACTGCAACAACAAAATAGTTCCTGTAAGAGTGCTTAACCTGTCCAGCTCTGTAAAAGTCGTTAAGCCAAATTCCGAAATAGGTCGATGCACTTCAGCAGAGGCAGTAATCAATTGCGAGAAAAACCCGGAACATGCCAATAAATCCACCAAGGAACACGAGCTACTAGCGGAATATGTGGGGAAATGGGTAGGAGGATTAGCGCCGCCCGATAGAAATAAGGCCAAACAGCTTCTGAAGAAACTTACCTCGGTCTTCGCCTTAAAAAGTCAAAGCCAAGGTAGAACGGCAATTGTAAAGCATCAAATAAATACTGGCGAAGCGAGGCCCATAAAGCAGGCGCCCAGAAGTATTCCTCTAGCAAAACGAAGTGAGGTGAAGGAGTTGGTTAACGAAATGGAGCGGAATGGAGTAATCGAACCATCTTCAAGTCCTTGGAGCTCGCCTGTTGTGTTAGTTAAAAAGAAAGACGGCAGCACTAGGTTTTGCGTCGATTATAGAAAGCTGAACGACGTTACTAAAAAAGACAGCTACCCGCTACCAAGAATTGACGACACCCTGGACACATTAGCTGGAACAAAATGGTTCTCCAAAGACAAAGACAAAGAGAAAACTGCGTTTAGTGCTAGTGATGGATTATGGCAGTTTAATGTGATGCCCTTTGGACTCTGCAATGCTCCAGCCACATTCGAGCGTTTAATGGAACATGTGTTGAAAGGACTTCACTGGAAGACATGTTTGGTGTACCTCGATGACATAATTGTCATGGGGAAGACTTTCGATGAACACTTGAAAAACCTTGAAGAAGTCCTTAAACGAATAGCAGCGGCTGGACTAAAACTTAGCGTAAAGAAATGTGCATTGTTCCAGAAAGAAGTTAAGTATTTAGGGCATCGCGTAACAGCAGACGGCATATCAACAGATTAGGATAAAATACGAGCCGTAAAGGACTGGCCTCGTCCGAGAAATCTTCACGAATTGCGCAGTTTTCTAGGCCTTTGCACGTACTACCGACGATTTGTACCGAATTTTGCCAGTGTTGCCGCAAGCCTACATGAGCTAACGCAGAAGTCGCGAGCGTTCCTGTGGAGTGAATCTCAAGAACAGGCATTCCTTCAGTTAAAGGAATTGTTGTGTACAGCCCCAATTTTGGCATATCCCATCCCAGGGGCGAAGTTTGTGCTAGACAGCGATGCGAGTGGATACGGAATAGGCGGTGTGCTTTCGCAGGTGATCAACGGGACGGAAAAGGTCATAGGCTACTACAGCCGAATACTTTCCAAGCCTGAGAGAAATTACTGCGTAACGCGACGTGAACTCCTGGCAGTATTGGAGTGTGTGAAGCATTTCCACAAGTATTTGTATGGTCAGCACTTCCAACTGAGAACCGATCATTCTGCCCTCAGGTGGTTGTTGCAATTTAAAAAACCTGAAGGGCAACTGGCTCGTTGGATTGAGCGGCTTCAGAGCTATGACTTTAGCATCGAGCACCGGAAGGGTTGGAAACACGGCAATGCGGACGCGCTCTCAAGACGGCCTTGCAAGGTGGAATGCAAGCATTGCGCAAAAGCCGAGAGAAAGGAATGTGTCATTGACGTTCGACTAAAGCATATAGAGTCCAGTGCAGATTGATCTGTATCGCAGAGAAATGACCCCATACTGTCAAAAATAATATCGGCAAAAGAAGAAGGCAGAAGACCAACCCGCAATGAAATATCGGCCGAAAGTCCACTGATGAAATCATATTGGGCCCTATGGAATAGTCTACAATTGTTAAATGGCTGCTTATACCGCATATGGGAAAGTGCTGACGGTAAAACAGTGACAAATCTAATTGTTGTACCATCCTCTAAAATAAACGAAGTTTTTTTTTTTTTTTTTTTTTTTCAATTTTATTTTTTATTTATTGTATTTTCATTCATGAACTAACAACAAGTACTTCAAATCTTATATCTAATAATTATAATTTAATTAGTCCAGCCAGTGCCGGACGAAAAATTGTTTATTCATTTAGCTTTTATTAAATTGGCATTCTTCCTTCTATTCTTTGGATTAGGTCTGCTGTGTCCCTCCTTCTTAACCGAGTGTGGCCACGGTTATTTAATATGTTGCGGGCCAGTGGGTTTGGGTGAATTTCAAGTTTTTTTTAAATATTTTTCTGCATTTTTCATGATCTCAGTTTTTACAAGGGGCACGTTTAGATCTTTGTGTATATTCGCGTTTTTGATATACCAGGGGGCAACTGTGATCATTCTTAAAAACTTGTTTTGGCGTCTTTGGATCTTTTCAACATTTGACGCTGAGGCCGTGCCCCATAGCTGTATGCCATAACACCATATCGGTTTTATGATCATGTTGTAAAGTAGAAGTTTACAATCTAAACTAAGCGTAGAGTTTCTACCAATAAGCCAATTAATTTGAATTGACTTCAATTTCATTTGAATCAACTTTGCATCTATATGACTTTTCCATGTAAGGCGACGATCGAGATGTATTCCGAGGTATTTCACTTCCGATTGTTGAATTATTGTTTGGTTATTGATATGAATAGGGGGGCATGATTCTCTACGCAATGTAAATGTTATATGGGTACATTTTTGCTCATTGACTTTAATTTTCCATTGTTTTAACCATTTTTCTAATTCAAATATGTGATTTTGTAAGTAACGAGATGCTTCTTGAGGGTTTTCATGAATGCTTAGAATAGCAGTATCATCAGCAAATGTTGATGTATGAGTACGATTGTTAGTTGGCATATCAGACGAATATATCAAATATAAAAAGTGTTGAAGCGTATTCAACAAGCTTTATTATTATTATTACTCTTTTTTTTATATTTTTTTTTTGGTACCAACATAATGAAATAATATTGTTTTTTTTATAGTTTTCGACTCAATTGGAATTTGAGTATTTTTTGTTCCTATGTTTTTTCTATAAATATTTTCCATATTTTTAGTATGTAAGTTTACTTTGTGAAATAAAGACAGCAAGGAGCTGTGATCTCATTTACATATGAATTTGGACTGGTGTTTTTCTTTTCCATAAAGATTTTTTATTTGTAAGACTCCCAGTCCAACATTTGGTCCTTCGAAAAGTCCTAGAGGAACTAGGACTGGATATCTGGTGGAATTTGTCCACTTCTTGTGGCTGCGTTATTTGTTCAACTGCAACAACATAACCTGTTTAACAGACAACAAGGTCTGTAAGAATCTTCATTTGGCATCAGAGCAAACTCCCTAACGCTACAATTGCATCAAGGCAATAATTTATGCAACAAACAAGAGGTCTGCTTGTAAAAATCATCATTATCGTCATTACTTTATCAAGAAGACATCTCCCGCAATCATTAAGTACATTCTACAACAACAAAGAAGTGAATTCAACAAAGAAGTCTACTTGGCATACAATTCAAAACGGTAAAAAAAAAAAAACAAAAGGAAATTATTGGGTATGTACAGTATTAGATTACATTTAGTGCAATTGTGAGAATATCTAGAAGGTAACATATAAAACCATTTAAATATCATGAAAAAATGTCTACATGATTAGCCACCAAGATAATTAAACATAACCACAAATATATTAAATAATCCCTTTCGTTCAACCCCTGTAAACAATAATACCCTGTTGTACCAACACTGATTTTAATTTCCATTAAACACACACAAACCTACAAAGAAAAAAAAAACAATAGTCAACCTGTCACTCTCTTCCCTATTTGATATTCATTTTGCGACAAGTACTTTGTTTTGTTTTCAATCGTTCCTCTAACTCCATCAACATTATGCAGAAAGAGAAAACAAGAGCATCTGCATATAAACGCACACACTACAACAACAACATATAAAAGATGTATACAAAAGAAATGTAAAAAGAATTTGTCCACATTAAACGAAGTACTTCAAAAGTGAAAAGACGAACTTATAAATAATTAAAATTAAAAAAGTAAAAAGTTAAGTTAATTTATTGAAAAAGTAAAAAAGAAAACAAACAAATAACAATAAATAAGAAACATATATTGAAAAAAGACAATTAACTTAATTTAACTCTAAATACACAAAGAAAAAGTGAAAAACAAAAAAGTAACTAAATAAAATAAGGTCAGTGTGTGAAAAAACAAAAAGGGAGTGAGAAAAGCAAAGAATAAAGCAATTAAAATTAAAATAAACATAAAACTGAAAATTTAATAAATAATCAGGAGAATTCTTCAAGATAAAACATACAATAAAATTCCGCAACAACAACAATGTCAGGCATAAGAAAGCCACAGTATGATTTTTCAGAGAAAAAAACCGTAAGTTGAAACAAGTTTTTTTTTATATATTGTATTGTTTTTGTTTATTATTGGAAATAATTTGGCATCAATTATGTGTGTATAAAGAGAGTTAGAGGAGAATTTTCTGGAGTGAGTAGTGTTGGTTAACACAATTGAATTGCGAAACAAACAACAAAACGAAACAAGGAAAAATTAAAAACATTAAGGTGGCACAAAAAGTAAGAAGGTAAAATATTCTACTTGAAATAAGAAATTAAGTGCAACGATTTCTTGAAAATATTAGGGTGGTTCAAAAAAAGGGGGAAGAGTTGGATTGGGTAGAATACGAGGCCCGTCGAAAAATTATGTTACATAAAATAAAATAATTAGAATAAAGCCAATAATTTCGAATTCCTTTTTTTTTAAAAAAGAGAAAAGGTAACAACCTTCAGTGGTATTTTGTATTTTTGGAGAAATTAAAATAAATATAAAGCGATAAATAAAACAAAATTGCGAGCAAATCATACTCGAATATTTTTGCAAAATTGTGATACTTCGAGTATTAATAATTCTTCTTTGAATTAAATATTTCTAAGGAAAATTTTGAGAATTATTCATTTCGGTTTAAATTAAAATTGTTGGGCTTTAGGCGTCAAAATGGCCTCCAAAAGGAAATGCAAATATGACATACAACAACTAGCAGTGTTTTGCAACAATTTTAATAAAATACCAACAGAAAACTTAACAACATCATTATTAGAAGTAAAACTGGTTGAATTGGACAGAAGATGGTCGAAAATGATAGAGACATACGAGGATTTCATTATAAATGATGAGAAAATAAAAGAAGAAGAAGAGCTTCAAGATGAAATGTCTCTTAAATATGAGGAAGTTAGTGAACAGGGCCAAGTTTTAAAAGCCAGAATATTGGACATGATGAAGGCCAATGCTCCCAAAAATAAAGCAACAGGTACGCAACAAGCATCGCTAAAACTTCCAGCAGTGGAAATTCAAACCTTTGAAGGGGGATTTAATGAATGGCCGGCGTTTCGCGACATGTTTATGGCAGTCGTGGGAAACGAGCCTTCAGTAGCTCCAGCTCACAAACTTTATTATTTGCACAGCAAAACGAGGGGGGAGGCCTACCAACTCAAAAAGGATTATGAGTTAGTAGATTCTAATTTTGAACTAGCATGGAAAGCATTGAAGAACAGATATGAAAACAAAAGAATCTTGATAAATAACCAAATCAAGAAGATTTACGGCATTCAGTCTCCTCCAACAGAAACTTTAAAATTTTTGCGGTCACTCAAGAACATCGTTAGTGATGGTTTATCAATAATGAAATCATTTGATGTGGAAATCCACAATAATGACCCCTTTTTAATGCATATCTGTACTTCAAAGTTGCCAGAAGAAACTTCACGTGCTTGGGAGATATCGTTAAGTAATCACAAGGAATTACCTACTTGGGATCAACTTAACAAGTTTCTAAACGAAAGAATTGAGACACTAGAGACATTTACGAATTTGCGTAAGCCGACAACCAGAGAAGCTGGTGCCTCCAAGTCACAAAGTTTTCTATCTCAGGAGAAAGCTCCCAAAAATAGCTTTAGTTGCAAATGTTGCAAACAGAATCACCCGCTTAAATTCTGTAAGCATTTTAAGTCGTTGGCAGTACCAGATCGCATAAAATTTGTATATTCTAACAAATACTGTGCAAACTGTTTATCGAACAGTCACTTTAAAACAAAATGCTTAAGTACAAAGAATTGCTCTCGATGCAACCAAAGACATCACACTTTGCTACATCTAGACAAAACAGAAAGGAGTGAAAGTGATCCTCCTAGAATGACAAAACCACAACCTCAACAACAAGAGGATGAAAGGCCATCTGGGTCAGGCACACAACGTAATTCAGACCCACAACCTTCACGAAATGTTCCAGGTCCAATATCTGAACAAACTCAAACATATTTTTCGCAACACAGGGGGACAACAATTTTGCCCACAGCTTTAGTTAAAGTACAACATGAAGGGGAATCCTTTACTATAAGGGCGTTACTAGACGCAGGGTCGGAAACAAGTTTTATCTCGAAACGTCTTCAACAAAATCTTGCTTTGTCGCTAGAAGCTCAAACCTTTCAAGTATCAGGTCTCGGTGGCAACATAGTAGGCACCTATAAAGGCGTATGCTCAGTTACGGTTCGGTCACGGATATCGGAATTTGCAATACAAATTAGAGCAATAGTGGTTCCTAATTTAACTCATTTTTTGCCTTCTAGGCCAATCCGCACTTATAATTTAGAACAACTCAAAGTTCTGAAATTAGCGGATCCCAATTTCTTTACACCAGCTGCTATAGACATGATTATTGGTAGCGATTATTTACCGTTCATTAATTTACCTGGGGTAAAGTCAAATGCCGAAAAGAACCTAGAGGCAAGAGAATCTCACTTCGGGTGGTATCTCTCTGGTCGTGAGCCAGCTTCTGAAGTCAGAACTTTTCATACAACAGTATCCTCTTCAGATGACGTAGCTCTACATGAGCAGCTAAGGAAATTCTGGGAGATAGAAGAAGCCGAGAAAACTTATATACAATCCGAAGAAGATGTTTATTGCGAAGACTTTTTCAAAAATACCACTCGTCGTCAACTTAATGGGCGTTATATAGTCAGACTACCTTTTAAGGAAAACTTTCCGAATGAGATTTTCTTAGGCCCTTCTAGAAACACCGCATTGGCACAGTACTACAGAATGGAAAAAACATTAGAGAGAAATCCAGATCTTAAGGTCGAATACGTAAAGGTTCTTCAAGAATACTTAGATTTAGATCATATGGAAAAAGTTGTTAACGTAGAATCTGCTCAAAAAATCCAGTCGTCATTTTTTCTCCCACATCATGCGGTTGTGAAACCCGAAAGTAAAACCACAAAGGTGCGTGTGGTCTTTAATGCTTCAAAAAAACGGGAAGTGGATTCTCCTTAAATGATGTCTTATACCAAGGTCCTACGCTACAAGCAGATTTGATGCAGATTATTTTACGCTGGCGAAACTACAAGTACGTGTTCACCGGAGATATTCAAAAGATGTACCGTCAGATTTTGGTCCATGAAGAAGATCGGCCGTATCAAAGAATTATGTTTCGTGATGTTGCGAACGAAGCTGTGAAGGCATTTCAATTAAAAACCGTGACATTTGGAGTCAATTGCGCGCCGTTCTTAGCGATAAGGACTCTACATGAGCTCAGTAAAGATTCTCGAAATATGTTTCCCAAAGCCTCAACAATTTTACGAGATGAAGTCTACGTGGATGATATCCTATCAGGTGGCCACACTCTTGAAGAAGTTAAGCTTAAGCAAAGAGAGCTTAGCGAGGCTTTAAAATCAGCTGGATTTCCATTGAAAAAAATCACAGCAAATGATCTTTTAGTACTTGAGCACTTATCCAGTGAGGATCTTCTAGATCGCGATTTTTTGAAGTTTGATGAATCCAGTACAACTAAAGCTCTAGGCATCCGATGGAATGCATCGTTGGATTCGTTTTATTATGAAGCTCAACAAATCGAAATTGCTTCCTCCACAACAAAAAGGAAGATTTTGTCTATTATTGCAAGATTATTTGACCCCCTTGGTTGGCTGGGCCCTATTGTGATTATTGCGAAATTGCTCATGCAAGAATTATGGCAGGAAAAATCTGACTGGGATGAGGGCGTGACACCATTAATACTTAATAAATGGAACTCATTTTTGAAGAATTTTTCTTATATCTCAACCATAAGAATTCACAGATGGGTAGATTTTACGCGGCAATGTAACATTCAGCTACATGGCTTCTGCGACGCCTCGGAGAAGGCGTATTGTGGCTCCTTATATATCCGAACGGAGAACTCAGAAGGCCATATCAGTAGTCACTTGTTGGTTGCAAAAACAAAGGTTGCGCCAATAAAAAGGACTACAATCCCTAAACTGGAGCTATGCGGAGCTCTTCTACTTGCAAAACTATTAAGAAATGTCGTCCTCAACTGTAACTTTACGTACGAATTATTCATGTGGACAGATTCATCAATCGTACTAGGTTGGTTACAAAAACCCCCAAACAGCTTAAAAACATTTGTAGCAAATCGTGTTGCGCAAATTTCAAACATTGTCAGCCTTAATCATTGGAAACATATAAAAAGTGAAGAAAATCCTGCAGACTTAGGCACGAGAGGCTGTTCTCCACAAGAATTAACGGACCACAACTTATGGTGGCATGGGCCTCCCTGGCTTAAACTTCATAAGAATCTTTGACCCAACAGATTTAGAAACCAAACAAGTTAAAAGCTTTCATCTAGAAACTCATTATGAAGACCTGCTGGAAAACTTCTCCTCCTTCGAAAAAGCATTACGGATTATGTGTTATCGGCTACGATTTATAAACCGCCTTCTCGGGAAACCATTTTCAACAGAGAAATTTATAACATCGGATGAAATTGTTAATATGAAAACGAAGCTAATATCTATGGCGCAAAGAATCTACTTTGATCGAGAATTAAGGTGTATGCAGGATAAGAATTCTATAAGTCGGAAAAGCAGATTACTAACCTTAAATCCTTTTCTCGACAAAAATGGTCTAATTCGAGTAGGAGGCAGACTTGCTAACGCCGGATTAAGCTATGAAGAGCGCCATCCAATTATTATACCAGAAGGATCCGCCTTTGCCAAACTACTAGTTGATTTCACCCATCGGATTCTGCTGCATTCAGAACACCACATTATGTTACGAGCGATCAGGCAAGGATTTTATATTCCACGACTTAAGAATCTCGTACGTAAATGTATTCGGGGATGTAAAACGTGCACAATTTATAAACATAAAGTCCACAATCAAATTATGGCGGCGCTTCCTTCAGAACGAGTTAACTTTTCATTGCCATTTACATATACTGGAGTAGACTTCGCCGGTCCCTTCAACATAAAATCCTCCTCCTTAAGAAATGCCAAAATTCTCAAAGGTTACGCAGCTGTCTTCGTTTGTTTTGCTACTCGTGCTGTGCATTTGGAAAGTTGTTCAGACCTTTCCACTGATGCCTTTTTGGCCTGTTTTGATCGGTTTATTGGGAGGAGAGGTCTTCCCAAGACCATGTTCTCAGATAATGGCAGAAATTTCCTGGGTGCCAGCAGCAAGCTTCTAAAAGGCCATCATGAATTTCTTAAATCAACGGAAAAGGCTTTGGTGGAAAAGTATAGTGCTCGTGGAGTCACTTGGTCCTTCATTCCTCCATACGCACCCCATATGGGCGGCCTTTGGGAGGCTGCTGTAAAAAGTATGAAATCTCATCTCAAAAAAGTCGTTGCTAATCTCTCATTTACGTTTGAAGAATTCTCCACCCTTCTTGTTCGGATTGAAGCTGTCTTAAATTCAAGACCATTGTCCCCAATCACCGAGAAGTTTTACCCCTTACACCTGGACATCTACTTAGAGGTGCTCCAATTATCGCTCTACCTGAAGCCCCAGCAGAACCTTCAATAGAAAACATACCATACTTGAAACGATGGGAACGGCTAAAGGCCCTCCAGCACATCTTCGCCCGAAGATGGAAATCGGAATATATCACAGAACTCCAGAAACGTGTTAAGTGGAAGAAAGAGCGAGACAACCTAAAACCGAATGATATAGTTATAGTCAAAGAAGACTTTACACCACCTACTGAGTGGCTTCTTGGTCGTGTCACTAAAATTGTCCAGGGTCATGATGGAAAAATAAGAGTAGCTGAAGTTCGAACTAAAAACGGTTCAATATTACGCCCAATAGTGAAATTGTGTTTACTTCCAGCTAATACTCACCCTGAAACTAAAATTTCCTCTAATAACACTCAATAATTCAACAAATTCCCCTATCCCTTAAACTTTGTCTAGAAATCACAATTGCACTATATGTTGTTTAATACTTTATATACTTCTTTTGTTTCTTTTTCTAACCATCTAGACCACCGGAAAGCCAAAATGCTACATTTGTAGTTTAAATCACCCTCTAAAGCACTGTCGCTACTTCAAGGGGATGAGTCCTACCCTAAGACGATTGTCGATCAGCAACAAAGGACATTGCCTCAATTGTTTGGCATATGACCATGTGCGTCATTGGTGTCCGTCCCGAGCTCGGTGCAATGTGGAAATAAGACCTGGCAAGTACTGTAATGCAAGACACCATACCCTTCTACACCGGGATGCACCCGACGGTCCATCATCGAGTTTCGAGGATGATGCCCCTACAATGACAATGGATTTCGATGACAGCAGCGATTCGGACTCCATCGATTTTCACGGCATCCCAGGTGTCCAACATGATTGCCCAGTCCAAGGAGCGGGCCTACCAAATATCGACCCTGACGAGCCCTCCATCAGTGCAAATGTCCCTCTCCTTGCGAGATTTTGTCCTGATCTATCAGAGGCCAACCCATAAGTTTGTGCCCGGGAGTATGTTGAAGCGTATTCAACAAGCTTTATTATTATTATTACTCTTTTTTTTATATTTTTTTTTTGGTACCAACATAATGAAATAATATTGTTTTTTTTATAGTTTTCGACTCAATTGGAATTTGAGTATTTTTTGTTCCTATGTTTTTTCTATAAATATTTTCCATATTTTTAGTATGTAAGTTTACTTTGTGAAATAAAGACAGCAAGGAGCTGTGATCTCATTTACATATGAATTTGGACTGGTGTTTTTCTTTTCCATAAAGATTTTTTATTTGTAAGACTCCCAGTCCAACAAAAAGGGTCCCAGGATACTGCCTTGTGGGACTCCAGCTTCAATGGGTTGGGGACTACTTAAAAAGTCTCCTTCTTTAACCTTAAATGTTCGACCAGTTAAATAGCTTTCCAATAGCTTATGTGTGTTTGCGGGTAAATTTTGACTCAGTTTGTATATTAAACCATCATGCCATACTTTATCAAATGCTTGAGAAATGTCAATAAAGAGAGCGGAACAATATTTCTTTTCCTCAAACGCTTTTCTTACAATATTTACAAGTCTATGGGTTTCTTCGATAGTACTGTGTTTTCTTCTAAAACCAAATTGATGATTCGGAATACAATTGTTTTCAATTAACATCGGGTACAACTTGTTCATAAGTATCTTCTCAAATAGCTTTGATATATTGGACAATAGGCTTATTGGTCTGTATGATTCTACTTTTGTGTGATCATTTCCCGGCTTGGGTATCATGGTAACCAGTGAAACCTTCCATTCTGGAGGATAATATTCAAGGCGTAATATAGCATTAAAAATAAAAAGAATTATTTTTATTGCTATCCGGGGTAGCTCCATAAGCATCTTGTTACTGATTTTATCAATACCAGGTGCCTTCTTGGAGTTTAAATCAACAATAGCCTTTTCGATCTCTCGAATCTCAAAACGTAGGGGTACGACTGCTCCAAAATGGGGTACAACAGGTGGAAACTCAATTGCTTCATTTGATGTGTTCGGTGTAAATACGTTTTTCAAATGATTAACAAACAGATTCCCTTTTTCAGTATCATTTCTTGCCCAACCACCACTTGAATTTCGCAAGGGGGCTTACATATGACAGGTCTTTTAAGACTTTTTGTTGCTCGCCATAATGAGTAATCCGATTGCGGGGTTGCGTCCAGGCTTTCTAAATATTTATTCAATGATTCCATTTTTCGAAATTCCAAGAGCTTTTTAAGTCTTTTTATACAATATTTAAGCTTCGATTTGAGTTGGGGGGATCTGTGCAATTGCCACTCTCTTCGAACTCTTCTTTTTTCATTTAAGAGCCGTTCGACATCTGCAGAATAAATTCTATTATATCTGATTTGTCGGGGGGTTTGGGTAGCATGTTGAGCAGCCAGTTTGAGATTTTTATCGAAATTGATAAGAGAGTGATCGATGTTTTCTGGTGTTCTTAGCGGTATGTTTTCCGAGCAATGTGTACTGAGGTATTTTTTATATTTGAGCCAATCAATTCTTGTGCCTGTCATCGCTAAAGTACCAGTCGGGGATACAATTTCTCGGGGGCTCAATAAAGTAACAATAGTGGGTGAGTGATCTGAAGATAGTTCCATCGAGGATTCAACTTGAATCATTTCTCCAGGGATATTTTTCATCACGCTAAAATCAATAACATCCGGTATTTTTCGTGGGTCAGTAGGCCAGTAGGTAGGTTGGCCGCTCGAAATCACATTCAAACCCATTTTAGAAATTGTATCAAACAAAACACGACCTTTAGGGGTAATCAGAATGTGTGCTTAGCATTATAATCGCCAGCAGCCAGGAAAAGGGGGCCTAGTGATTTAAAAAATCTATTATATTGACTTTCTGTAATTGAAAATCTAGGGGGTGAGTATATCGATGAAATCACTAAGTTTCGATGAAAATCTTCAAGACAGATTGTAGTAGCTTGAAGATAATCTTCGCAAAGATCACACATTAAGTAGTGTTTGATTCGAGCTTTTATTAAAATTGCCGAGCCTCCGCATGCTCTACCTCTGGGATCTTTGGTATCATATATTACGTATCCATTTATTCGAAATGAACTTCTGGACGTCAAATGAGTTTCAGAAACCAGCATTATATCAATTTGTTGGTTTCTTAAAAAATATTCGAGTTCGTTTTTGTGTTGGCGTATGCCGTTTGCATTCCAGAAACATATTTTCAAACAGTTCATGGCTTATTTAGGATAGCTTGTAATAACATGGATTGCATTTTAAGCATTTCCTGCATCATATTACTCATAGAGTTGGTAAAATTGTTAACCGATTTCACAAGGGTCTCTATTGTAGCTTCCAGTCGACTAAAATTAGAAGTGGGATGTTGGTCTGCAAATTCCACATTGATATTAGGGTTATTTTCTTTTCCTATTGGTGGGTTTTGAGCAAAAGTTGGATTCGTTTTTAGAATACTATGAACCTTTATAAGATCACTTTACTAAACGGGATTTATAATGTTAATTAAAATAATAAAATGATCATTAACAATTTATTGGTAGACACTTCGGTTTGGGTAATTTTTTTTTTTTTTTAAGTCACTTAATTCGATTTTTAAATAGAAATTAAATAAACTGATATAATTTTTTTGTGCAATAAAGATTACTTATGTCTTTCGTTTTGAATATCAATTTACCCACGTCCGAAAGTTAGGAGATCAAAATGGAAAAAGAACGATGTAATCTCGTGTAAAATAAAATAAAACTTCTCAATAGTGTTTGGATGTGTCAGTCACTATAATTACTTAAATATCGGGTATTCAGAAGTATTCAGCATTACCAGTATTAAATTGTCAATTAACCCCTAAACTGTTATATGATAAGCTCAGGCAAGAACCAAAACACTATTGATGTGTAAACATAAGCAGAACAGTTTTATTTGATATAAACAAATTTATTTATTCAAATTAATAAACTATTTACAATAAATTAGCAATTATAAAAATTAATACTTGAGAAAAAGAAAATGTTCACAATTTATACCAGAAGTGTATAGAATCCCTAACAAACCTGCTTCGTCGTAAAATCTCCGATAAAATGAAGAACAGGAGAAAGGATTCTAGAAATTTCTCTCGACTTTATCCGTGTGGCTCGACCCACGAAAGCCGGGCAAGTTAACATACATTTTTGCTTATGGACGTAAATCAGAAGCATGAAAACGGCCTATTAATTTACCCTGGTTGTCTTCTACTTCATAAAGAGAATTTCCTATTTTATTGCGAATCCTACATTTTAAATATTTTGGACAAAATTTTGAATTAATTGCATTTCCGAAATTGCTCTGAATATGGTTCATTCTAAAAACTTCCTGACCAATTCGATATGTTATTTGTTTTGAACGCGTATTATAGGTTTTTGTTGATTTTTGATGTGCCAAATCCAAATTATGTGAAATCTTTTCCCTAATGTGATTCATTTTGTCAACACGATGTACAATTGTATCATCCTGTAGCATGTTCAATTTATCCAAAAGTGGATATGTAGATCCATGTAAACACATATTTTGGCCAAATAAGGCATAATAAGGGGAACATTGAATAGATGTTTGGTAGTCACTTCGCAAAACGCTTAGGATACTGGGTATGCATTGGTCCCAATTAAGGTGATTAGAATCATTTTTCAAATAATATCGTATTTTAGATATAACTTCCCTGTTGGGACGCTCTGAGGCGTTTGCTTGTGGCGAATAAAGCCCTGTCTTAATGTGGGTTATTCCATAGAGACTAAGAAAATCTTGCATATCTTTAGAGATAAATTGCTTACCATTATCACTATGTAGATATTGCGGAACACCAAAGGTATTGAACAGGCTATTCTGAAGAAAATTTATAACATTAAGTGAAGTAGCGGATTTTAGAGGAACTAGAAAAAGAAACTTAGTAAAATGATCTATGATGATAAATAAACTAGTGTTTTTAGATTCAGAACATGGATATGGGCCAAGAAAGTCGCAATAGAGACGTTGAAATGGACGGACTGTTATGAAGGCTTCACCCATAGGTGGACGTAGTATTTGGTTTGGCGCTTTGATCATTTTGCAGTCGTCACACTTACTAACGAAATTTCTTACGTCTCTGGCCATTGAGGGCCAAAAGTATTTTTCCCTTAAACGAGAGAGGGTTTTAAAATACCCGCCATGACAATTTGAATTATGCTCTAACTGAATAACTGTAGCCGTTAAAGACTGAGGCAACCACAGTCTCCAGAGGCTTTCCTCTTCATCAGCTACACCTTGTCGAAACTTAACTCTCTTATAAACAAGATTGTTAGACAAAAACAAATCAGGAAGATTATCTTTATTTTCGGATACTGTTTTAATCAAATCCTCGTATTCTGAACTTCTAAAATCATCGGATGTTAACGAGATCTCGGGAAAATTAGAGTCAATTTTTATTTCATCGATATCAAATCGTGAGAGTGTGTCTGGGACAACGTTCAGTGAGCCCTTACGGTGCTCCATTTTAAAATCAAAACCCTGGAGTTTTAAACTCCACCTTGCGAGCCTGCCACTCAAGTCCTTTTGTGACATCAACCATTTCAAGCTTGAATGGTCCGTGATGATTCTAAAAGGCAGGCCTTCAATATAAGGTCTGAACTTTTTGACACAAAAAACAGCGGCCAAACACTCCAACTCTGTTACAGTGTAATTGCGTTGTGCACGGTTTAGTTTTTGCGAAACAAAGGATATTGATCGCTCTCTACCTTCCTCATCAAATTGATACAACACACCACCTACACCGACTCTTGATGCATCACATTGCACTACAAATTCTTTTGAAAAATCGGGCTGTGCCAACACTGGGGCACTTGAAAGCGCATTTTTGATTTGCTCAAATGATTCTAAAGCAAGTGGAGTTATTTGAAAAGGACCATTATTCTTACGAAGACAATCAGTCAACGGTCCAGCCATATTAGCAAAATTGCCTATGAACGAACGGTACCAATTGGCCATCCCTATAAATCGGCGTAATTGTCGAGGAGTTTTTGGTAAAGGAAAGTCCCTGATAGCTGCCACTTTATCGGGGTCAACCTTCAAACATCCATTCCCAATACGGTATCCAAGATACTTAATTTCGTTCTGACAGAACTTACTTTTATGTACGTTTATAGTTAGACCTGCAATCCTCAAACATTTTGCGACCTGACGCAATAGATCTAAATGATTATCAAAATTGGAACTGCACACTAGGAGATCATCTAAGTAGATGAATACATTTTCCCTAAGTTTAGATGGAATCGTCTTGTCCATTAACCTACTCATCGCTTGCGGCCCATTACAAAGCCCAAAGGGCATGACTCTATAATGGTAGAGGGGTCTACCTGGTACCGCGAAAGCTGTTTTTTCCTTAGTGGTTTCAGTGAGAGGGATCTGAAAAAAGCATCTTTTAGATCGATACCACTTATAAAGTGAGTATCTTTCAATCTGCTTAACAACCCATTGATATGTGGAAGAGGGTATGAGTCTTTTTTCGTAACCTCATTTAACTTCCTCGAGTCTAAACAAAGGCGTACTTTTCCACGTTTCCTGACATTTACAATCGGGAAACACCATGGAGAGTTAGACTCCTCAATGACACCCATTTCAAGGAGTCTGTCTAACTCCTTATATACTTCAGCTTGACGTGGTGGAGAAATAGGATAATGTCGACACTTAATGGGGACAGCATCTCCTGTGTCAATATGGTGTTTCATTAGGCTAGTACAACCCAGGCCTTGTTTTTCAAAAGAAGGAAATTCTTGTACTACAGCATCAAGTTTTAGTTTCTGTTCTGGCGACAATTCATGAAAATATAAATCTTCTCCAATAGTATCAACATCTACTGTTTCAACTATGGGAACTATATGGGGTGCTATTGCAAAAGCACTCCAGAAATCGGTTCCTAAATAGAGTGTTTGATAAAGAGATGGGACAATGTAGAAATTTATAGGTTTTGTAACGCTCTTATAAGTAACGGGAAGTTCGCAGTAGCCATAAACTTTTTGTTTTGAGCCATTGGCAGTGGATACAAAAGATCGAAAGGGTTTTAGGACAATTGCATGGCGTGTTATAAAATCCATGCTATCTTTCCCTAATACTGACACACTTGCTCCTGAGTCTAAAAGACCGTAAAGGTTTTCTCCAAGAATTGAAACATTAGCAAATGGTCTGTCATCAAAATCATTACATAAGGTAGAAGATTCAATTAAATTTCTGTAAAATTTACGTTTTTTATAACGTGTTCTACAAGCCGCTATAGTTTTGTTAGGTATGTATATGGAATCTAAATTTTTAGATATATAGGAAATATGATTGTAAGGTAAAATCAAAGTACCAGAATCATTCTCCTGTGGAGAAGTCATCGGTTGAGTTACTGTAAACTCGGGGTCTGGGGTTTCGAACGAGAGTCCCCGGTAACCATCTCGCTCTGTTTCCGGTTTCCCAGATGAGAATTTGTACATTTAGTCGTATTTACACCTCGCTGACCACATTTAAAACAAAAAAGATGTCTAGTGTCCTCGGGACAGTAAATGTATGAATGACCGAAATTAAGGCAATTCCAACATTTAATCTTGGAGTAATCTGGCTTTGTAATACGACGAGGAAGCTGTAAAGCCTCAACCTGTGGATCAGTAACAAGTTCACTGTTCATATCGTATTCATTGTCAATAATCTCCATTTCATTTACTTGACGAGTATGACTAACGGTCGGAAATGGAACTTTTGTTTCCTTTAAAACTTTTTCTGCATTTCTCGCCAAATCTCTCAATTCGTGCAGAGTTTTGGGTACTGTATTAAACAACATTAACTTTAAATTTGTATTAACATTACGCTTAAGAATATCTATTAGGGTTTTCTCAGCTATCGGTTCTCTCATGCGAGAATTCATAGATACTACGCTAGCATGGAAATCGTCGTAAGACTCCTTGTGTTGTTGCTTACGAGTTGACAACCGAAGTAGAACATCATGATCGGTTTCTAAGTAACCAAATTCTTTTGTGATAGAACTCTTAAGGAAAGAATATTGAGCATTTCGATTTTGTTTAATAAAATCCCAGAACCATGATTCTGCTTTTCCACTTACAAATATATGAAAGTTTGCCATCAAATGTTCATGACTACATTGAGTTCTTTCACACAAAGTATCTATTCTAAATAGAAAATCTGATACGCTACCAGTACCGTCGAAATTAATTTTCCATTTCTCAAATTTGGTACTAACAATTGAAGTATTTGAAAGGTTAGAATTGTGGGAAGTGTTTGGAATATAACTTGTACTGGGTATAGTTTGTTCGCTAGAAGTCGAAGTAATATTTGAAATAGATTGATTTATAGCTGTTAGCTCATTTCTCATTTCTTCTTGAGTGGACCTAATTGTTTGCTGCAACATTGTAATGAGAGACTCTATCGAATTTACAGTCGAATTCTGTAAATTCAAGACATTTTCATTACTAGCATTAGTACTTGGATCCATGTTTAAATGGGACAAAATTCTAGCCTGGTTATCAATGAATCCAGATGGAACTAATAAATCTTCAAGAGACGATTGAGTTATGTTTTGAAAAGATTCCTCAAGTAACTGTCGTTGAGTTTTTTCAGAAGAAGAACTATTTGCAGATTGTGTATGGGAAGTAGCTTGCTGAGAAGACGAGGGAAATGTATTTGTAGAATTTATATCAGAATTTGTACTTTGATTACTTTGTTGTAGTGCGATATCGTCAAATTGACTATTCAAATTAAGAACAGTGCTATTGAAGTCAATAGTGTCTATTGGTGGTGGAGTGCGTTGAACTTTTGGTCGAGAACTAAGAGCGTTTTTATCCTCTAATGAAAAATTTGGGGTCGTAACTGCTTTACCTCTGCCTCTAGATGAGTTCAGACTATTATTGGAACTTTGTATAGAGCTTCGAAAGTTATAACTCATGATATAAATATGAGCTTTAAAAGAAATGAACACCGCCCTCAAACTGAATATTTACAATATACCAAATGAAGGAAGAAAATGTATAAATATAATTTGCAATTAATTAAACTGAAAGAAAATTTCTAAATTTTTGAAATCACAATGTATTGAGGAATTCAACTAACTTAAAACATTCCGGTCCTACTATGATACTCTCTTCGAACAGGCGATTAAAACTTAATCGTATAATTATGTATGTATATAAACATTGTTCGAAATTACAAACAAGGCTTCTTAATTACCTTGTGAAATTTACAAAAATAAAAACTCTCACACTTTGTTCTGAACATATGCAGTTAATTTTGAAAATAAAAATCTAGTTATATGCAACATAAACTCAAATATTCATAAACACTAAAAGTTTTTGGACTTTATAACTAATTTTCAATCTTATTTCAATAGTTGAGATTAGATACTTCGTTACAACTAAAACCTCTGATATTAAACAAAAGGTGATTTGTGACTTTCAAAGTTCTAAACTTAGCTAAAGAAATAAAGTTTTTAAAAGGAGAGCTCTGAAAATGTGATAGAAAAAATTTTTAAATTTCTACTCAAATCACTATTTTCAAAAAAAAAAGTTGGACAATTTTAAATAAAGAATATAGTAAGATATAATATAAAAGTATTGAATAAATCGTAAGGGATAAGAAAGAAGCGTTTTAATATATGAAAATATTAAAAAAGCTCCGTGCGTTGGGCGCCATCTATGTTACGCGTAGACTACTTTCAACAGATTGAAAATTTTGTAAAACCTAGTGTCGGCGGCATTCTGGTGTTCCATCGACTAGCTCTGTCGGCTGTGGTGTGGTTCTTACACCAAATTTTACAAAACGAGTAAACATAGAAAATTTACTTCATGCCATATAATAAATACCACAAATTAGTGAGCAATCAAATTCATACAAATATTCAAAATTTACAACAATCAATCCAACATTTAAGAGAGACAAGGTGTTATGTCACTCGAAGTGCATTTTTCCCACCCAACATTACCTAGGTACGCCTATGGTAACCTGTACACTCGTTAATTTACAAGGATTACCCCTTTAAAGTGAGAGTATCGAATTTAAGTAGCTTTCATGTCAGTTAGTATCATTCCTCAATTGAAATAGACTTTAGCAATTCATATTAATTCAATATTTATTCATAAAATTTTAAAATAATGTAAAAATATCGAGATTAACGACTTAATATTCAAAATACAATAACTGAATATTTTTGATTTTAATTAACAAAACAAAGTTAAAAATGTATGAAACAAACAAAAAAAAATATCATGAAATAGCTTATGCACATAGGTACGAAATTATTAATTTCATTTAGATTGAAATGAGGTTTAAAATAATCTTAATTATTGTAAAAATCTATACTTAGAAACTAAACTATGACCTATAGGGTCATTCTCCAACAGAAATGTTTAAATATTGTAAACTTATCAAAAGCAAAAACAAAATATAATTTTAGCAAAAGATCTCTCTATGGGATAAATGATAAATGAAAAGAAATTCAAACAAAAAATAATTATGTTTTGTTGTTGCTTTTGAAGGTACTAATATTTAAAGAGAAATATGCAAACATTTATAATAAAAGAATAATTACTTTTGATCACTCACCAAAGTTTTGAATTTGTGGTTGTTGTTGTGACAACTTACAATAATAATGCTTAAGGTTTGATGACGTAGAGGCCTCTCGAACATCTGAATTCAGTTGATTTATACTATTGGGGCTGGGGAAAAGTAATTTGTTGCATATTTCTAGCTAAATAATAAGTATAACAGTTAATAATAATACAAAAATACGGGTAAACTTGAATATACATACCATACCAAAATATTTTAAATTACTTATTGGATATAATTATTATAATTATAACTAAATACCTGCAGAATTGTTTTAGGTGCATATGATTGTAGCTACAAATTTTTATATGTAATGAATTTTGCTTTGGCCATACAGTAATCAAATTACAATTCATATGCACATACGCTGCAGTAATATAGTTTGAAAATAGTGGGTGTATGGATTGCAAATTATAAATATTGAATGGGTAATAATTGCTATCCGAAATAATATATTGATCTGGTGATATGTAATAAAGAATTGTTTCAGTGGGTTTTGAGGTGTTGTACTGTGGGTTTGTTGTGTAGGCACCCTTTATCCAAATATGATATTCTTAAATTTATTGTTGACCATGTACCCACTCATTAATGACATCACAATGCAAGTCTTGTCTCTATTTATTAAATGCGTAAATATCACACAGTTCTGAGGGAAAATATACTTCCACTTTCTCCTCTATCAGTGGTTGATTATCTAAAGACAAGTATAATCTTGATCTTCTGAAGCTTTCAAAATGTAATTTATACACGCAGTTTTGAATTACTTTAAAAGTAATATCGGGAAGACCAAATCATTGAAAGCCTTAATAGGCTACGGATCCACGTGTGTCCCTTGATTTTAAGGTTAAGATCACTTTACTAAACGGGATTTATAATGTTAATTAAAATAATAAAATGATCATTAACAATTTATTACCTTTGGGTAATATTGGTAGACACTTCGGTTTGGGTAATTTTTTTTTTTTTTTAAGTCACTTAATTCGATTTTTAAATAGAAATTACATAAACTGATATAATTGTTTTGTGCAATAAAGATTACTTATGTCTTTCGTTTTGAATATCAATTTACCCACGTCCGAAAGTTAGGAGATCAAAATGGAAAAAGAACGATGTAATCTCGTGTAAAATAAAATAAAACTTCTCAATAGTGTTTGGATGTGTCAGTCACTATAATTACTTAAATATCGGGTATTCAGAAGTATTCAGCATTACCAGTATTAAATTGTCAATTAACCCCTAAACTGTTATATGATAAGCTCAGGCAAGAACCAAAACACTATTGATGTGTAAACATAAGCAGAACAGTTTTATTTGATATAAACAAATTTATTTATTCAAATTAATAAACTATTTACAATAAATTAGCAATTATAAAAATTAATACTTGAGAAAAAGAAAATGTTCACAATTTATACCAGAAGTGTATAGAATCCCTAACAAACCTGCTTCGTCGTAAAATCTCCGATAAAATGAAGAACAGGAGAAAGGATTCTAGAAATTTCTCTCGACTTTATCCGTGTGGCTCGACCCACGAAAGCCGGGCAAGTTAACATACATTTTTGCTTATGGACGTAAATCAGAAGCATGAAAACGGCCTATTAATTTACCCTGGTTGTCTTCTACTTCATAAAGAGAATTTCCTATTTTATTGCGAATCCTACATTTTAAATATTTTGGACAAAATTTTGAATTAATTGCATTTCCGAAATTGCTCTGAATATGGTTCATTCTAAAAACTTCCTGACCAATTCGATATGTTATTTGTTTTGAACGCGTATTATAGGTTTTTGTTGATTTTTGATGTGCCAAATCCAAATTATGTGAAATCTTTTCCCTAATGTGATTCATTTTGTCAACACGATGTACAATTGTATCATCCTGTAGCATGTTCAATTTATCCAAAAGTGGATATGTAGATCCATGTAAACACATATTTTGGCCAAATAAGGCATAATAAGGGGAACATTGAATAGATGTTTGGTAGTCACTTCGCAAAACGCTTAGGATACTGGGTATGCATTGGTCCCAATTAAGGTGATTAGAATCATTTTTCAAATAATATCGTATTTTAGATATAACTTCCCTGTTGGGACGCTCTGAGGCGTTTGCTTGTGGCGAATAAAGCCCTGTCTTAATGTGGGTTATTCCATAGAGACTAAGAAAATCTTGCATATCTTTAGAGATAAATTGCTTACCATTATCACTATGTAGATATTGCGGAACACCAAAGGTATTGAACAGGCTATTCTGAAGAAAATTTATAACATTAAGTGAAGTAGCGGATTTTAGAGGAACTAGAAAAAGAAACTTAGTAAAATGATCTATGATGATAAATAAACTAGTGTTTTTAGATTCAGAACATGGATATGGGCCAAGAAAGTCGCAATAGAGACGTTGAAATGGACGGACTGTTATGAAGGCTTCACCCATAGGTGGACGTAGTATTTGGTTTGGCGCTTTGATCATTTTGCAGTCGTCACACTTACTAACGAAATTTCTTACGTCTCTGGCCATTGAGGGCCAAAAGTATTTTTCCCTTAAACGAGAGAGGGTTTTAAAATACCCGCCATGACAATTTGAATTATGCTCTAACTGAATAACTGTAGCCGTTAAAGACTGAGGCAACCACAGTCTCCAGAGGCTTTCCTCTTCATCAGCTACACCTTGTCGAAACTTAACTCTCTTATAAACAAGATTGTTAGACAAAAACAAATCAGGAAGATTATCTTTATTTTCGGATACTGTTTTAATCAAATCCTCGTATTCTGAACTTCTAAAATCATCGGATGTTAACGAGATCTCGGGAAAATTAGAGTCAATTTTTATTTCATCGATATCAAATCGTGAGAGTGTGTCTGGGACAACGTTCAGTGAGCCCTTACGGTGCTCCATTTTAAAATCAAAACCCTGGAGTTTTAAACTCCACCTTGCGAGCCTGCCACTCAAGTCCTTTTGTGACATCAACCATTTCAAGCTTGAATGGTCCGTGATGATTCTAAAAGGCAGGCCTTCAATATAAGGTCTGAACTTTTTGACACAAAAAACAGCGGCCAAACACTCCAACTCTGTTACAGTGTAATTGCGTTGTGCACGGTTTAGTTTTTGCGAAACAAAGGATATTGATCGCTCTCTACCTTCCTCATCAAATTGATACAACACACCACCTACACCGACTCTTGATGCATCACATTGCACTACAAATTCTTTTGAAAAATCGGGCTGTGCCAACACTGGGGCACTTGAAAGCGCATTTTTGATTTGCTCAAATGATTCTAAAGCAAGTGGAGTTATTTGAAAAGGACCATTATTCTTACGAAGACAATCAGTCAACGGTCCAGCCATATTAGCAAAATTGCCTATGAACGAACGGTACCAATTGGCCATCCCTATAAATCGGCGTAATTGTCGAGGAGTTTTTGGTAAAGGAAAGTCCCTGATAGCTGCCACTTTATCGGGGTCAACCTTCAAACATCCATTCCCAATACGGTATCCAAGATACTTAATTTCGTTCTGACAGAACTTACTTTTATGTACGTTTATAGTTAGACCTGCAATCCTCAAACATTTTGCGACCTGACGCAATAGATCTAAATGATTATCAAAATTGGAACTGCACACTAGGAGATCATCTAAGTAGATGAATACATTTTCCCTAAGTTTAGATGGAATCGTCTTGTCCATTAACCTACTCATCGCTTGCGGCCCATTACAAAGCCCAAAGGGCATGACTCTATAATGGTAGAGGGGTCTACCTGGTACCGCGAAAGCTGTTTTTTCCTTAGTGGTTTCAGTGAGAGGGATCTGAAAAAAGCATCTTTTAGATCGATACCACTTATAAAGTGAGTATCTTTCAATCTGCTTAACAACCCATTGATATGTGGAAGAGGGTATGAGTCTTTTTTCGTAACCTCATTTAACTTCCTCGAGTCTAAACAAAGGCGTACTTTTCCAGGTTTCCTGACATTTACAATCGGGAAACACCATGGAGAGTTAGACTCCTCAATGACACCCATTTCAAGGAGTCTGTCTAACTCCTTATATACTTCAGCTTGACGTGGTGGAGAAATAGGATAATGTCGACACTTAATGGGGACAGCATCTCCTGTGTCAATATGGTGTTTCATTAGGCTAGTACAACCCAGGCCTTGTTTTTCAAAAGAAGGAAATTCTTGTACTACAGCATCAAGTTTTAGTTTCTGTTCTGGCGACAATTCATGAAAATATAAATCTTCTCCAATAGTATCAACATCTACTGTTTCAACTATGGGAACTATATGGGGTGCTATTGCAAAAGCACTCCAGAAATCGGTTCCTAAATAGAGTGTTTGATAAAGAGATGGGACAATGTAGAAATTTATAGGTTTTGTAACGCTCTTATAAGTAACGGGAAGTTCGCAGTAGCCATAAACTTTTTGTTTTGAGCCATTGGCAGTGGATACAAAAGATCGAAAGGGTTTTAGGACAATTGCATGGCGTGTTATAAAATCCATGCTATCTTTCCCTAATACTGACACACTTGCTCCTGAGTCTAAAAGACCGTAAAGGTTTTCTCCAAGAATTGAAACATTAGCAAATGGTCTGTCATCAAAATCATTACATAAGGTAGAAGATTCAATTAAATTTCTGTAAAATTTACGTTTTTTATAACGTGTTCTACAAGCCGCTATAGTTTTGTTAGGTATGTATATGGAATCTAAATTTTTAGATATATAGGAAATATGATTGTAAGGTAAAATCAAAGTACCAGAATCATTCTCCTGTGGAGAAGTCATCGGTTGAGTTACTGTAAACTCGGGGTCTGGGGTTTCGAACGAGAGTCCCCGGTAACCATCTCGCTCTGTTTCCGGTTTCCCAGATGAGAATTTGTACATTTAGTCGTATTTACACCTCGCTGACCACATTTAAAACAAAAAAGATGTCTAGTGTCCTCGGGACAGTAAATGTATGAATGACCGAAATTAAGGCAATTCCAACATTTAATCTTGGAGTAATCTGGCTTTGTAATACGACGAGGAAGCTGTAAAGCCTCAACCTGTGGATCAGTAACAAGTTCACTGTTCATATCGTATTCATTGTCAATAATCTCCATTTCATTTACTTGACGAGTATGACTAACGGTCGGAAATGGAACTTTTGTTTCCTTTAAAACTTTTTCTGCATTTCTCGCCAAATCTCTCAATTCGTGCAGAGTTTTGGGTACTGTATTAAACAACATTAACTTTAAATTTGTATTAACATTACGCTTAAGAATATCTATTAGGGTTTTCTCAGCTATCGGTTCTCTCATGCGAGAATTCATAGATACTACGCTAGCATGGAAATCGTCGTAAGACTCCTTGTGTTGTTGCTTACGAGTTGACAACCGAAGTAGAACATCATGATCGGTTTCTAAGTAACCAAATTCTTTTGTGATAGAACTCTTAAGGAAAGAATATTGAGCATTTCGATTTTGTTTAATAAAATCCCAGAACCATGATTCTGCTTTTCCACTTACAAATATATGAAAGTTTGCCATCAAATGTTCATGACTACATTGAGTTCTTTCACACAAAGTATCTATTCTAAATAGAAAATCTGATACGCTACCAGTACCGTCGAAATTAATTTTCCATTTCTCAAATTTGGTACTAACAATTGAAGTATTTGAAAGGTTAGAATTGTGGGAAGTGTTTGGAATATAACTTGTACTGGGTATAGTTTGTTCGCTAGAAGTCGAAGTAATATTTGAAATAGATTGATTTATAGCTGTTAGCTCATTTCTCATTTCTTCTTGAGTGGACCTAATTGTTTGCTGCAACATTGTAATGAGAGACTCTATCGAATTTACAGTCGAATTCTGTAAATTCAAGACATTTTCATTACTAGCATTAGTACTTGGATCCATGTTTAAATGGGACAAAATTCTAGCCTGGTTATCAATGAATCCAGATGGAACTAATAAATCTTCAAGAGACGATTGAGTTATGTTTTGAAAAGATTCCTCAAGTAACTGTCGTTGAGTTTTTTCAGAAGAAGAACTATTTGCAGATTGTGTATGGGAAGTAGCTTGCTGAGAAGACGAGGGAAATGTATTTGTAGAATTTATATCAGAATTTGTACTTTGATTACTTTGTTGTAGTGCGATATCGTCAAATTGACTATTCAAATTAAGAACAGTGCTATTGAAGTCAATAGTGTCTATTGGTGGTGGAGTGCGTTGAACTTTTGGTCGAGAACTAAGAGCGTTTTTATCCTCTAATGAAAAATTTGGGGTCGTAACTGCTTTACCTCTGCCTCTAGATGAGTTCAGACTATTATTGGAACTTTGTATAGAGCTTCGAAAGTTATAACTCATGATATAAATATGAGCTTTAAAAGAAATGAACACCGCCCTCAAACTGAATATTTACAATATACCAAATGAAGGAAGAAAATGTATAAATATAATTTGCAATTAATTAAACTGAAAGAAAATTTCTAAATTTTTGAAATCACAATGTATTGAGGAATTCAACTAACTTAAAACATTCCGGTCCTACTATGATACTCTCTTCGAACAGGCGATTAAAACTTAATCGTATAATTATGTATGTATATAAACATTGTTCGAAATTACAAACAAGGCTTCTTAATTACCTTGTGAAATTTACAAAAATAAAAACTCTCACACTTTGTTCTGAACATATGCAGTTAATTTTGAAAATAAAAATCTAGTTATATGCAACATAAACTCAAATATTCATAAACACTAAAAGTTTTTGGACTTTATAACTAATTTTCAATCTTATTTCAATAGTTGAGATTAGATACTTCGTTACAACTAAAACCTCTGATATTAAACAAAAGGTGATTTGTGACTTTCAAAGTTCTAAACTTAGCTAAAGAAATAAAGTTTTTAAAAGGAGAGCTCTGAAAATGTGATAGAAAAAATTTTTAAATTTCTACTCAAATCACTATTTTCAAAAAAAAAAGTTGGACAATTTTAAATAAAGAATATAGTAAGATATAATATAAAAGTATTGAATAAATCGTAAGGGATAAGAAAGAAGCGTTTTAATATATGAAAATATTAAAAAAGCTCCGTGCGTTGGGCGCCATCTATGTTACGCGTAGACTACTTTCAACAGATTGAAAATTTTGTAAAACCTAGTGTCGGCGGCATTCTGGTGTTCCATCGACTAGCTCTGTCGGCTGTGGTGTGGTTCTTACACCAAATTTTACAAAACGAGTAAACATAGAAAATTTACTTCATGCCATATAATAAATACCACAAATTAGTGAGCAATCAAATTCATACAAATATTCAAAATTTACAACAATCAATCCAACATTTAAGAGAGACAAGGTGTTATGTCACTCGAAGTGCATTTTTCCCACCCAACATTACCTAGGTACGCCTATGGTAACCTGTACACTCGTTAATTTACAAGGATTACCCCTTTAAAGTGAGAGTATCGAATTTAAGTAGCTTTCATGTCAGTTAGTATCATTCCTCAATTGAAATAGACTTTAGCAATTCATATTAATTCAATATTTATTCATAAAATTTTAAAATAATGTAAAAATATCGAGATTAACGACTTAATATTCAAAATACAATAACTGAATATTTTTGATTTTAATTAACAAAACAAAGTTAAAAATGTATGAAACAAACAAAAAAAAATATCATGAAAAAGCTTATGTACATAGGTACGAAATTATTAATTTCATTTAGATTGAAATGAGGTTTAAAATAATCTTAATTATTGTAAAAATCTATACTTAGAAACTAAACTATGACCTATAGGGTCATTCTCCAACAGAAATGTTTAAATATTGTAAACTTATCAAAAGCAAAAACAAAATATAATTTTAGCAAAAGATCTCTCTATGGGAGATCAATAAATGATAAATGAAAAGAAATTCAAACAAAAAATAATTATGTTTTGTTGTTGCTTTTGAAGGTACTAATATTTAAAGAGAAATATGCAAACATTTATAATAAAAGAATAATTACTTTTGATCACTCACCAAAGTTTTGAATTTGTGGTTGTTGTTGTGACAACTTACAATAATAATGCTTAAGGTTTGATGACGTAGAGGCCTCTCGAACATCTGAATTCAGTTGATTTATACTATTGGGGCTGGGGAAAAGTAATTTGTTGCATATTTCTAGCTAAATAATAAGTATAACAGTTAATAATAATACAAAAATACGGGTAAACTTGAATATACATACCATACCAAAATATTTTAAATTACTTATTGGATATAATTATTATAATTATAACTAAATACCTGCAGAATTGTTTTAGGTGCATATGATTGTAGCTACAAATTTTTATATGTAATGAATTTTGCTTTGGCCATACAGTAATCAAATTACAATTCATATGCACATACGCTGCAGTAATATAGTTTGAAAATAGTGGGTGTATGGATTGCAAATTATAAATATTGAATGGGTAATAATTGCTATCCGAAATAATATATTGATCTGGTGATATGTAATAAAGAATTGTTTCAGTGGGTTTTGAGGTGTTGTACTGTGGGTTTGTTGTGTAGGCACCCTTTATCCAAATATGATATTCTTAAATTTATTGTTGACCATGTACCCACTCATTAATGACATCACAATGCAAGTCTTGTCTCTATTTATTAAATGCGTAAATATCACACAGTTCTGAGGGAAAATATACTTCCACTTTCTCCTCTATCAGTGGTTGATTATCTAAAGACAAGTATAATCTTGATCTTCTGAAGCTTTCAAAATGTAATTTATACACGCAGTTTTGAATTACTTTAAAAGTAATATCGGGAAGACCAAATCATTGAAAGCCTTAATAGGCTACGGATCCACGTGTGTCCCTTGATTTTAAGGTTAAGATCACTTTACTAAACGGGATTTATAATGTTAATTAAAATAATAAAATGATCATTAACAATTTATTGGTAGACACTTCGGTTTGGGTAATTTTTTTTTTTTTTTAAGTCACTTAATTCGATTTTTAAATAGAAATTAAATAAACTGATATAATTTTTTTGTGCAATAAAGATTACTTATGTCTTTCGTTTTGAATATCAATTTACCCACGTCCGAAAGTTAGGAGATCAAAATGGAAAAAGAACGATGTAATCTCGTGTAAAATAAAATAAAACTTCTCAATAGTGTTTGGATGTGTCAGTCACTATAATTACTTAAATATCGGGTATTCAGAAGTATTCAGCATTACCAGTATTAAATTGTCAATTAACCCCTAAACTGTTATATGATAAGCTCAGGCAAGAACCAAAACACTATTGATGTGTAAACATAAGCAGAACAGTTTTATTTGATATAAACAAATTTATTTATTCAAATTAATAAACTATTTACAATAAATTAGCAATTATAAAAATTAATACTTGAGAAAAAGAAAATGTTCACAATTTATACCAGAAGTGTATAGAATCCCTAACAAACCTGCTTCGTCGTAAAATCTCCGATAAAATGAAGAACAGGAGAAAGGATTCTAGAAATTTCTCTCGACTTTATCCGTGTGGCTCGACCCACGAAAGCCGGGCAAGTTAACATACATTTTTGCTTATGGACGTAAATCAGAAGCATGAAAACGGCCTATTAATTTACCCTGGTTGTCTTCTACTTCATAAAGAGAATTTCCTATTTTATTGCGAATCCTACATTTTAAATATTTTGGACAAAATTTTGAATTAATTGCATTTCCGAAATTGCTCTGAATATGGTTCATTCTAAAAACTTCCTGACCAATTCGATATGTTATTTGTTTTGAACGCGTATTATAGGTTTTTGTTGATTTTTGATGTGCCAAATCCAAATTATGTGAAATCTTTTCCCTAATGTGATTCATTTTGTCAACACGATGTACAATTGTATCATCCTGTAGCATGTTCAATTTATCCAAAAGTGGATATGTAGATCCATGTAAACACATATTTTGGCCAAATAAGGCATAATAAGGGGAACATTGAATAGATGTTTGGTAGTCACTTCGCAAAACGCTTAGGATACTGGGTATGCATTGGTCCCAATTAAGGTGATTAGAATCATTTTTCAAATAATATCGTATTTTAGATATAACTTCCCTGTTGGGACGCTCTGAGGCGTTTGCTTGTGGCGAATAAAGCCCTGTCTTAATGTGGGTTATTCCATAGAGACTAAGAAAATCTTGCATATCTTTAGAGATAAATTGCTTACCATTATCACTATGTAGATATTGCGGAACACCAAAGGTATTGAACAGGCTATTCTGAAGAAAATTTATAACATTAAGTGAAGTAGCGGATTTTAGAGGAACTAGAAAAAGAAACTTAGTAAAATGATCTATGATGATAAATAAACTAGTGTTTTTAGATTCAGAACATGGATATGGGCCAAGAAAGTCGCAATAGAGACGTTGAAATGGACGGACTGTTATGAAGGCTTCACCCATAGGTGGACGTAGTATTTGGTTTGGCGCTTTGATCATTTTGCAGTCGTCACACTTACTAACGAAATTTCTTACGTCTCTGGCCATTGAGGGCCAAAAGTATTTTTCCCTTAAACGAGAGAGGGTTTTAAAATACCCGCCATGACAATTTGAATTATGCTCTAACTGAATAACTGTAGCCGTTAAAGACTGAGGCAACCACAGTCTCCAGAGGCTTTCCTCTTCATCAGCTACACCTTGTCGAAACTTAACTCTCTTATAAACAAGATTGTTAGACAAAAACAAATCAGGAAGATTATCTTTATTTTCGGATACTGTTTTAATCAAATCCTCGTATTCTGAACTTCTAAAATCATCGGATGTTAACGAGATCTCGGGAAAATTAGAGTCAATTTTTATTTCATCGATATCAAATCGTGAGAGTGTGTCTGGGACAACGTTCAGTGAGCCCTTACGGTGCTCCATTTTAAAATCAAAACCCTGGAGTTTTAAACTCCACCTTGCGAGCCTGCCACTCAAGTCCTTTTGTGACATCAACCATTTCAAGCTTGAATGGTCCGTGATGATTCTAAAAGGCAGGCCTTCAATATAAGGTCTGAACTTTTTGACACAAAAAACAGCGGCCAAACACTCCAACTCTGTTACAGTGTAATTGCGTTGTGCACGGTTTAGTTTTTGCGAAACAAAGGATATTGATCGCTCTCTACCTTCCTCATCAAATTGATACAACACACCACCTACACCGACTCTTGATGCATCACATTGCACTACAAATTCTTTTGAAAAATCGGGCTGTGCCAACACTGGGGCACTTGAAAGCGCATTTTTGATTTGCTCAAATGATTCTAAAGCAAGTGGAGTTATTTGAAAAGGACCATTATTCTTACGAAGACAATCAGTCAACGGTCCAGCCATATTAGCAAAATTGCCTATGAACGAACGGTACCAATTGGCCATCCCTATAAATCGGCGTAATTGTCGAGGAGTTTTTGGTAAAGGAAAGTCCCTGATAGCTGCCACTTTATCGGGGTCAACCTTCAAACATCCATTCCCAATACGGTATCCAAGATACTTAATTTCGTTCTGACAGAACTTACTTTTATGTACGTTTATAGTTAGACCTGCAATCCTCAAACATTTTGCGACCTGACGCAATAGATCTAAATGATTATCAAAATTGGAACTGCACACTAGGAGATCATCTAAGTAGATGAATACATTTTCCCTAAGTTTAGATGGAATCGTCTTGTCCATTAACCTACTCATCGCTTGCGGCCCATTACAAAGCCCAAAGGGCATGACTCTATAATGGTAGAGGGGTCTACCTGGTACCGCGAAAGCTGTTTTTTCCTTAGTGGTTTCAGTGAGAGGGATCTGAAAAAAGCATCTTTTAGATCGATACCACTTATAAAGTGAGTATCTTTCAATCTGCTTAACAACCCATTGATATGTGGAAGAGGGTATGAGTCTTTTTTCGTAACCTCATTTAACTTCCTCGAGTCTAAACAAAGGCGTACTTTTCCAGGTTTCCTGACATTTACAATCGGGAAACACCATGGAGAGTTAGACTCCTCAATGACACCCATTTCAAGGAGTCTGTCTAACTCCTTATATACTTCAGCTTGACGTGGTGGAGAAATAGGATAATGTCGACACTTAATGGGGACAGCATCTCCTGTGTCAATATGGTGTTTCATTAGGCTAGTACAACCCAGGCCTTGTTTTTCAAAAGAAGGAAATTCTTGTACTACAGCATCAAGTTTTAGTTTCTGTTCTGGCGACAATTCATGAAAATATAAATCTTCTCCAATAGTATCAACATCTACTGTTTCAACTATGGGAACTATATGGGGTGCTATTGCAAAAGCACTCCAGAAATCGGTTCCTAAATAGAGTGTTTGATAAAGAGATGGGACAATGTAGAAATTTATAGGTTTTGTAACGCTCTTATAAGTAACGGGAAGTTCGCAGTAGCCATAAACTTTTTGTTTTGAGCCATTGGCAGTGGATACAAAAGATCGAAAGGGTTTTAGGACAATTGCATGGCGTGTTATAAAATCCATGCTATCTTTCCCTAATACTGACACACTTGCTCCTGAGTCTAAAAGACCGTAAAGGTTTTCTCCAAGAATTGAAACATTAGCAAATGGTCTGTCATCAAAATCATTACATAAGGTAGAAGATTCAATTAAATTTCTGTAAAATTTACGTTTTTTATAACGTGTTCTACAAGCCGCTATAGTTTTGTTAGGTATGTATATGGAATCTAAATTTTTAGATATATAGGAAATATGATTGTAAGGTAAAATCAAAGTACCAGAATCATTCTCCTGTGGAGAAGTCATCGGTTGAGTTACTGTAAACTCGGGGTCTGGGGTTTCGAACGAGAGTCCCCGGTAACCATCTCGCTCTGTTTCCGGTTTCCCAGATGAGAATTTGTACATTTAGTCGTATTTACACCTCGCTGACCACATTTAAAACAAAAAAGATGTCTAGTGTCCTCGGGACAGTAAATGTATGAATGACCGAAATTAAGGCAATTCCAACATTTAATCTTGGAGTAATCTGGCTTTGTAATACGACGAGGAAGCTGTAAAGCCTCAACCTGTGGATCAGTAACAAGTTCACTGTTCATATCGTATTCATTGTCAATAATCTCCATTTCATTTACTTGACGAGTATGACTAACGGTCGGAAATGGAACTTTTGTTTCCTTTAAAACTTTTTCTGCATTTCTCGCCAAATCTCTCAATTCGTGCAGAGTTTTGGGTACTGTATTAAACAACATTAACTTTAAATTTGTATTAACATTACGCTTAAGAATATCTATTCTCAGCTATCGGTTCTCTCATGCGAGAATTCATAGATACTACGCTAGCATGGAAATCGTCGTAAGACTCCTTGTGTTGTTGCTTACGAGTTGACAACCGAAGTAGAACATCATGATCGGTTTCTAAGTAACCAAATTCTTTTGTGATAGAACTCTTAAGGAAAGAATATTGAGCATTTCGATTTTGTTTAATAAAATCCCAGAACCATGATTCTGCTTTTCCACTTACAAATATATGAAAGTTTGCCATCAAATGTTCATGACTACATTGAGTTCTTTCACACAAAGTATCTATTCTAAATAGAAAATCTGATACGCTACCAGTACCGTCGAAATTAATTTTCCATTTCTCAAATTTGGTACTAACAATTGAAGTATTTGAAAGGTTAGAATTGTGGGAAGTGTTTGGAATATAACTTGTACTGGGTATAGTTTGTTCGCTAGAAGTCGAAGTAATATTTGAAATAGATTGATTTATAGCTGTTAGCTCATTTCTCATTTCTTCTTGAGTGGACCTAATTGTTTGCTGCAACATTGTAATGAGAGACTCTATCGAATTTACAGTCGAATTCTGTAAATTCAAGACATTTTCATTACTAGCATTAGTACTTGGATCCATGTTTAAATGGGACAAAATTCTAGCCTGGTTATCAATGAATCCAGATGGAACTAATAAATCTTCAAGAGACGATTGAGTTATGTTTTGAAAAGATTCCTCAAGTAACTGTCGTTGAGTTTTTTCAGAAGAAGAACTATTTGCAGATTGTGTATGGGAAGTAGCTTGCTGAGAAGACGAGGGAAATGTATTTGTAGAATTTATATCAGAATTTGTACTTTGATTACTTTGTTGTAGTGCGATATCGTCAAATTGACTATTCAAATTAAGAACAGTGCTATTGAAGTCAATAGTGTCTATTGGTGGTGGAGTGCGTTGAACTTTTGGTCGAGAACTAAGAGCGTTTTTATCCTCTAATGAAAAATTTGGGGTCGTAACTGCTTTACCTCTGCCTCTAGATGAGTTCAGACTATTATTGGAACTTTGTATAGAGCTTCGAAAGTTATAACTCATGATATAAATATGAGCTTTAAAAGAAATGAACACCGCCCTCAAACTGAATATTTACAATATACCAAATGAAGGAAGAAAATGTATAAATATAATTTGCAATTAATTAAACTGAAAGAAAATTTCTAAATTTTTGAAATCACAATGTATTGAGGAATTCAACTAACTTAAAACATTCCGGTCCTACTATGATACTCTCTTCGAACAGGCGATTAAAACTTAATCGTATAATTATGTATGTATATAAACATTGTTCGAAATTACAAACAAGGCTTCTTAATTACCTTGTGAAATTTACAAAAATAAAAACTCTCACACTTTGTTCTGAACATATGCAGTTAATTTTGAAAATAAAAATCTAGTTATATGCAACATAAACTCAAATATTCATAAACACTAAAAGTTTTTGGACTTTATAACTAATTTTCAATCTTATTTCAATAGTTGAGATTAGATACTTCGTTACAACTAAAACCTCTGATATTAAACAAAAGGTGATTTGTGACTTTCAAAGTTCTAAACTTAGCTAAAGAAATAAAGTTTTTAAAAGGAGAGCTCTGAAAATGTGATAGAAAAAATTTTTAAATTTCTACTCAAATCACTATTTTCAAAAAAAAAAGTTGGACAATTTTAAATAAAGAATATAGTAAGATATAATATAAAAGTATTGAATAAATCGTAAGGGATAAGAAAGAAGCGTTTTAATATATGAAAATATTAAAAAAGCTCCGTGCGTTGGGCGCCATCTATGTTACGCGTAGACTACTTTCAACAGATTGAAAATTTTGTAAAACCTAGTGTCGGCGGCATTCTGGTGTTCCATCGACTAGCTCTGTCGGCTGTGGTGTGGTTCTTACACCAAATTTTACAAAACGAGTAAACATAGAAAATTTACTTCATGCCATATAATAAATACCACAAATTAGTGAGCAATCAAATTCATACAAATATTCAAAATTTACAACAATCAATCCAACATTTAAGAGAGACAAGGTGTTATGTCACTCGAAGTGCATTTTTCCCACCCAACATTACCTAGGTACGCCTATGGTAACCTGTACACTCGTTAATTTACAAGGATTACCCCTTTAAAGTGAGAGTATCGAATTTAAGTAGCTTTCATGTCAGTTAGTATCATTCCTCAATTGAAATAGACTTTAGCAATTCATATTAATTCAATATTTATTCATAAAATTTTAAAATAATGTAAAAATATCGAGATTAACGACTTAATATTCAAAATACAATAACTGAATATTTTTGATTTTAATTAACAAAACAAAGTTAAAAATGTATGAAACAAACAAAAAAAAATATCATGAAAAAGCTTATGTACATAGGTACGAAATTATTAATTTCATTTAGATTGAAATGAGGTTTAAAATAATCTTAATTATTGTAAAAATCTATACTTAGAAACTAAACTATGACCTATAGGGTCATTCTCCAACAGAAATGTTTAAATATTGTAAACTTATCAAAAGCAAAAACAAAATATAATTTTAGCAAAAGATCTCTCTATGGGAGATCAATAAATGATAAATGAAAAGAAATTCAAACAAAAAATAATTATGTTTTGTTGTTGCTTTTGAAGGTACTAATATTTAAAGAGAAATATGCAAACATTTATAATAAAAGAATAATTACTTTTGATCACTCACCAAAGTTTTGAATTTGTGGTTGTTGTTGTGACAACTTACAATAATAATGCTTAAGGTTTGATGACGTAGAGGCCTCTCGAACATCTGAATTCAGTTGATTTATACTATTGGGGCTGGGGAAAAGTAATTTGTTGCATATTTCTAGCTAAATAATAAGTATAACAGTTAATAATAATACAAAAATACGGGTAAACTTGAATATACATACCATACCAAAATATTTTAAATTACTTATTGGATATAATTATTATAATTATAACTAAATACCTGCAGAATTGTTTTAGGTGCATATGATTGTAGCTACAAATTTTTATATGTAATGAATTTTGCTTTGGCCATACAGTAATCAAATTACAATTCATATGCACATACGCTGCAGTAATATAGTTTGAAAATAGTGGGTGTATGGATTGCAAATTATAAATATTGAATGGGTAATAATTGCTATCCGAAATAATATATTGATCTGGTGATATGTAATAAAGAATTGTTTCAGTGGGTTTTGAGGTGTTGTACTGTGGGTTTGTTGTGTAGGCACCCTTTATCCAAATATGATATTCTTAAATTTATTGTTGACCATGTACCCACTCATTAATGACATCACAATGCAAGTCTTGTCTCTATTTATTAAATGCGTAAATATCACACAGTTCTGAGGGAAAATATACTTCCACTTTCTCCTCTATCAGTGGTTGATTATCTAAAGACAAGTATAATCTTGATCTTCTGAAGCTTTCAAAATGTAATTTATACACGCAGTTTTGAATTACTTTAAAAGTAATATCGGGAAGACCAAATCATTGAAAGCCTTAATAGGCTACGGATCCACGTGTGTCCCTTGATTTTAAGGTTAAGATCACTTTACTAAACGGGATTTATAATGTTAATTAAAATAATAAAATGATCATTAACAATTTATTGGTAGACACTTCGGTTTGGGTAATTTTTTTTTTTTTTTAAGTCACTTAATTCGATTTTTAAATAGAAATTAAATAAACTGATATAATTTTTTTGTGCAATAAAGATTACTTATGTCTTTCGTTTTGAATATCAATTTACCCACGTCCGAAAGTTAGGAGATCAAAATGGAAAAAGAACGATGTAATCTCGTGTAAAATAAAATAAAACTTCTCAATAGTGTTTGGATGTGTCAGTCACTATAATTACTTAAATATCGGGTATTCAGAAGTATTCAGCATTACCAGTATTAAATTGTCAATTAACCCCTAAACTGTTATATGATAAGCTCAGGCAAGAACCAAAACACTATTGATGTGTAAACATAAGCAGAACAGTTTTATTTGATATAAACTGTTATAACTAGATGTTAATCGGTCGGTTGCTTTCTTATGACTGACTTTTATTTATTCTTTCTTATTATCTATTTACATACTTAGTTTACATTAACTAATACAATGATTGGTATATATGTATTTGGTATGCAATATTGTATGTAATTATGACATAAATTTGACATAAATTTGTTTATTCAAATTAATAAACTATTTACAATAAATTAGCAATTATAAAAATTAATACTTGAGAAAAAGAAAATGTTCACAATTTATACCAGAAGTGTATAGAATCCCTAACAAAATAAACCACCATATAAATAACCTACCTGTCAACTTCTACCTCTCCACCCACTTCTTAAAGTCAAATGTCATAAAATAATAAATAAACTGGTACTTCGGAGAAGGGCCATAAAATATTTCCACTTGATTCCAAAAATTTGTTTCTGGGGCACCTGATATTTTAACAATGAAAATCACGTGCGCTGAAAACTACCTCTAGGATTGACTAAAAAATCCGCAAGATACAAAACTCAGACAAATTTTGGGGGTGGAAAATTAATAGCGGTCGGCCTCATATTGCACCCCTCCAGTGGCTATTATCGGTCAGTTGTTGTGGTTTTTATTTTTAAGGTTTTAGAAACACTTACACACAAATATGAAAAAAATCTATTTAAAAACATTTGTCTTGAGTTACAAAATATTTATTTTGATAGATATCCCACTCGCATCCCACTAAGCGACCAAAAAGGTTTTAAAGGAAAAGACCTAAGCTTTCTTTTGAGCAAAAAAATTAATAAAAAAAAGAGTCCATTTTGGAAAAAAAAGTCAAAAAGGTTTTTGATTTTTCAAAAAAAAGTTAAAAATTGTATGTCTTGAGTTACAAAACATTTTTTTATAGATATCCCACTCGCATCCCACTAAGCGACAAAAAGGGTGTTAAAGGAAAACACATAAGCTTTCTTCTGAGCAAAAAAAAAAAATTAAAAAATGGGTCTATTTTTTTAAAAAAAGTCAACAAAGTTTTTGATTTTGCAAAAAAATTCAAAAATTTTAAATCTTGAGTTACAAAATATTTTTTTGATAGATATCCCACTCGCATCCCACTAAGCGACCATATAGGTCGCTTAGGAAAAGACCTAAGCTTTCTTAAAAAAAATAAAAAGGGCCCATTTTGAAAAAAAAAGTCAAAAATATTTTTGATTTAAAAAAAAAATCATAGCTATCTAAACTATTTGGGACACACTTTGCTAAGAACAATAGGTAATAAGTTATATGGATAAAAAAAAACACCTGTTTGGCCAAAATGTCAAATTTTGACCTCCTATAACTCAGAGAGTTCTTGACCGATCTTGTTGAAAAATGGTGTCCGAATTACTATCCAATAGAACTAACATTGGTGCAAATTTCATCGCGATCGGAAGACATCGATTTCAAAAGTTGGTTCACTTGACGTGAAATGTCCCATATATAACAAGTAAGAGTGCTATATTCGGCTATGCCGAATCTTATATACCCTTCACCTTTGTTGTGGATGCATTATTATTTTTTATAATTAGTATATATGTATGTACATTGCCCACTTTAAGCGTACAGCATCCTAAATTTATCAAGAACACAAAAAACAACAACAACGCCAAACGAAACAAAATACCAAAAGAAAAAACAAAATACGCATGCCAATGAAACCAACACACATCCAAACATACGTTTAATTGTATAAAAAACAACAACGCCAAAAGAAACAAAACACAAATGAAAAACAAAATACGCAAAGCATATGCTTCCATCCAAACATACGATTTGTTGCTTTTTTGACAAAAAAACCAACACACAACCAAACAAACGTTTAGTTGTATAATAAACAACAACAACGCCAAAAGAAACAAAACACAAAAACAAACAAAATACGCAAAGCATGCACATCCAAGCATACGTTTTGTTGCTTTTTTGTAAAAAAAACCAACACACAACCAAACAAACGTTTAGTTGTATAAAAAACAACAACAACGCCAAAAGAAACAAAACACAAAAAAAACAAAATACACAAAACTTGCACATCCAAACATACGTTTTGTTGTTTTTTTGTCAAAGCATGCAATACATTGTGTTTTTTGATGAAATTTTCAGAGGTTGTCTCGGATTTTTGCTCATATCTCCGTTATTTATGGACGGATTTTGCTGATTTTAAATAGCAAAATTCTCGAAAGTATGTCTGACAGAATTGTTGAAGATTTGGATCCCGGAGATATCTGGGGCCTTCAGAAAATTGATTTCAACAGACAGACAGACAGACAGGCAGACAGGCAGACAGGCAGACAGGCAGACAGGCAGACAGGCAGACAGGCAGACAGGCAGACAGGCAGACAGACAGACAGACAGACAGACAGACAGACAGACAGACAGACAGACAGACAGACAGACAGACAGACAGACAGACAGACAGACAGACAGACAGACAGACAGACAGACAGACAGACAGACAGACAGACAGACAGACAGACAGACAGACAGACAGACAGACAGACAGACAGACAGACAGACAGACAGACAGACAGACAGACAGACAGACAGACAGACAGACAGACAGACAGACAGACAGACAGACAGACAGACAGACAGACAGACAGACAGACAGACAGACAGACAGACAGACAGACAGACAGACAGACAGACAGACAGTCTATGTAAAAATAATGTAAAAATAATGTAAAAATATCGAGATTAACGACTTAATATTCAAAATACAATAACTGAATATTTTTGATTTTAATTAACAAAACAAAGTTAAAAATGTATGAAACAAACAAAAAAAAATATCATGAAAAAGCTTATGTACATAGGTACGAAATTATTAATTTCATTTAGATTGAAATGAGGTTTAAAATAATCTTAATTATTGTAAAAATCTATACTTAGAAACTAAACTATGACCTATAGGGTCATTCTCCAACAGAAATGTTTAAATATTGTAAACTTATCAAAAGCAAAAACAAAATATAATTTTAGCAAAAGATCTCTCTATGGGAGATCAATAAATGATAAATGAAAAGAAATTCAAACAAAAAATAATTATGTTTTGTTGTTGCTTTTGAAGGTACTAATATTTAAAGAGAAATATGCAAACATTTATAATAAAAGAATAATTACTTTTGATCACTCACCAAAGTTTTGAATTTGTGGTTGTTGTTGTGACAACTTACAATAATAATGCTTAAGGTTTGATGACGTAGAGGCCTCTCGAACATCTGAATTCAGTTGATTTATACTATTGGGGCTGGGGAAAAGTAATTTGTTGCATATTTCTAGCTAAATAATAAGTATAACAGTTAATAATAATACAAAAATACGGGTAAACTTGAATATACATACCATACCAAAATATTTTAAATTACTTATTGGATATAATTATTATAATTATAACTAAATACCTGCAGAATTGTTTTAGGTGCATATGATTGTAGCTACAAATTTTTATATGTAATGAATTTTGCTTTGGCCATACAGTAATCAAATTACAATTCATATGCACATACGCTGCAGTAATATAGTTTGAAAATAGTGGGTGTATGGATTGCAAATTATAAATATTGAATGGGTAATAATTGCTATCCGAAATAATATATTGATCTGGTGATATGTAATAAAGAATTGTTTCAGTGGGTTTTGAGGTGTTGTACTGTGGGTTTGTTGTGTAGGCACCCTTTATCCAAATATGATATTCTTAAATTTATTGTTGACCATGTACCCACTCATTAATGACATCACAATGCAAGTCTTGTCTCTATTTATTAAATGCGTAAATATCACACAGTTCTGAGGGAAAATATACTTCCACTTTCTCCTCTATCAGTGGTTGATTATCTAAAGACAAGTATAATCTTGATCTTCTGAAGCTTTCAAAATGTAATTTATACACGCAGTTTTGAATTACTTTAAAAGTAATATCGGGAAGACCAAATCATTGAAAGCCTTAATAGGCTACGGATCCACGTGTGTCCCTTGATTTTAAGGTTAAGATCACTTTACTAAACGGGATTTATAATGTTAATTAAAATAATAAAATGATCATTAACAATTTATTGGTAGACACTTCGGTTTGGGTAATTTTTTTTTTTTTTTAAGTCACTTAATTCGATTTTTAAATAGAAATTAAATAAACTGATATAATTTTTTTGTGCAATAAAGATTACTTATGTCTTTCGTTTTGAATATCAATTTACCCACGTCCGAAAGTTAGGAGATCAAAATGGAAAAAGAACGATGTAATCTCGTGTAAAATAAAATAAAACTTCTCAATAGTGTTTGGATGTGTCAGTCACTATAATTACTTAAATATCGGGTATTCAGAAGTATTCAGCATTACCAGTATTAAATTGTCAATTAACCCCTAAACTGTTATATGATAAGCTCAGGCAAGAACCAAAACACTATTGATGTGTAAACATAAGCAGAACAGTTTTATTTGATATAAACTGTTATAACTAGATGTTAATCGGTCGGTTGCTTTCTTATGACTGACTTTTATTTATTCTTTCTTATTATCTATTTACATACTTAGTTTACATTAACTAATACAATGATTGGTATATATGTATTTGGTATGCAATATTGTATGTAATTATGACATAAATTTGACATAAATTTGTTTATTCAAATTAATAAACTATTTACAATAAATTAGCAATTATAAAAATTAATACTTGAGAAAAAGAAAATGTTCACAATTTATACCAGAAGTGTATAGAATCCCTAACAAAATAAACCACCATATAAATAACCTACCTGTCAACTTCTACCTCTCCACCCACTTCTTAAAGTCAAATGTCATAAAATAATAAATAAACTGGTACTTCGGAGAAGGGCCATAAAATATTTCCACTTGATTCCAAAAATTTGTTTCTGGGGCACCTGATATTTTAACAATGAAAATCACGTGCGCTGAAAACTACCTCTAGGATTGACTAAAAAATCCGCAAGATACAAAACTCAGACAAATTTTGGGGGTGGAAAATTAATAGCGGTCGGCCTCATATTGCACCCCTCCAGTGGCTATTATCGGTCAGTTGTTGTGGTTTTTATTTTTAAGGTTTTAGAAACACTTACACACAAATATGAAAAAAATCTATTTAAAAACATTTGTCTTGAGTTACAAAATATTTATTTTGATAGATATCCCACTCGCATCCCACTAAGCGACCAAAAAGGTTTTAAAGGAAAAGACCTAAGCTTTCTTTTGAGCAAAAAAATTAATAAAAAAAAGAGTCCATTTTGGAAAAAAAAGTCAAAAAGGTTTTTGATTTTTCAAAAAAAAGTTAAAAATTGTATGTCTTGAGTTACAAAACATTTTTTTATAGATATCCCACTCGCATCCCACTAAGCGACAAAAAGGGTGTTAAAGGAAAACACATAAGCTTTCTTCTGAGCAAAAAAAAAAAATTAAAAAATGGGTCTATTTTTTTAAAAAAAGTCAACAAAGTTTTTGATTTTGCAAAAAAATTCAAAAATTTTAAATCTTGAGTTACAAAATATTTTTTTGATAGATATCCCACTCGCATCCCACTAAGCGACCATATAGGTCGCTTAGGAAAAGACCTAAGCTTTCTTAAAAAAAATAAAAAGGGCCCATTTTGAAAAAAAAAGTCAAAAATATTTTTGATTTAAAAAAAAAATCATAGCTATCTAAACTATTTGGGACACACTTTGCTAAGAACAATAGGTAATAAGTTATATGGATAAAAAAAAACACCTGTTTGGCCAAAATGTCAAATTTTGACCTCCTATAACTCAGAGAGTTCTTGACCGATCTTGTTGAAAAATGGTGTCCGAATTACTATCCAATAGAACTAACATTGGTGCAAATTTCATCGCGATCGGAAGACATCGATTTCAAAAGTTGGTTCACTTGACGTGAAATGTCCCATATATAACAAGTAAGAGTGCTATATTCGGCTATGCCGAATCTTATATACCCTTCACCTTTGTTGTGGATGCATTATTATTTTTTATAATTAGTATATATGTATGTACATTGCCCACTTTAAGCGTACAGCATCCTAAATTTATCAAGAACACAAAAAACAACAACAACGCCAAACGAAACAAAATACCAAAAGAAAAAACAAAATACGCATGCCAATGAAACCAACACACATCCAAACATACGTTTAATTGTATAAAAAACAACAACGCCAAAAGAAACAAAACACAAATGAAAAACAAAATACGCAAAGCATATGCTTCCATCCAAACATACGATTTGTTGCTTTTTTGACAAAAAAACCAACACACAACCAAACAAACGTTTAGTTGTATAATAAACAACAACAACGCCAAAAGAAACAAAACACAAAAACAAACAAAATACGCAAAGCATGCACATCCAAGCATACGTTTTGTTGCTTTTTTGTAAAAAAAACCAACACACAACCAAACAAACGTTTAGTTGTATAAAAAACAACAACAACGCCAAAAGAAACAAAACACAAAAAAAACAAAATACACAAAACTTGCACATCCAAACATACGTTTTGTTGTTTTTTTGTCAAAGCATGCAATACATTGTGTTTTTTGATGAAATTTTCAGAGGTTGTCTCGGATTTTTGCTCATATCTCCGTTATTTATGGACGGATTTTGCTGATTTTAAATAGCAAAATTCTCGAAAGTATGTCTGACAGAATTGTTGAAGATTTGGATCCCGGAGATATCTGGGGCCTTCAGAAAATTGATTTCAACAGACAGACAGACAGACAGACAGGCAGACAGGCAGACAGGCAGACAGGCAGACAGGCAGACAGGCAGACAGGCAGACAGGCAGACAGGCAGACAGACAGACAGACAGACAGACAGACAGACAGACAGACAGACAGACAGACAGACAGACAGACAGACAGACAGACAGACAGACAGACAGACAGACAGACAGACAGACAGACAGACAGACAGACAGACAGACAGACAGACAGACAGACAGACAGACAGACAGACAGACAGACAGACAGACAGACAGACAGACAGACAGACAGACAGACAGACAGACAGACAGACAGACAGACAGACAGACAGACAGACAGACAGACAGACAGACAGACAGACAGACAGACAGACAGACAGACAGACATGGCTTAATCGACTCCGCTATCTATAAGGATCCTGAATATATATACTTTATAGGGTCGGAAATGAAAAATGTAGAAATTACAAACGGAATGACAAACTTATATATACCCTTCTCACGAAGCTGAAGGGTATAAAAATGAAATGGTCCATGTATGTCATGTCATCACGTAAGAACGGCTGGAGCGATTTGGCTGATTTTTATTTATTCAATCCGAATTTTCAGGTGATGGTTTGTAAAGAAAAAAATTAAAAAATTCCGGGTAAAACTCGGAAATTTTTTTTTTTTGAGTCCAGTCAACTGTAATAAAAAAGCTCCCTAAAGTATGTAAAGAATTCAGATCATTAAAATATAATAATCCCATATCTGCCCTTCTAAAATAATTTTCAAAATATTGGGCCGAACCGCACTCCTTTGAATTCCAAAAAATGTATAAAATTTTGAAAAACAATATTTTTTATTTTAATAATAACTGCGGACAACTTCAAAAGATAATTTTTAAATAAGGGAAGTTCCCTCACACTTGCAAAAAAAGCTATGAAATTATTTATACAATTTTTCAGAGAAAAAAAAAATTTGGTTTATTTTAGAAGTGGGTGTTGGTGCGTGATGTTTTTGATTCCAAGACATAAAAAAAGGATTTTCATTACTTATACAACATTGGCCGTCACGTGGTGGTATGCCAAAAATTTCGCCAAAATTAGTTATATGCCTAATGTACACATGTATTTGTTTTTTAAATTATTAATACATATATAAGGAGTGAGATCGAAAAATTCTTAACACACGTTTTTCATTACATTTTTTAACCCAAGTATTATTTGAATTTTTTTTTGATCAAGTTACCTTTGAAAAACATGTCAGTTATTATGTGTAATGTCAATTATATTAATTTTTTTGTTAATCTGATTAAAATGAGTGACCAGAAAAAAGTGCGTACTGAAATTATTAAATATTTTCAACAAAACCCAACTTGGTCTTACAAAAAGTTGGCCAAGCATACAAAGGTCTGCCGTCAAACTGTTTCCAATGTTATTAAACAGTACCGGGAGAACTTGTCAGTTGATAGAAAACCTGGTTCAGGTAGAAGGAATGGTCCACATGATGTTTCTAAAGCCAAAAAAATAGAACGCATTTTCAAAAGAGCTCCCAACACATCCGGTAGGAAAGCAGCCCGGTTAGCTCAGTGCTCGGACTATTTGGTACGAAAAGTTAAAGCTAATGCAGGTTTAAAAACATACAAGGCTCAAAAAGTTCCTGACAGGAACGCTACTAAAAATTTAGAGGCCAAAAACAGAGCACGGAAATTGAAGTCAAGTTTTATAAAAAAATATTCTTGCTGCATAATGGATGACGAAACGTATGTTCTGGCAGATTTTTCGCAACTTCCAGGTCAAAAATTTTATGTTGCTGATGCTCGAGGGAATGTTGAAGAAAAGTTTAGGACCCAAAAGCAGACAAAATTTCCCAGAAAGTTCTTGGTATGGCAAGCAATATGCAGTTGCGGCAAAAGAAGCCACTCATTTGTTACAACGGGCTCTATAAATACCGAAATTTACATCAAGGAATGTTTACAAAAAAGGCTGCTTCCATTCATAAGACTTCATAATGTGTCCACTTATTTTTGGCCTGACTTGGCATCCTGTCACTATGGCAAACAAGCCCTTGAGTGATACAAGAACAATAATGTGGTATTTGTACCAAGAGAGGCAAATCCTCCAAACTGCCCGGAGCTAAGGCCAGTGGAGAGATATTGGGCTCTTGTTAAAAGAGAATTGAAGAGTACAAAAAAGGTGTCCAAAAGTGTGGTAGATTTTAAACGGAGATGGACTACATGTTCGAGCAAAGTGACAGAAAGCACTATAAAAACGTTAATGGAAGGGTTTCCGAAAAAGGTTCAAAATTTCATCACTAGTGATTAAAACTATAAAAATAATTTTTTTTGTAAATTGTAATAATAATTTCAATCAAATAAAAAAAAAATTAAAGCTGTAAGTTTAGTGGTTTCTTTTTTATAAACATATATGTATGTTAAGAATTTTTCGATCTCACTCCTTACAATAAACAATTAAAAAAAATATAACAATAAACTTACTGATATTTAAAGAGAAACAATCCAAATAAAAAATCCAATAATAAAAAGAAGTGATCTGCAATTCAACTTTGTTTATTATTTAGCTAAACCTTGAAAATAAAACAACAAAAATTAAAACAAAAAATACTTGCATATGGATATGTATGTATGTATATGTATGTAGATTAGGGTGGAGCCAAAAACTATTGACCATTTACGCCGATAATGGAAGTGTTACGACAACAATAACTTTTTTTATTTGAAATTGTTTACAAATACATATGTACTTTAATATCTGAAGTAAAAGATATACATAAGTGTATCGAAAACTCTTTCTGTAGAGTCATCAGCTAATTGTTTTATGAAATTTAAGCTAAAACACTATTATTATCTTTGTATGGAGTTTTAAAATGATAAGACGAAATAGAGAAAATTCTTTTTCGATTTATGAATAGTAGGCCTATTCGCATTTATAAATTTTTTAATAGTTGACTTTTCTAATTTATGAATTTCCTATGTCCTCATTTACACAGTAACCCCCATTTTCCCAATCTCTGGTTATTTTTTATCATGACAATAAACTGGCAGTTCTCATACAAAAAAAATGTTAATTGGAGGTTTATCGTTACGAAAAACAATAATCAGATATTGAGAAAATGGGGGTAAGAGTTTTCTCGCATAAGATTTTTTTTCTGCTTCAAACTTGCATCGCGTTTACACACAAAGATTTTTATTGCAGACAGTAAAGGCCCAACTATAATATGCATAACTAGTTTAAGGTAATGTCAAAACTGAACGAAAAATCTGTCAAATGCTTAAGGGAATCCGAAGAAACTTTTAGGTGGCTATAATGTACTTACGTGCATTCAAAACAATTTAGCCCCATTTGCACATTTATGTTCAACATGCAATTAAAAAATACGTATTTCTTATTATTTTATCAAAATAAATAAATTTTCATTTATTTCTTTATTTTCTTTGTATAAAATAAACAAACAGCTGATTCCGTACGGAATGTGCGAACAGCTTCGCTCTTTGCTTAAGCAACATTATAGTTTGTCACATACGTTTTATATGTATTCGCATAGTTGCTTAAACTGACTTAAGCTAGTGCATGCATATTATAGTTGGGCCTTAAGTCCCCTTTTACAATGTAGAAATTGAAGAGGGTTGAAGAGGTACAGTGTGTATTACACAGGTTTAGGAGAGAGGTTGGGAGGGAGATTGACCAGGCCAATAAAGAACTAATAACTGGTTGATAACTGTTAATTGAATATTTTTTACTCAATTCATGTAGTGATAAGCCCGTCTTCCAGTCTTCAATAACTTTAATTTTAAATTCACTGGAGTACTTGTTCCTTGTCATTGTTTTTTTTTTAACAATAAACTGTATAAAACTTAAATTGTACACACTACGCCTTCCATTATTTTTATCTTTTGGAATTTTTAAATGCATTCATTGTGATTTCCGATAACTCACATTGCAAATATGTACCGAGTCAAAATTTTAAACATCTTATAAGAGGGTGCTTTTGTTTTGTCCGTTGCGTTTTGAGTTTTTATATGATTTATCATTTTAAATTAATTTTTAATAATATTATCTTTTACCATGGCAGAATCAACCAGGTACAATTATTAGGGAGAGTTGTCAATATTTACCCCTACAACGTCAATTTATTTTGTTTTCGCGCTATTTTGCACGTTATATTAAAACCAACACTTATATATTTGGAACAATTTAAATTTGAATTAAATATTTCACGGAAAAAAGTAAATTGTACATAAATTAATTTATTTTTCTTTTCGTTTTGTTTTTTCTAATTTTCTTTTCTTTGACGTTATAGGGAATGTATAATTAAGAACATACTCTCCAATAATTGTACCTTGCTTGTTCTGCCATGATCTTTTACTAAATTAATATAATATGAACATTAACAATATTATTTAATAAAATACAGTGACGGACATTACAATAGAATCACTACCAATATTTCATATAAAACTATGATTTATATATAATATATTAATTCTCTATCTACTCTATTTTGATTTTGCCTTTGAATTTTGTCTATGTGGTCAACGATTACAATTACAACTTATTACAATATTAATAACATTGTTACTTTTCAAATTAAATGATATGAAACGTACATTTTGTTGAATACATTGCGACAAAAAATAGAATCACATTTAAAAAATTTAATTAAAAGTTGGCTTTGACTTTTCATTTTTGGATTTTTTTGTTAATGAGAAAATATTTTAATAGTAATTATTAAATATTAGCTATCGAAGAAGAAGAAGAATGGAAAATTATTAAAAATTTAAGTTGTTCCGGCCGATCTCAACGTGAAATTGCTAAATTAGTAGGACGATCCCAGAAATTTGTTTTCAATGCGTTATCCATCCGCAAGCAGCCACGTTCCATAGGAAAACCACGAAAAACTAGTCTTCATTAAGATAATTTAATTGTTATAATATCCAAACGAGATCCATTTAAGTCCGCAATCCGGAAGGAGGTTGGTTGTGAAGTATCCACAAGAACTATTCAAAGAAGATTGGTGGATGCTGGTCTGCATGGCAGAACTTCAAGAAAAGTTCCTATGCTCACTAAAAAGCACGTGGCAGCAAGAAAGAAATTTGCCAAAGAACATAAGGATTGGTGTGGCCCAGAAAATATAAAAAAGTGGCGAAATGTGTTGTGGACGGATGAAACAAAAATTAATTTGATTGGTAGCGATTGTAAAACATGGGTCAGACGTCCAAAAAATGCTGAATTAGATCCTCGGTATACAACAAAAACGTTCAAACATGGCGGTGGAAATATTATGATATGGGGATGCTTCTCTTGGTATGGCATTGGCCCAATTTACTGGATTAAGGAAAATATGGATAAACACCTGTACGTGAATATTTTGGAAAATGTTATGAAGACACATGCAGAATGGAGTATGCCCTTAAAATGGGTATTCCAACAAAATAACGACCCACAGCACACTTCAGGTCTTGCGAAAATGTGGTTTTCAGATAACAAAATTGATATTATGGAGTGGCCCTCGCAATCCCCTGACTTAAATCCTATTGAAAACCTATGGAAAATAGTCAAAGATAAACTTGGACCTGAAAAAGTGAAAAACAAGGAAGAATTATGGCAAAAAATTCAGGAAATCTGGTACGATATTCCTCGTTATACTTGCGAACGATTGGTAAATTCAATGCCAAAAAGATGTTATGCTGTTATCAAAAATAATGGTTATGCAACAAATAATTAGGAAAACGATGCGTTTTTAAGATGTTCTTTAATTTTTATAAGTATTAGACTGATTGATTCTATTTTAATGTCGCGTATCTTATTTAGTTTTTTTATATTTGTCATAGTTTTTAACATAAGAATGTGTTCATTTTTTATGTTAGTTTTATTTATTTTTTGTGTACACCATAGGCATTAATATACAATGTGTGTGAAGATAAATTTAAATTTATTTAGCACAGACCTAAACCACATATTTTAGCTCAGCCCATTTTGCAGTTAACGGAGCACAGTTAATCACTTAACAGTCATAATACTTGAATTATAATAATCAAATTTATACCTACAATATCTGAAATAATTTCAGAATAAGAAAAAAAATGGAAAAAATTAAAAAAAACTATCCATCTGAAATAATAGATGGATATTTGAACCCATCGTAATATCAGGATTCCAATAAATTTGACTTTTTTGAAAAAATAAATCTGGAGAGGATTTTTGGCCATTATGGAAATTAGGAAAAGGGCTCGGATATGACACTATATAGAAATGGTAGTCCTAGGGTCACTGAATTGAACTGTGGTAGTGGGATATCTGAAATAATTTTGGGAAGGGCTCGGATATGACACTATATAGAAATGGTAGTCCTAGGGTCACTGAATGGAACTGTGGTAGTAGGATATCTTTGGGATATTTTTTATTTTATTTATTTTATTTATTTTTATTGATTTCAATACATAAAAGCCTTCATGGCCAATTATACATGTATTGTTAGATTAATAACCATGTTATACAATAATAACATCATTAATTCAAATTTAAAATATAAAAACTAAATATAATAGTGTACAAATGGCTCCCCAGCCACACAAACTTTGCTTAAATGAAAAGTAAAACAAATTTATAAATCCTGAAAACCAGATTACGATATAATTATTTTCAAATATTAACAGAAGAAAGATATTGTAAAACTTTTAATTTATATGTAGAAATGGAAAATGAGAATAATTTAAGATCCAATGGCAATTGATTCCAAATACGACAGATCCTTATTTTAAACGAATGTTCGAAAATTGAAAGACGTATTCGAGGTACTTCAATTTGAATATTCCGAGTAGAACGAATAAAAGAAAATATACCAACAAGATAATTGGGTTGACCAGTTTTCATAATCTTGTAGAAATGTAAGAGGATACGTAGATGTAAGTAGTTTGTAAAATTACAACGAAGAAAAATGGGAATATATTCTGAAACACGGTCATGATCACGCAGCTTAAAATCACAAACATACCTAACAATTTTTCTAAGTATACTCTTTAGACAATCAATAAAGCCTAACGTAGTACCAGATACGACCTCTAGGCAGTAATTAAACTGTGACATTAACAAGCCATATGCTAAACGGTATCTAACAAATTTCGGTGTGTAAGCTTTAAAAGAATAAAGTCTTCTTAATGTCAGACATGTTCTTTTAGAAAGCCAATCAATGTGCAGATTAAATTTTAGGCTGGAGTCAATAATAATGCCAAGGCATTTGATAGAGTCAACATTTTCAATAGTTCTGCCATCAATGTAAATTGTAGGATTTAAGAAGTCATGATTTGGCAAATGAAAATTAATGGCTTTTGTTTTATTTAAATTTACACTAAGCTCATTAGAGTTTATCAAATTAATGATAAAGTTTAAATGATGATTTATTCTAATCGGGAAATTATTTTCCATTAAGCCCGCGCTGAAAAGAAGAAAAATATCATCTGCAAAAACAAAGGATTTGCACATATCATTATCCATTAATGAAATACAATCATTCAAATACATTAAAAATAGAATTGGACCCAGAACTGAGCCTTGAGGAACCCCAGAAGTAACAGTTCCAATACTCGAATTAATACCAAGTAGTGAAACAAATTGCGATCGTCCAGTTAAGTAAGAATAAATTAATCTACTAGCAGACTTAGAGAATTTAAATTTATCTATAAGTTTTCTTATAAGAATCTTATGATTGACTCGATCAAATGCCTTTGATGGATCCAGAGAAACCATTGTACAGTTATCATGACGGTCAAGCTATTAGTAATGAACTTGTGCTATGATTTCGACGAAAGGCATATTGATTGGAGTGCAGTAATGAAAAACGTTCACAGTGGGAAAGAATCTGTAGTTTAATAATATTTTCAACAATTTTCGAAATTGATGGTAAAATGCTAATAGGTCTTAAATTATCTGTACAGTAATTATTATTTTTTGCAATTGGTACCACTCTAGCCAATTTCCGTGCATTAGGAAATTTGGAAACTGTAAAAATTGTATTAATCAAATGACAAAGATATGATGAAATCAGTGGAAATATAATTTTTAAAAACTTCATAGGAATCATATCATAACCTGTCGCATTAGATTTAATGGAGTTCATTGCAATGAAAACATCAGATTCCGTAATATTTTGAAACGAAATCATTTCTGGGCTTTCAATAATATTATCAAAATGAAAATTACCAAAGTGATTAGGATTGAAGTTATTCAAAAACCCCTTGCAATCAACTCAATATCACTTTCCAATAACTCAGGTCGTTCAGTACCTATACAACCAATCTTACGCCACATCTGGGAGCTGTTTAAATCCTTAAAAGCACTAACACCCTAATTCTTACGCATCTTTCTAATGACAGATTTTGCCCTATTTCTCAGTTTACAATAATTTTGCCAGCTATCCACCGTACGATCTCTAAGGTGAGCTTTATATGCTATATCCCTTAAAGATCTAGCAGGGATGACCTCCCTAGAATTCATGAAATTAACGTAATTTGATTTACGTTTAGCCCTGAACGTAGGAACTAAACAATGTAGATTTTCTATCAAATTATTAAGAGAAGAAACTTGTTCATTCACATCATTAGTAAGAAAAATGGACGAATTATCAAATTGATTAATGGATTGTGCAAGCTCATCAAAATTTATGTGATTATAATCCTTAAGGTAAATGTCATTAGCTAGCAGTTGTGGGCAAAATCTATAAGAAATGTAAATTAAACTATGATTAGATAATAAAAAAGGGAATTGCATTTGACCACTATATTCTACTAAGGATGGTTGACTTAAGACAAAATAGTCGATTAGCGATGTGCTATTATTAGGTACAAACAAGTGCGTTGGTAAGCAGTTGTGTACACATGTTAATCCACAACGGTAAGCTAAAGAGCGAAAATTTTTAGACTTAGAAACATTAAATATATCATAGTTAAAATCTCCTGTTACGATAATGTTACTAAATCTATCAAATAAATCACTATGCATTTGCTCAAACACATCAATCTGTCCATTGGGGAGATAAATTATTATTATTATTTATTTAGTAGTATTTTAAATACTTTATCTTATAACTATATAACATTTGATTAAAATTATTTTAGATTTTTATAGGCTCTGATATACATTATTTTTCACAAAAAATACACAATTTCTTTTAAATATATTAATGTTTCGTTCATTTTTTACATCACTTGGTAATAAGTTGAATAACTGTAATCCTTTGTAGAATAGGCATCTCTTCATGGCATTATTTGTGGCTTTATGTATCCTAAAATCGCTGGCATTTCGCAGATTGTATGGTTGTACTTCGTTGACATATGTTAGTTGTTCTGTTAAATATCCTGGAGCACTTCCTATCTTCATTTTATATATAAAAGTTAATGTATTTAGTTGGAGTCTTTGTCTGATGTTTAGCCATTTTAGTGTTTCTAGCATAAATTGAATTGATGTAAACCTATTGCATTTAATTATAGTTCTCATAGCTTTATTTTGTAGTTTCTGTAGTCTCTCTATTTGTGTATTTGTGCAGCATGTGTACAAGATTGTTGAACCGAATTCAAAATGTGGTTTGATTATTGTATTATATATATTTATAGCAGTTATTGTCGATATTTTTCTTCTTATTCTCCTAAAAAAACCAATCTTTTTTCCAATCTTTTTACAAATATATTCTATATGATCTTTTAAGTTAATGTTTTTATCTATTATAAAACCTAAGTATTTTATCTTATCCACTTTCTCTATTATTTTATTATTAATTTTAAAAATTGTATTACTGTTCATGTTTATTTCCATTATTTTCGTCTTATTTTCGTTTAGTTTTAATTTATTCATTTTCAACCAGGTGTTTATATTTAATATGTCTTGCATTAGATTGTTTTGGCATTGTATTTCATTTTCGGATTCATTAAAAATTAGAGTATCGTCCGCGTATAGCACTATTTCACATCTGTTAAGTACGTTTGGCATATCATTTATGTAAATAATAAATAGTAGAGCTCCTCGGATCGATCCCTGTGGAACCCCATATTCATTATTTATTTCGTTCGATTTAATATTGTTTACTTTCGTTATTTGCTTTCTGTTGGTTAAATATGATTCAAACCAACTCAGTTCTTTATCTTCTATTCCGTATTTGTAAAGTTTTAGCACTAGAATGTTTCTATCTATAGTCTCAAAAGCTCTTTTAAAATCGAGAAAAATTGCCATAATTTTGTGGTTTTTGTTAATATTTTTCCATCTATTTATAACATAATTCACTGATGTTTCACACGAAAAACTTCTTCTAAACCCGGATTGATATTTTGATAATATATTATTTTTTTCTAAGTAATCTTCTAGTTGTATCTTAACAGTTTTTTCCAGAATTTTTTCACATAGTTTTAATGCGTTTATCGGACGAAATTCTTCACATTTATTTGTTTTTGCCACCTTTTCAATTGGTGTTACCATTGATGTTTTCCAATTTTCTGGAAAAATTCCCGTTTCCAACGATGTATTTACTATTTTCAGTACAACATCTCCAATTAAATTCCAATTATCTAAGATAATATGAATATTTAAATTTTTAAAATCTGGTTTCTTTTTTAGGCTTTTACACATATTTTTAAGTTCTACATATGTTTGATATTGCACGAAATTTAAATTTAACATTTATCACAGGTATTTCATTTAAATATTGCACATTTTCTATATTATCTCTAATTTCCTTAATACTGTTCACAAAATATTCGTTAAACTGGTTCGCTATATCACAATTGTTATTATATTCTATATTGTTAAATATCACAGATTGTATCACAGATCGGTTTTTCTTTAGGACTAAGTCTTTAATGTTTTTCCACATTTCTTTTTGATCTTTGGTTTTGCTTATATGCCTGTTAATATATGTATTTTTTCATTTTCAAGCTTTATTTTAAGGAGTGAGATCGAAAAATTCTTAACATACATATATGTTTATAAAAAAGAAACCACTAAACTTACAGCTTTAATTTTTTTTTTATTTGATTGAAATTATTATTACAATTTACAAAAAAAATTATTTTTATAGTTTTAATCACTAGTGATGAAATTTTTAACCTTTTTCGGAAACCCTTCCATTAACGTTTTTATAGTGCTTTCTGTCACTTTGCTCGAACATGTAGTCCATCTCCGTTTAAAATCTACCACACTTTTGGACACCTTTTTTGTACTCTTCAATTCTCTTTTAACAAGAGCCCAATATCTCTCCACTGGCCTTAGCTCCGGGCAGTTTGGAGGATTTGCCTCTCTTGGTACAAATACCACATTTTTGTACTCTTCAATTCTCTTTTAACAAGAGCCCAATATCTCTCCACTGGCCTTAGCTCCGGGCAGTTTGGAGGATTTGCCTCTCTTGGTACAAATACCACATTATTGTTCTTGTACCACTCAAGGGCTTGTTTGCCATAGTGACAGGATGCCAAGTCAGGCCAAAAATAAGTGGACACATTATGAAGTCTTATGAATGGAAGCAGCCTTTTTTGTAAACATTCCTTGATGTAAATTTCGGTATTTATAGAGCCCGTTGTAACAAATGAGTGGCTTCTTTTGCCGCAACTGCATATTGCTTGCCATACCAAGAACTTTCTGGGAAATTTTGTCTGCTTTTGGGTCCTAAACTTTTCTTCAACATTCCCTCGAGCATCAGCAACATAAAATTTTTGACCTGGAAGTTGCGAAAAATCTGCCAGAACATACGTTTCGTCATCCATTATGCAGCAAGAATATTTTTTTATAAAACTTGACTTCAATTTCCGTGCTCTGTTTTTGGCCTCTAAATTTTTAGTAGCGTTCCTGTCAGGAACTTTTTGAGCCTTGTATGTTTTTAAACCTGCATTAGCTTTAACTTTTCGTACCAAATAGTCCGAGCACTGAGCTAACCGGGCTGCTTTCCTACCGGATGTGTTGGGAGCTCTTTTGAAAATGCGTTCTATTTTTTTGGCTTTAGAAACATCATGTGGACCATTCCTTCTACCTGAACCAGGTTTTCTATCAACTGACAAGTTCTCCCGGTACTGTTTAATAACATTGGAAACAGTTTGACGGCAGACCTTTGTATGCTTGGCCAACTTTTTGTAAGACCAAGTTGGGTTTTGTTGAAAATATTTAATAATTTCAGTACGCACTTTTTTCTGGTCACTCATTTTAATCAGATTAACAAAAAAATTAATATAATTGACATTACACATAATAACTGACATGTTTTTCAAAGGTAACTTGATCAAAAAAAAATTCAAATAATACTTGGGTTAAAAAATGTAATGAAAAACGTGTGTTAAGAATTTTTCGATCTCACTCCTTATATATGTTTCTTGCCATTTTGTAGTTATTCCATGCTGCATATGTGTTTTCGGCTTTTGCGATATTATATTTTATTATTTTTTCATTTTTTAAACGTTGTAGTTGCCTATTAAACCATTTATTTTTTAAACTATTCTCATTTACTGTCTTCTTTACTGATAGTCTTTTTATTGCGTTTTCAATAGTTTCATCAAAGATATTTACATTATTGTTCAGATCTTGGCTTTCATCATAATTTATTTCATTCACTTCTCTTTGAAATCTATTTTTGTTGTATTTAAAAAACCCTATCTCTTTTTTATTTGAATGTTTTCTTTTCTCATCGTTTATTGCAATTTTTTTATTTTTTTTTTTTTTATTTATATTTCAAAAATGCCGCAAGCCCTTAGGGCTAAAATTAGGACTACAACTAAATCAATTTAATTACATTAATAAAAGTATTAATACAAACATTTATATGACTTACAAAATTAGTGAAAATTTCAATTATTTCGTGATCAGATATTTTATTTTTTTTACTATTATTTACTTTCATATTTATTTTATTTGTTATAACATAGTCAATTATTGTTCTTGAATTACGTGTTATTCTTGTATATTCTGTTATCACTTGCTTTAATCCATTATCATTAATGATCTGTTCTAACTTCTTCTTATATGCGCTTTCTTTGGCCCAATCAATATTAAAATCTCCTGCAACAATTATATCCGTTGTTTTTTCACTAAGTTCTTCCATTGTTTCCTCGAATACTTCGTAAAATTCTGAATCTTGACTGCTAGGTGATCTATATACAGCAGCTATTATCATTGAGATTTTCTTGTATTTAACAGTGTATGCACTTATCCAGTATTTCGAATCACATACCCTTTCTTGTAATAAGTTCACTTGCCATTCTTTATTGAAATATATGATTAATCCACCTGTTCTCGTAGAGTTTGACAATGTTGCAAATTGATGATATCCTTCTAATTGTATTTTATCTTCATTTACTCTTTCTGTTAAATGAGTTTCCGTTAATATAATAAAATCTAGTTTATCCGTATTTGCAATTGCTTCCAACTGATTAAAGTTGTTAGTTAGACCTTGTATGTTAGTGTAAATTCCATATATACTCTTTAATTGTTAATCCATTAAACCCATTCTTCTCTTTTTTAACTTTAATTTATTTTGGTACACCGGACATTCTTTACTTATGGTTGCATGATTCTCGTCAAGTCCCAAATTCAGCCTCTTATTACTTCTGATACAGTTAATGCATTTATTTATATATTCTTTATTACATTCCTTTGTTTTATGGTTTCCATTACATCTAAAACATACTTCATCATTTTTACAGTCCACAGATTTATGATTGAAACCCTTGAATTTAAAACATTGTATTATTTCTGTTCCATCAAAAACTCTACATTTCTCCCATCCGACGTTGAGCTTTTGAGCCGATACTATTTTTGGGTATGTTTCACTATCAATTTTTAATTTTGCATTAAATATGGTTCTATTATTTCTCTTAATTTCATACACTTTAATTAGTTCAATCTTGCTGTTTTCCAAAATCTGATTTTGTTTTTTTAATTTTTCAATCAAATCTCTATCTTCGTATTTAAAACTCATATCAGTTAAGACAATAGACATTTCGATCTCATTTGGGACTTTTATGTCATAACTTTCACTCATTTTGGTTTCAATCGCGGTTTTTATTTTTTCTCTTTCATCTATATTTTCACTTTGTATCACTAATGTACCATTTCTCCTATTTTCAATGTTTGTTATTTTAAAATTTACCGGATCTACTTTTTTATTTAAATCGTCTTTCGTTTTTTAAATTTTTTGTTTTTCTTTTGGTTTAATTATTAAAGGTACTTGATTTTTCACTTCTGGCAATGCCATTACAACAACAGATGATCCATTACCAAAAATTTCAATAAATAGAGATTCACTTATACCATACATATTTCCTCGAAAAACTGTTTTATAATGTAATTTATCAGAAATATAAAAACAGACACCACCACCTCTAACACTATCAGGTCGATCATTCCTAACTAGATTATAACCGGGCAGTTCTACTGATTGGGACAAAACATTCGACTTAAACCACGTTTCCGTTAAGGCAATAATATCAAGACCAGAATTTTTAAATAAGAACTTAAATTCCTCAAGTTTCACATTATGAGTTGAAGGACTTAAACTTTGGACATTAACATGACCAATGTTTAAGTTACCAGGAAATGTAGAAAGTTTGGTTCGCAAGGAACCATCTCTGGCTACAGGACCAAGATTTAAATTATGGGACATTCCAAGAAAAGCTAAGTTTGTGTTTTAGGGGGAGCCAAAATTTCACTAATATTTTTATAATAATATTTTTTCACAAAACTCAAATTTATTGGAATCCCAAAATATCCGAGCCCTTTTCCTAATTTCCATAATGGCCATAAATCCTCTCCAGATTTATTTTTTTCAAAAAAGTCAAATTTATTGGAATCCCAAAATTATTTCAGATATCCCACTACCACACTTCCATTCAGTGACCCTAGGACTACCATTTCTATATAGTGTCATATCCGTGCCCTCTTCCTAATTTCAATAATGGCCAAAAATCCTCTCCAGATTTATTTTTTCACAAAACTCAAATTTATTGGAATCCCAAAATTATTTCAGATATCCCACTACCACAGTTCAATTCAGTGACCCTAGGACTACCATTTCTATATAGTTTCATATCCGAGCCCTTTTCCTAATTTCCATAATGGCCAAAAATCCTCTCCAGATTTATTTTTTCAAAAAAGTCAAATTTATTGGAATCCTGATATTACGATGGGTTCAAATATCCATCTATTATTTCAGATGGATAGTTTTTTTTTTAATTTTTTCCATTTTTTTTCTTATTCTGAAATTATTTCAGATATTGTAGGTATAAATTTGATTATTATAATTCAAGTATTATGACTGTTAAGTGATTAACTGTGCTCCGTTAACTGCAAAATGGGCTGAGCTAAAATATGTGGTTTAGGTCTGTGCTAAATAAATTTAAATTTATCTTCACACACGTCACATTAATGCCTATGGTGTACACAAAAAATAAATAAAACTAAAATAAAAAATGAACACATTCTTATGTTAAAAACTATGACAAATATAAAAAAACTAAATAAGATACGCGACATTAAAATAGAATCAATCAGTCTAATACTTATAAAAATTAAAGAACATCTTAAAAACGCATCGTTTTCCTAATATTTTGTTGCATAACCATTATTTTTGATAACAGCATAACATCTTTTTGGCATTGAATTTACCAATCGTTCGCATGTAGAACGAGGAATATCGTACCAGATTTCCTGAATTTTTTGCCATAATTCTTCCTTGTTTTTCACTTTTTCAGGTCCAAGTTTATCTTTGACTATTTTCCATAGGTTTTCAATAGGATTTAAGTCAGGGGATTGCGAGGGCCACTCCATAATATCAATTTTGTTATCTGAAAACCACATTTTCGCAAGACCTGAAGTGTGCTGTGGGTCGTTATTTTGTTGGAATACCCATTTTAAGGGCATACTCCATTCTGTATGTGGCTTCATAACATTTTCCAAAATATTCACGTACAGGTGTTTATCCATATTTTCCTTAATCCAGTAAATTGGGCCAACGCCATACCAAGAGAAGCATCCCCATATCATAATATTTCCACCGCCATGTTTGAACGTTTTTGTTGTATACCGAGGATCTAATTCAGCATTTTTTGGACGTCTGACCCATGTTTTACCATGGCTACCAATCAAATTAATTTTTGTTTCATCCGTCCACAACACATTTCGCCACTTTTTTATATTTTCTGGGCCACACCAATTCTTATGTTCTTTGGCAAACTTCTTTCTTGCTGCCACGTGCTTTTTAGTGAGCATAGGAACTTTTCTTGAAGTTCTGCCATGCAGACCAGCATCCACCAATCTTCTTTGAATAGTTCTTGTGGATACTTCACAACCAACCTCCTTCCGGATTGCGGACTTAAATGGATCTCCTTTGGATATTATAACAATTAAATTATCTTAATGAAGACTAGTTTTTCGTGGTTTTCCTATGGAACGTGGCTGCTTGAGGATGGATAACGCATTGAAAACAAATTTCTGGGATCGTCCTACTAATTTAGCAATTTCACGTTGAGGTCGGCCGGAACAACTTACATTTTTAATAATTTTCCATTCTTCTTCTTCTTCGATAGCTAATATTTAATAATTACTATTAAAATATTTTCACATTAACAAAAAAATCCAAAAATGAAAAGTCAAAGCCAACTTTTAATTTAATTTTTTAAATGTGATTCTATTTTTTGTCGCAATGTATTCAACAAAATGTACGTTTCATATCATTTAATTTGAAAAGTAACAATGTTATTAATATTGTAATAAGTTGTAATTGTAAGCGTTGACCACATAGACAAAATTCAAAGGCAAAATCAAAATAGAGTAGATAGAGAATTAATATATTATATATAAATCATAGTTTTATATGAAATATTGGTAGTGATTCTATTGTAATGTCCGTCACTGTATTTTATTAACTAATATTGTTAATGTTCATATTATATTCATTTAGTAAAAGATAATTTTATTAAAAATTTATTTAAAATGATAAATCATATAAAAACTCAAAACGCAACGGACAAAACAAAAGCACCCTCTTATAAGATGTTTAAAATTTTGACTCGGTACTGCATATTTGCAATGTGAGTTATCGGAAATCACAATGCATTTAAAAATTCCAAAAGATAAAAATAATGGACGGCGTAGTGTGTAAAATTTAAGTTTTATACAGTTTATTGTTAAAAAAAACAATGACAAGGAACAAGTACTCCAGTGAATTTAAAATTAAAGTTATTGAAGACTGGAAGACGGGCTTATTACTACATGAATTGAGTAAAAAATATTCAATTAACAGTTATTAACCAGTTATTAGTTCTTCATTGGCCTGGTCAATCTCCCTCCCGACCTCTCTCCTAAACCTGTGTAATACACACTGTACCTATTCAACCCTCTTCAATTTCTACATTGTAAAAGGGGACTTAAGGCCCAACTATAATATGCATGCACTAGCTTAAGTCAGTTTAAGCAACTATGCGAATACATATAAAACGTATGTGACAAACTATAATGTACTAACTATAATGTTGCTTAAGCAAAGAGCGAAGCAGTTCGCACATTCCGTACGGAATCAGCTGTTTGTTTATTTTATACAAAGAAAATAAAGAAATAAATGAAAATTTATTTTGATAAAATAATAAGAAATACGTATTTTTTTAATTGCATGTTGAACATAAATGTGCAAATGGGGCTAAATTGTTTTAAATGCACGTAAGTACATTATAGCCACCTAAAACTTTCTTCGGATTTCCTTAAGCATTTGACAGACTTTTCGTTCAGTTTTGACATTACCTTAAACTAGCTTATGCATATTATAGTTGGGCCTTTACTGTCTGCAATAAAAATCTTTGTGTGTAAACGCGATGCAAGTTTGAAAAAAGTCAAATTTATTGGAATCCCAAAATTATTTCAGATATCCCACTACCACAGTTCCATTCAGTGACCCTAGGACTACCATTTCTATATAGTGTCATATCCGAGCCCTTTTCCTAATTTCCATAATGGCCAAAAATCCTCTCCAGATTTATTTTTTCACAAAATCAAATTTATTGTATCCCAAAATTATTTCAGATATCCCACTACCACAGTTCATTTCAGTGACCCTAGGACTACCATTTCTACATAGTATCATATCCGAGCCCTTTTCCTAATTTCCATAATGGCCAAAAATCCTCTCCAGATTTATTTTTTCAAAAAAGTCAAATTTATTGGAATCCTGATATTACGATGGGTTCAAATATCCATCTATTATTTCAGATGGATAGTTTTTTTTTAATTTTTTCCATTTTTGTCTTATTCTGAAATTATTTCAGATATTGTAGGTATAAATTTGATTATTATAATTCAAGTATTATGACTGTTAATTGATTAACAGTGCTCTGTTAACTGCAAAATGGGCTGAGCTAAAATATGTGGTTTATGTCTGTGCTAAATAAATTTAAATTTATCTTCACACACATTAATATACATATACTGAAATAATTTAAATTTTTGAACTAAATTCTGTAGTTTTAATGATTTACTCAAATTTATATGTAGTGATTCTATTGTATTGTCCGTCACTGTATATACAAAATACAACCCAAAAAAGCCGTTTTTATCAAAAAAATTATGATTTAAAAAAATTTATTGAGGGGGTGCTTTTGTTATGGCCAATACTGTAGGTATTACGAACGAAAACACAAAACGAATTGCAAGTACATCAGAGTGTGTAACCCTTTATATTCCTCTTGTCTCTCTTGCCTATAAAGTAAGCTTTCATGCGTGAAAAATCTTGAGTTTTTCGAACTGTTACTTGCATGTGTAAACGGTTATTCACTTTTCTACTATTTTATATTTATATTTAATATAAAAAATATACTTCATTCCTTGATTTATTGCTGTTTATTTTTATTCCGGTGGTCCATAATTTCCTAATTATTAGTAGTTGCCATCGTATCATATTTTTTGTATAAATGAGGTATAAATCTATAGAAAATACTAACCAATTCCAGATTTAAAATTTTCGAAATATGGCTATATAGAAAGGTTAACCCAAATATAATTATTGAAAATAATTTAATTCAAGATATTACATGACCGCATAACTTTAAAAATCTAGGCTTGATAGTTGAACACCCGCATCGCATAATAACGGATTCTTGACTGCCGTCCTACGACCGTGCCTAAGGTTTTCAAATTCAATGCTATGTTGAACACACGCTTCGAATAGTAAGTAAGGCATTAGCTATTTTCAATAACTGAAAGTTGTTACTAGTTAGTAACAATTGTTACTGGAAAAGCGTTCATTATCTCAAAAAACTTGCAAGTAGAGGAAAAATCAAGAGCGTTCTCTCGTTGCAAACTATTACAAGTTCTATTTTGAACTCGTAATAGTAAGTAGCTTATATTTCATTTCATATGTTTTGTGTTATTGTTTATTTATTTACAATTTTATTTTTGTGGTGAAAAAATGTGAAAAAAAGAATTTTCAATAAAATTGATGAAAATGTGAGTATTTATACATTTTGAAAGGAATAGAATAAGAAAATTGTGTGTATAAAACAATTTTTACTGGATAAGCGTTCATTTACTTTTTTTTGAGAATTTAAGAGGGTAATTTTGTAAATTTTGATTTTATTCTCTCGTTGCAAGTATTTACTGGGAAAGTAAATGAACACACCAATTGAAAGATGTACCTCTGGTATACATTTGGTTAAGATCGGGATTGCTGCCCATAAAAGAGTTTAGTCTGCAAACTATCCTTCCTGCATTTTTTATTTAAGACATCTAATTTTGATATTTCGTAGGCGTATGACGTTTACGCCAACAACGATAATGGTGATTGATAAAAATTAAAGAACATACTTATAAAAATTAAAGAACATCTTAAAAACGCATCGTTTTCCTAATATTTTGTTGCATAACCATTATTTTTGATAACAGCATAACATCTTTTTGGCATTGAATTTACCAATCGTTCGCATGTAGAACGAGGAATATCGTACCAGATTTCCTGAATTTTTTGCCATAATTCTTCCTTGTTTTTCACTTTTTCAGGTCCAAGTTTATCTTTGACTATTTTCCATAGGTTTTCAATAGGATTTAAGTCAGGGGATTGCGAGGGCCACTCCATAATATCAATTTTGTTATCTGAAAACCACATTTTCGCAAGACCTGAAGTGTGCTGTGGGTCGTTATTTTGTTGGAATACCCATTTTAAGGGCATACTCCATTCTGCATGTGGCTTCATAACATTTTCCAAAATATTCACGTACAGGTGTTTATCCATATTTTCCTTAATCCAGTAAATTGGGCCAACGCCATACCAAGAGAAGCATCCCCATATCATAATATTTCCACCGCCATGTTTGAACGTTTTTGTTGTATACCGAGGATCTAATTCAGCATTTTTTGGACGTCTGACCCATGTTTTACCATGGCTACCAATCAAATTAATTTTTGTTTCATCCGTCCACAACACATTTCGCCACTTTTTTATATTTTCTGGGCCACACCAATTCTTATGTTCTTTGGCAAACTTCTTTCTTGCTGCCACGTGCTTTTTAGTGAGCATAGGAACTTTTCTTGAAGTTCTGCCATGCAGACCAGCATCCACCAATCTTCTTTGAATAGTTCTTGTGGATACTTCACAACCAACCTCCTTCCGGATTGCGGACTTAAATGGATCTCCTTTGGATATTATAACAATTAAATTATCTTAATGAAGACTAGTTTTTCGTGGTTTTCCTATGGAACGTGGCTGCTTGAGGATGGATAACGCATTGAAAACAAATTTCTGGGATCGTCCTACTAATTTAGCAATTTCACGTTGAGGTCGGCCGGAACAACTTAAATTTTTAATAATTTTCCATTCTTCTTCTTCTTCGATAGCTAATATTTAATAATTACTATTAAAATATTTTCACATTAACAAAAAAATCCAAAAATGAAAAGTCAAAGCCAACTTTTAATTTAATTTTTTAAATGTGATTCTATTTTTTGTCGCAATGTATTCAACAAAATGTACGTTTCATATCATTTAATTTGAAAAGTAACAATGTTATTAATATTGTAATAAGTTGTAATTGTAAGCGTTGACCACATAGACAAAATTCAAAGGCAAAATCAAAATAGAGTAGATAGAGAATTAATATATTATATATAAATCATAGTTTTATATGAAATATTGGTAGTGATTCTATTGTAATGTCCGTCACTGTATTTTATTAACTAATATTGTTAATGTTCATATTATATTCATTTAGTAAAAGATAATTTTATTAAAAATTTATTTAAAATGATAAATCATATAAAAACTCAAAACGCAACGGACAAAACAAAAGCACCCTCTTATAAGATGTTTAAAATTTTGACTCGGTACTGCATATTTGCAATGTGAGTTATCGGAAATCACAATGCATTTAAAAATTCCAAAAGATAAAAATAATGGACGGCGTAGTGTGTAAAATTTAAGTTTTATACAGTTTATTGTTAAAAAAAAACAATGACAAGGAACAAGTACTCCAGTGAATTTAAAATTAAAGTTATTGAAGACTGGAAGACGGGCTTATCACTACATGAATTGAGTAAAAAATATTCAATTAACAGTTATTAACCAGTTATTAGTTCTTCATTGGCCTGGTCAATCTCCCTCCCGACCTCTCTCCTAAACCTGTGTAATACACACTGTACCTATTCAACCCCCTTCAATTTCTACATTGTAAAAGGGGACTTAAGGCCCAACTATAATATGCATGCACTAGCTTAAGTCAGTTTAAGCAACTATGCGAATACATATAAAACGTATGTGACAAACTATAATGTACTAACTATAATGTTGCTTAAGCAAAGAGCGAAGCAGTTCGCACATTCCGTACGGAATCAGCTGTTTGTTTATTTTATACAAAGAAAATAAAGAAATAAATGAAAATTTATTTTGATAAAATAATAAGAAATACGTATTTTTTTAATTGCATGTTGAACATAAATGTGCAAATGGGGCTAAATTGTTTTAAATGCACGTAAGTACATTATAGCCACCTAAAACTTTCTTCGGATTTCCTTAAGCATTTGACAGACTTTTCGTTCAGTTTTGACATTACCTTAAACTAGCTTATGCATATTATAGTTGGGCCTTTACTGTCTGCAATAAAAATCTTTGTGTGTAAACGCGATGCAAGTTTGAAAAAAGTCAAATTTATTGGAATCCCAAAATTATTTCAGATATCCCACTACCACAGTTCCATTCAGTGACCCTAGGACTACCATTTCTATATAGTGTCATATCCGAGCCCTTTTCCTAATTTCCATAATGGCCAAAAATCCTCTCCAGATTTATTTTTTCACAAAATCAAATTTATTGTATCCCAAAATTATTTCAGATATCCCACTACCACAGTTCATTTCAGTGACCCTAGGACTACCATTTCTACATAGTATCATATCCGAGCCCTTTTCCTAATTTCCATAATGGCCAAAAATCCTCTCCAGATTTATTTTTTCAAAAAAGTCAAATTTATTGGAATCCTGATATTACGATGGGTTCAAATATCCATCTATTATTTCAGATGGATAGTTTTTTTTTAATTTTTTCCATTTTTGTCTTATTCTGAAATTATTTCAGATATTGTAGGTATAAATTTGATTATTATAATTCAAGTATTATGACTGTTAATTGATTAACAGTGCTCTGTTAACTGCAAAATGGGCTGAGCTAAAATATGTGGTTTATGTCTGTGCTAAATAAATTTAAATTTATCTTCACACACATTAATATACATATACTGAAATAATTTAAATTTTTGAACTAAATTCTGTAGTTTTAATGATTTACTCAAATTTATATGTAGTGATTCTATTGTATTGTCCGTCACTGTATATACAAAATACAACCCAAAAAAGCCGTTTTTATCAAAAAAAATATGATTTAAAAAAATTTATTGAGGGGGTGCTTTTGTTATGGCCAATACTGTAGGTATTACGAACGAAAACACAAAACGAATTGCAAGTACATCAGAGTGTGTAACCCTTTATATTCCTCTTGTCTCTCTTGCCTATAAAGTAAGCTTTCATGCGTGAAAAATCTTGAGTTTTTCGAACTGTTACTTGCATGTGTAAACGGTTATTCACTTTTCTACTATTTTATATTTATATTTAATATAAAAAATATACTTCATTCCTTGATTTATTGCTGTTTATTTTTATTCCGGTGGTCCATAATTTCCTAATTATTAGTAGTTGCCATCGTATCATATTTTTTGTATAAATGAGGTATAAATCTATAGAAAATACTAACCAATTCCAGATTTAAAATTTTCGAAATATGGCTATATAGAAAGGTTAACCCAAATATAATTATTGAAAATAATTTAATTCAAGATATTACATGACCGCATAACTTTAAAAATCTAGGCTTGATAGTTGAACACCCGCATCGCATAATAACGGATTCTTGACTGCCGTCCTACGACCGTGCCTAAGGTTTTCAAATTCAATGCTATGTTGAACACACGCTTCGAATAGTAAGTAAGGCATTAGCTATTTTCAATAACTGAAAGTTGTTACTAGTTAGTAACAATTGTTACTGGAAAAGCGTTCATTATCTCAAAAAACTTGCAAGTAGAGGAAAAATCAAGAGCGTTCTCTCGTTGCAAACTATTACAAGTTCTATTTTGAACTCGTAATAGTAAGTAGCTTATATTTCATTTCATATGTTTTGTGTTATTGTTTATTTATTTACAATTTTATTTTTGTGGTGAAAAAATGTGAAAAAAAGAATTTTCAATAAAATTGATGAAAATGTGAGTATTTATACATTTTGAAAGGAATAGAATAAGAAAATTGTGTGTATAAAACAATTTTTACTGGATAAGCGTTCATTTACTTTTTACTTTTTTTTGAGAATTTAAGAGGGTAATTTTGTAAATTTTGATTTTATTCTCTCGTTGCAAGTATTTACTGGGAAAGTAAATGAACACACCAATTGAAAGATGTACCTCTGGTATACATTTGGTTAAGATCGGGATTGCTGCCCATAAAAGAGTTTAGTCTGCAAACTATCCTTCCTGCATTTTTTATTTAAGACATCTAATTTTGATATTTCGTAGGCGTATGACGTTTACGCCAACAACGATAATGGTGATTGATTGTTCGATTTAAATTAATAAATAAAATTGTTGGAGTTGTTTTATTTGTTGCACTGGACATGTTTATCAAAATTTTCATTATTTATTAGCAGATAGTGTTATCTATAGGTAAAAATTCTTAATGTGGGAAAAATTACAACAATAATGAGAAATATCTAAAAATGAAGCCGTTTAATTTTGTTTCGACTCAAAAAATGGATCCACCCTAATGCACATATATACGTATACAATAGCGTGAGACACGACAAACATTAAAACAAAAATAATTATAAGTTTATAATGTTGATAAAATTTTTTAATTTGGTTCAAATAATGTACATTCATCTCACAGACTGAAAGCTTTTTATAAATACCTGTTGAAGATTTGTCAAGGGTGTTAGATCCTCCATTTAACTTTAGCAATGGAAATTTATTCAAGTTCGATGATAACTTTTCTCTATTTATTCGCAACTTAAAAATAATGCACATACGTATAAAACTTAACGCGCATATGAGGTTTATGATTGTTGTAAAGTAGAGAAATCAATAAATGCTGCAATAATTTCCTTAACTATTGGTAGTGTTCACTGTTCCATTGAATAATCGGTTTGAATATAAAATAAATATTTTCAATTGTTGAGTCAGTGATTACGGATGCAGATATAATTATGTATTTGCTTTGTTTAGAAAAAAATGTTTACATCTGACTTAAAACACATTCAATCTAATCCAAGGCGTATTAAAATAGGTGACTGCAGTGGCGAATTTATATGGAATTTGACATAAATGCGTTCCGGTTAATATTTTTTATATATGTTATTTGACATTATCGCGTGCTATTTCTATAATCAGCTGTGCTCCCGACGACACCTAACTAAATGGGTCTTGATCTAATCAGTGTATTATTTGGGTACACAGCAGGGATGGAAAATTCAGTACTATTGTACATTTTCAGTACTTTTTGCAACCATAAATTAAGGTGTCAACTGGTTCGACGATTTAGTTAATTCGGCTTTATCGACTTTCCGACCTTTTTCAACTTTTTATCATTTCTTGTAAATTTACATTTATGTCTAAATGCTTTTAGTTTTTATAGAAAAATATTGACCCCTACACTAGTGGTTGCGTATGTTTGGTATGGTACAACCATGCCAAAAAGAAAAACGAAACTGGTGTTGCCAGAGTGGTAGCGACGCTGGTATGCTCGCGTTTGCCAGGCTTGGAGCTCGCCGGATGGGGATGGTTCTTGCTGCCACACTAGGCATCTACACACACACATAAAAAATCATACCAGCTTAAAGAAATAAACAAAATATAATGATGAAAGGGCACCGAGTAGGTTTTTGTCTGTCTCCCTGCTGAAACGTACCTACGACCTATAATGGCTGGCAGATGTTGTGCCAGGTAAAACCCTCCCACTCGGGATTGGATAATCCCGCCATGACAACCTAATATTAGGGAAGCCCCAAAATTTACCCTGCAAACTTTCCTTTCCCTACTTACCGCCGCTTATTTTGTTTAACCAATCATTTTAAATGAGATTTTTTTTTTTTAAATTTCATTCAAACATTATAAAATTTCAGTTTATTAATAAAAACAAATGAATCTATATAAACCAAAAGAAGTTTTAACAATATTTAATCTAGAATTTAATTTAGCTTTACAAAATTTAAATTTAATTAGAATTTTAATTTTAGTTTTTAGGTTTAGCTTTAAACATTGACTTTTGTTTTAACAAAATTTTCATAATTATTTTCAGTTTCAGCTTTAGATTTAATTTTTAGTTTTAAATTTGCGGATTTAGGTTTTAGCTTTCATCTGGCATCTCTGCCTCAAAACATAAACATCGTGTTAATCTCACTAAAAAATAGTTAAAGCAAATTTAATTATAATATTTAATAAACAATTTAATTTTTGCGTTAAACCTTTTAATTGGCAATGTCTGCGCAAAAGAGAAGATTACCTAAAACGTTTGATGGCCCCAACACAAGTACCAACAGATTTCATATTTTATCTGAAGAAGAAGCAGTTGCAATTAATGAGAAAATTCCTCCTATTATTGTGGATTCAGCCCACAGTTTTTCAACTGTCATTGGAATAATCGGAGACAAGTATTCTTATAAACGTATGTCTATCGGGACAAAGATTTTATCCAACTCGTTATCGCTGTACAACGATGCATTGAATACACTGAAGGAGAGGAAATTCCAGTTTTATACACACGAATTGAAGGATGGACAAAATTTTGTTTGGCCTACCAAAGCTGGACTCGAAGGTAATCGGCGACGAGTTTGTCAGCTCTCACAATATAAAACCGGTAAGCGTAAAAGAATTGGAAACTAAAAGATCCACTGTTGATGACGCGATTTATCTAATTGAATTTGACCGTCAGCATGTTTCTAAAAGGGAGATCATGAAGATTAGATATTTCTCTAATATTGCTGTATATTGGAGCAAACCGCTAAAGGGCAACAAAGGTCCCACTCAATGCGCCAAGTGTGCTATGTATGGTCACGGAGCTAAGAATTGCAATCGCGTCATAGTGTGTTCAGCCTGTGCTGGAAACCACGATTATGCAGTATGTTCCCTTAATAAAGGTAACTGTGAAGGAAATGTAATTTACAAATGCTACAACTGCATAAAAAAGAATCTAAGAATCGTGCTGATGACTCAAACTGCCCCAGTTGGCAAGAATATTTAAAGATCCGGCAAAGAATAACTTCTAAAACAAGGATGACCAGCAGAAGAGCTAACGTTTCCTACTTTCATGAAGATGAGCATGATTTTCCTCAATTGCTAGTGATGACATTTCAAATGAACGACTTTTGGAAATATTTGTTGATGCTGTCGATGCATTGCAAAGATGTCAAAATAAGTATGACAAACTACGAGTTTTGGGTATGATGCTTAAAAATGCCATATAATTCAATTTGTGTTCAAAATGTTCATGTTATGCATTGGAATGCCCAAGGCATAACAACAGAGTCAGCAGCCGCCCAGCTGGAATACGTTTTGCATAAAAGGAAAATCGATATTCTCCTTTTAAACGAGACTTTTTTGAAACCATACCACAAATTTCAACTTGGTGGCTATAAAATTTATAGAGAGGATCGATCTACGCATGGCGGTGGGTTTCTAATTGCGATAAAAGGTAATATTAAGCATATGTTACCAAAAATCAAAACAAGTACTGCTGAGAGCATCTCAATACAAGTTTTGATTAATAGATGCCCAGTTATATTTACTTCAGCGTATAATCCAGTTTACACTACCAACTTCAAAGCTGATTTTGACAAACTTACATCTTTTTCCAACGACTTTTTTATATTTGGTGATCTGAATGCCCAACATACACTTTGGAATTGTATGTCAAATAATTCTGCTGGCAGGGAGCTGTTCAGCCACTGCCTCCAATCCAGCTACTACATATATTATCCAAATGACTTTACACGCTTGGGACAAAACATCAACGCAGTCCATCCGTCTACAGTAGATATTCTTCTATCAAACTCGTGTCTCAATTTTTCAGTCCTTGAGACACATCCAAACATTTTATAGTCGGACCATGTACCAATTTCTTGTGTTATTTCTGGAGATATTAAAAATATGACTTATTCAGTTCCCTTGTATCATCGTGCAAACTGGTCTGTAATCAGAAGCTGGGTGGAAAATGAAATTAGATGTCAGAACATCGACCAAACTGTTACTAATGCAGGTAATCTGGACGTTTATTTTAACAAATTAATATCTATAGTTATTGATGCTTTTAAGAAAATTCCTGTCGGCAGTGAACAATCTTGGCAAAGAGATATCTCTGATACTAGTAAAATGTTAATTAGTCAGAGAAATAAGTACAAACGTAAATATCAAAGATGTAGGGATTTTAATTCGAAAATTCAATTAAAATGTATTCTGAGACTATTAAATAATCTAATCGATTTTCATCTCAATAAAGACCGAAATGGATCTTGGTCTAAATTTATTAAAAATTTGCCTCCGGGATCTAAAAAATTTTGGAAATTAACAAAAGCCTTTAAGGGCAATAAAATGTCTTTTACATATCTTCATGTAAATGGTGATGTTTTAAAAACCGGCGCTGAAATGGCAAATTCAATGGCAGATGTTTTTGAGAATTCACACACCATTACATTAAATAACCCTTCTCCTATGGACAGAGATGTATCAAAATTCATCCTTGATCTTAATGACAAAATTCTTGACAGATCTAGCATAGAACTTATCAATTTATCTGAAGTTAAATCGTGCATATTTTTATTGAAAAATAATAAAGCCCCAGGTTTAGATGGCATAAATAGCATTATCCTTAAGAATATGCCCGATTACTTTATTGAAATTTTAAGTAAGCTTTTCAATTCTTGTTTATTAGAAGCTATAGACCAATCAGCATTCTAAGCCTACTGGATAAAGTATTTGAGAAGTATTCTAATCTAAATAATATTATTAACCCTCATCAGTTTGGATTTCGCAAGGAGCACTCTACTGTACATCAACTAAAAAGAGTTGTTAATTTTATTGAATGTAACAAAAAAAATCGTAAGAGTACTGGAGTTATTTTTCTTGACATCGAAAAGGCTTTCGATTCTATATGGCACGATGGCCTAGTTTTTAAACTTAATTCCTTCAATTATCCTTTGTATCTGCAAAAAATTATAAAGAGTTTTTTAGAACAACGCTGATTTGTTGTATCTGTCGATAACATGCTATCTAGTGATAGACAAATTCCAGCGGGTCTGCCACAAGGGTCGGTATTATCGCCTACTCTTTACTCTATTTTTATTTCTGATTTTACTGTTCGTAGATATCATGAAGTAGCTTTATATGCTGACGATAGTGCTTTTATTTGCAGTGGCAAGGTGTCAAATGCAATAATCAATAGAATGGAAGATAGTTTAAAATTTTCCCACAAATACTTTGACAAATGGAAAATAAAAGTAAATGATTGTAAAACTCGAGCTATTATATTTCCATATAATAGGTCGCTACAAAGTATATTTATACAAGTACATGCAAGTGATCAGCTGTTTATTTCATTTTCCTTTGTAAATACTTGTGAGATTGTCAAAATTTTTTACTTTGTTGTTTTTCTTTCTATATTTGTCAACAGTTTTTGACAATCTCACCAGTTTTTACACAAACAAAATGAATGTTGTTTTTTTTATTGCTGATTTGTTGTAGAGTTGCATGTACTTGTATAAATATACTTTGGGTCGCTAAAACGTATTCCTACAAAACAATTATATTCTAGGGGTGTTTTAATCCCACTAACAGATAATATCAAATATCTAGGAATCATTTTAGATACAAAGTTATCGTTTAAACAACACGTAAAATATATTTGTGAAAAAGCAATTAAATGCGGTCGTGCCCTTTATCCCCTACTCAACAGAAGATCTAAACTTAATTTAAAAAACAAGATTCTCATTTACAAAATGTGTATTCGGCCAATTATGTCCTATGGATGCCAAGTCTGGTTTCATAAAGCTGCTAAAACTTATACCAAAAAATTGCAAATAATACAAAATAAAAATCTGAAAATAATTCACAACCTACAATATCTGGGATATTCTACTGATTTACTGCATAGTAACTTTAACCAAATAATGTTTAACTCATTTGCAAGGGAACTGACTCTGTCATTTAATGAAAAATGCAGAACGTCTACACATGAAATAATAAGAAATTTTCTAAATAACCCCTAAAACTCTTTTGTATATAAAGAGTAATAATTAGTGGTTGTTTTTAAAATTTCTTATAACATTTATGTTTTTATAAGGTTTTTTAGACTACTTTTCCTTCATACTGTGATATTAGTAGTTTCTTTATTTAATTATTTAGTTGTTAATTGTTGTAATACTTTTAAGTAAATCCTCAAAACATTGTAACTAATTATTTTATAAAGGTTTCAATAAAGATTTAATAATAATATAAAAAAAAAGGTTTTAGCTTTTCAATTTAACTTTTAAGTTTAGATTTCAAGATAATAGAATTTATTTTAGATTTAACTACATATATACTTTAAGATTTAGGTTTACGTTCGAAAAGTTAATAATTTGACAATTTTCTATTTCGTTTGAGGATAAACGGGATCTAGCAATTCTTTTTCTGCGGCAACTAACTGGTTTACGGTAGGCAATTATAGAGCTGGAAGAGTTCTTTTGGCTGATGAGGCTTTCCTGTCCGTCCGTATTAGGGTCCGTTCGGATAAACCAGGTAAGTAATCGAAAATATTGTAAATTAATACACCTTTTAAATAATTTTTGTTTGTTTTTACAGGTTTCTTTTTTTTATAAATATATATGGCTAAGACCACCTAAAATCTTAAAATCACGCGTTAATTTATATGAGGCCTGAGCTCAACCCTGTTCGCGCACGTTTGGAAAAACCCCCATCCGGCGAGCTCCAAGCCTGGCAAACGCGAGCGTACCAGCGCCGCTACCACTCTGACAACACCAGTTTCTTTTTGGTATGGTTGTACCATACCAAACATACACAACCACTACATTACAAGAATTTTGTGTAGAAAGATTTTATTTTTGCAGAATATTATTTTATTTTCAATTAAATATTTTTTCGACTTTTATCGACTATTATACTTTTGAGATAACTTAATCGATTGTTCGACTTTATTCAGACCAAGAAGTCGATTTCGACGTTTCGAATGTAGCCAAGACCATCCCCTATCACGCCCCGTTTTCGAATTTTTGACACAAATTCCATTTTTTGCCCTATATGTCCTCAAAAACTTTGAGTGATTTTTCAAAAAACAGGTTTTTGAAAAATTTGTTCGAACGCCTATCCGTACAGGAAAAAAACGTTTTCCAAATTCTGGCACAAATTCCCTTTTTTGCCCTATATGTCCCCAAATAGTTTGAGTGATTTTTCAAAAAATAGTTTTTTGAAAAATTTGTTCGAACGCCTATCCGTACAGGAAAAAACTTGGTATGGGGGAATGTAGCCAAGACCATCCCCTATCACAACCCGTTTTCCAAATTTTGGCACAAATAACCGTTTTTGCCCTATATGTCCCCTAATAGTTTGAGTGATTTTTCAAAAAATAGTTTTTTGAAAAATTTGTTCATACGCCTATCCGTACAGGAAAAAACTTGGTATGGGGGAATGTAGCCAAGACCATCCCCTACCACAGCCCGTTTTCCAAATTTTGGCACAAATAACCGTTTTTGCCCTATATGTCCCCTAATAGTTTGAGTGATTTTTCAAAAAATAGTTTTTTGAAAAATTTGTTCGAACGCCTATCCGTACAGGAAAAAAACAAGTATGGGGGAACGTAGCCAAGTATGAGGAAATGTAGCCAAGACCTTCCTCTATCATCCCCGTTTTCCAAATTTTGTCACAAATAACCATTAGTAACCAATAGGCCAAAAAGTAGTTTGAGTGATTTTTCAAAAAATAGTTTTTTGAAAAATTTGTTCGAACGCCTATTCGTACAGGAAAAAACCAAGTATGGGGGAATGTAGCCAAGACCATCCCCTATTACGCCCCGTTTTCTAAATTTTGGCACAAACAACCATTTTTAAACAATAAGCTAAAAAGTCGCTTGAGTGATTTTTTTGTATACACGTTATTATTTGCTTTTGAAGCATACATAATATGAGTGTTTTTTAACATAAAAAATTGTTTAATATATAAATTAAAAATGTAATTTATTCATATTTGTTTAATTTTTATTACCATTTTAAATAAATTAAAACTGACTGTAAAGTTTGTTAGAAAATGTATAAAAGTTTATTAGAGGCCGAAAATCCTCTCCCATGCACAAAAATGAAGAAGAACAGGCATTCACTCTTAATTGATTTTTATATAAATTAAGTAGTAAATTCGTGTATTTAAACTTGGCAGCACTTAAAATTCGGTCTGTAAAGCAGAAACCACTCATTTCTCTGCTGCAAATTATTCTCAGAGAGTATTTTTTATTTACTCTCTTCAAAATTAGTGAAAACAAAAAAGTATGTTCAAAAAGATTGTTATTTTCACAGGTATACAGTGTTGCCAAATTTTTTTCACAATATTCCATCAAATCAGACTAAAAAAATCGCCAGAAATCGCCAAATTTAATTTTTCCAAAAACGCTAGATTCCCGTCAAATAAATATTGAATTTTAATTACAGATACGGTCTCAAACTTGCAAACAAATGTTGTTTCGATTACTATGTTCCAAAATCTGTACTAAGAGAAGTAGGAACAATGGCTTCTTATAATCAAAGTGCAGAAGACTGGCTCTTTGTTTTTGATAATACGTAATTATAAATCGTAAAATTATTATACATGAATTGAAAGGCGTTTTACATTACAATACTTTTTTATAATATCATTTTTTTCTTTTCTTTAATATAATATTCATTGTCTTTAATACAAAAAATTATATTTCAAAAGAATTGTTGAATTGTAGTGTCTAGTCTATAGACTAGACTATAGACTAGACTATAGACTAGACTATAGACTAGACTATAGACTAGACTATAGACTAGACTATAGACTAGACTATAGACTAGACTATAGACTAGACTATAGACTATAGACTAGACTATAGACTAGACTATACTATAGACTAGACTATAGACTAGACTATAGACTAGACTATAGACTAGACTATAGACTAGACTATAGACTAGACTATAGACTAGACTATAGACTAGACTATAGACTAGACTATAGACTAGACTATAGACTAGACTATAGACTAGACTATAGACTAGACTATAGACTAGACTATAGACTAGACTATAGACTAGACTATAGACTAGACTATAGACTAGACTATAGACTAGACTATAGACTAGACTATAGACTAGACTATAGACTAGACTATAGACTAGACTATAGACTAGACTATAGACTAGACTATAGACTAGACTATAGACTAGACTATAGACTAGACTATAGACTAGACTATAGACTAGACTATAGACTAGACTATAGACTAGACTATAGACTAGACTATAGACTAGACTATAGACTAGACTATAGACTAGACTATAGACTAGACTATAGACTAGACTATAGACTAGACTATAGACTAGACTATAGACTAGACTATAGACTAGACTATAGACTAGACTATAGACTAGACTATAGACTAGACTATAGACTAGACTATAGACTAGACTATAGACTAGACTATAGACTAGACTATAGACTAGACTATAGACTAGACTATAGACTAGACTATAGACTAGACTATAGACTAGACTATAGACTATAGGCTAGACACTACAATTCAACAATTCTTTTGAAATATAATTTTTTTCGTTTTTGTTTTTTGCTTTCTACTTATTCTATTAACCGTTATTCGACTCTCGAAAACAAATTGCATGGTTGTGTTTTTTGTTAAAAAAACTATATAACTCAACCTTGCAAAAACGCTAACGCTGTTAAAAAAACTCCAGATTTCACGTTAACCGCTAAATGGCAATTTTTTCCGCAATTGGTATTTCAAAAACGTCAGATTTGACGGGAAAACCGTCAATTTGGCAACACTGCAGGTATACAACATGTACTTTGTTTTTGTAAAAAGATAAGTGAACTGTCAAAGTTGCCAGTGGTTGTTTTTGCTTTTGGGTTTGTTGTATTTTTCGCCACAACAAACACAAGTGAATTGACAGTTCACTTGTCTAATCAACTGAATAAAAAAAATAATCAGCTGTTCTTCTGTCGTCACCTTCTATAGATTCGCCTTGGACTCCACCAAAGTAAATTAATAAAGTAGACTCAGTAGAACAGCTGACTATTTTTTTTACTTTGGTCTGAACTGTCAATTCACTTGTGGTTGTTGTGGCGAAAAATACAACAAGCCCAAAAGCAAAAACAACAACAGACAACTTTGACAGCTCAGACCTTAAACCAAAAACAAAATTGTTTGTGGTTTTTGTAAATGTTGTATTTGTTGTAGTACTGTCGCTACTTTATTAATTTACTTTGGACTCCACCTTGTACAAGGCGAATCTATAGAAGGTGACGACAGAAGAACATCTGATTATTTTTAGACAAGTGAACTGTCAATTCACTTGTGTTTGTTTTGGCGAAAAATACAACAAACCCAAAAACAACCACAGGCAACTTTGACTGTTCACTTATCTTTTTACAAAAACAATGTTAGGCAATGGAGAGCTAACATCGGAGTTTGGAGAAGATGTTATTGAAATTCCAAATGAAATGATGGTTCAAGACTCAATTGTAAAGAGCGTTTTTGGTGAAAAATTTAATTCTTCTACAGTAGAAAAGTATTCAAAGTCTGCCATTCTTTGCCCTAGAAATTATGACTTTTGGCAAATCAACGAGGAGGTATTAAACCTTTTAAAGGGCGAGCGTTTTGGTATTTCAAAAACGTCAGATTTGACGGGAAAACCGTCAATTTGGCAACACTGCAGGTATACAACATGTACTTTGTTTTTGTAAAAAGATAAGTGAACTGTCAAAGTTGCCAGTGGTTGTTTTTGCTTTTGGGTTTGTTGTATTTTTCGCCACAACAAACACAAGTGAATTGACAGTTCACTTGTCTAATCAACTGAATAAAAAAAATAATCAGCTGTTCTTCTGTCGTCACCTTCTATAGATTCGCCTTGGACTCCACCAAAGTAAATTAATAAAGTAGACTCAGTAGAACAGCTGACTATTTTTTTTACTTTGGTCTGAACTGTCAATTCACTTGTGGTTGTTGTGGCGAAAAATACAACAAGCCCAAAAGCAAAAACAACAACAGACAACTTTGACAGCTCAGACCTTAAACCAAAAACAAAATTGCTTGTGGTTTTTGTAAATGTTGTATTTGTTGTAGTACTGTCGCTACTTTATTAATTTACTTTGGACTCCACCTTGTACAAGGCGAATCTATAGAAGGTGACGACAGAAGAACATCTGATTATTTTTAGACAAGTGAACTGTCAATTCACTTGTGTTTGTTTTGGCGAAAAATACAACAAACCCAAAAACAACCACAGGCAACTTTGACTGTTCACTTATCTTTTTACAAAAACAATGTTAGGCAATGGAGAGCTAACATCGGAGTTTGGAGAAGATGTTATTGAAATTCCAAATGAAATGATGGTTCAAGACTCAATTGTAAAGAGCGTTTTTGGTGAAAAATTTAATTCTTCTACAGTAGAAAAGTATTCAAAGTCTGCCATTCTTTGCCCTAGAAATTATGACTTTTGGCAAATCAACGAGGAGGTATTAAACCTTTTAAAGGGCGAGCGTTCCACATACTTGAGTATTGACACAGTAGAATGTGTCACCATCTGGTATGCAGCCTCATAAATTAAAACTCACGGTCGGTGCTATTGTAATGCTTATGCGGAATTTAAATAAGAGGAGAGGACTATAATGGGACAAAATTACAGGGAATTTTTCATAACAATAAATAAAGCACAAGGTCAGACGTTGGAAAAGGTGGGCATTTTCCAGAGCAAGATCCCTACATGATGTTAGTGTGAAAGTGATTCATGAAGATGGGAAGCAGGGAGTGCTTCGTAAGGGCAGTTTCACAGTATTCTCAAAGAATATTGTCTATATTTGCTTTAAATCGAAGTAACTAAAGGAAATTTAAGTCAATTTTAGTTATTGCTTTTTGTTATGTATGAATCAAAGGAAAAATCACCAGGCGATTAGCTGATATTCACTATGCAATATGGTTTCGGGGGAAGTATTACAGGAGACAAATTGATCAAATTCGAGAAACGAATCAGCACGAAAGAGGACCACAGAATAGCAGGATTTCAACTGCCCGCCAGAATACTTGTCAAACAACAACAATGTAAATGATTCTGCCAATGATAATGCTCCACAGCACTTTCAAACACCACTGAGGATCGGGAAAACGGTTTGAGTACATTCCAAAATGAGGAACGGAGCGAGTATTTTAGGGAGCGTAGAGTGGAAAAATTTTATAAATACGTTATTGACAATACTAGTTTACTATCCTTGGTGCTATAGAAAGTATATTCCGAGACCGTACGAAGGCTGAAGAATTTGTGATATTCTATACAAAAATCCATAGATGTCTTTAATCAGGTAATGCTTCTTCCAGAAACTTTCCAACAAGTTTCCAAACAAGTTATCAAGAGTCTTAGATAATAATTGTATTCTAGGCCAATATCGTCACTTTCCCTTCGATTAAAAGATATTAAGTGGTTGTGATTGTATGAAGAGAAGTTATTTTTTTAATTGGTCCGTACTCCGTTCAACTAAACAGAATTGGGTATTTAAAAAAAAAAACATCTGAAAAGTGACAGTTAAATATAGAACATATGATCAAATGTAAACAAAACAGAAGAAATACACAAAATTTTATTTATCCAGGGGGGCCCATCAAAAACTTCGCTTACAAAGCTACAATTGCTACCTAAGTAATGTGTTTTTTAATAACTTACTTTTTAAGTATACTGTTTTTGTTTACTATAAAATAAACAAACAAAACAAAAAAAGTGTTACTTTTTTTCAATTTGCCCATTTTTTTATTGCATGATTATTTTTAGAAAAACAGAAAAGAAAACCATTATTTGACGCACAATAAAATAACTAAGCAGTGGTGTAGTGAGTACAACAACAGACTAGCAAACGGATGATTGATGGTTCGACTCTTGGCTGCGACTTATTTTTTTTTTATTTTTTGTGTGCAAATACAAAATTCTATAAATAACTCTACCAACAAAACAACTTATTTCCGGCCAAAATATATAGTCGAATCGTCAAATTCCCCTTATTTTTCGGCTTATTTGTAAGTAAAGCTTTTGCTGGGTAACTCCTTTCGAAAAGAAATTCGTTCGAATTTGAATGCTTTATACATTGTATTTCGAAAGTGTTTCGTTTCGATTTACATAATAACTAAGCTAAGCTTTACAATACATGGATATTTGTAAAGCTTAGTCTACAAAATATGTTGAATCAGCTTATTTATGTTGTTGAAAAATTTGCTACCAGTGTCAACATATCGTGTAGACACAACATTGTTCCAACATACGTATGTTTAATCACATATGATGGGCATTTGTTGACAATTCCAACAAACGTATGTTTACAAATTTAGCATATCGTCTACCATATTTTTACTTTTTAACAAATTTCCTTCGTTTGCTGACAAATATGTTATTTATTGAAAATTGTTTATAAACTTTTAGCATATGGCAAATTTGATAGCATATCGAGGGTTTATATTCAAATAGTGCTATCAAACATTTTCTCGAAAATGAGTTTTTTATAGCAACGTATTCCCTGATTAATTTGTCATCTGTCATTTTAATTTTTAAAAAAAATATGTCCAATGCTTTTTTTTCATAAAATTTGTATTGTGCACACAACTTATTTTGTTAGTAAAAGAGTGCTATCTACATATGAATATTTGTGTATATAATAAAATAATAAAAGTAGTTTTTTATAAAATATAAAATTAGACGACACTAGAAAACCTACATTTGAAAAGTTTTGGAGTACGTCCTGAGAAAGTAAGCAAGTTTTTTAAAAGACCAACGTAGACAGCTTCCTACAAAAAGAAATTCTGTGGAAAATTCTAGTAAGCAGATTAGCTTTATGTATAAACTTTTTTACAACCACGAATTTCTTCACCTATTCAACTAAGCAATTGGAAGCATTTACAAGAATTGAAGCCTGTTATTCCGAAAGAATATCAATATTTTCATTATAATTTAAAACATGCGGGTAAAGATTAATTGTTTGTTGCATTTTAGAATTGTTTAATATAAAATTAATTAACTATTATTTCAAATTCTTTTAACATGGTAACGTTTTTTCTTAATATTTTACTTATTCATTATATATTAAATAATATTTTCTTTAACAAATAACTAATTATTTTATTAAAAACTCGTGTTACTTACATAAAAACCTCAAAGTTTTCATTAAAGTTCATTTTTATTTTTGTTGAAATAGTGCTATCTACTTATTTCACTGCTCGATAAAATTTCAACTTGTAAAAACTGCTATCTAACATATAAGCGCGAATATCAGGAATTAATAAAACATTAACATATGTAGGATTTAGACGTCGCACAGTTGCTCATTACCGTTTTTCATCGACCAAAACTCTGTAAATTTTGAACCGATAGAGATATTTTAGAAATTTTTGATGGGCAGATAACTTCTTGAATTTTTCTCCAGTTTTAATTTAATTAAATTAAGGTTAAAGTTGAACTTTTAATTTTTGTATAGCATTTAGAATGAAAATGCAAATTTTTTGTTTTTTTGAATCAGCTATACTTATTAAAAAAGTTATCAGCAGATAAAAACAAGTAAAGAAGTATGTTCGGCCAAGCTCGACCATATAGTACCATTCACAATAATTTATTTTCGTGAATGATTTTCGGAAGAGGGCATTATATGGGAGCTATGACTAATTACACGGTGCTACGATGGAAAAAAAACTTGGAAAACGGCCTAGCGTGGGTTATAGGTCTCGCTGAGTACACTACAAATTGTCTCTAAAAATTTTAGAAACACCCTCAAATTCAGAAGTCATTCTGAAAAAAACCGTTTTCAGTGATGTTCGTCGATTTATCGACCTGTAGCTTATTATTGTTCGACTGTCAGTTATTGTTCGACTTTAAATTTGTTAACGGGTTTGGAAAGAAAACTGATTACGCTTTAAAATGCCGTGCATTTTTTGATGCATTTTTAAGTTATAATTATTGTTTTTGTTAAGAATATCTAAAAGAAAAACAAAATTTATCAACTTTTTTGATTTTAGTCGCTTTTCATTGCTTATTTTGATACGAAAGTTTATACAAATTTATATATATAGGAAATTTAGTTCTTAAAAAAACATGGTTTTAATTATTCAAATCGGATGAAAATTCTAAAAGTTATTCAACTTTTAATTAACACCATTTTTAGTATTTTCTCCCCCAGCGCATATAAATAAAAATAAACAAAAAACTGTAGAAAAAAAATATTCGTAAAATTTTGAATTTACAAGGTAAATTTTTTCGAACTTTTTTCAAAAAAATTTAATAACTTTTGTAAATATAAACACTGTGCAAAAAAGAATAGGTTTTCATAGAAAAAAATTAAATTAACTATTGTTGAATATGAAAAATTACGAAAAAATTACGAAAAAAATAAAAAATAAAGCGAAACTTTTTATAAAAACTTACGCAATTTTTCTTGATATACATATTGTGCAACATTTTATGAAAGCTTAATTCTTTGTCTATCCATAATTGTTTAAAAGTTTGAAATCGGTCTAAAAATGTGTGTGTTAGAGATACTAAAGTACTACGACCTACCCTAAAACAGTTTTTTCAAAATATCTCAAAATTTTGAGGGTATTCAAAATCTTTGAAATCGGTTTTAGCATGTCCTCACCTAGGCATACAACCTCCATTAGGTCGCTTTTCAAGTTCTGACAAAAAGTGTTATTTTGAAGCAGTGTTATTATCCAATTTTATTTATTAAAATCAACAATAAGACATTAATATTAATTGTGTAAAATCTGGAGAACTATTACTGTGAAAGTCTTCGAACTTTATACAGGAGTAAAAGTTATTTTCGAATATCTGGAGAACTATAATTGTGGAAGTCTTAAAATTTTGCCCTAATATATCACCCTTACTATTCCACATTTTTTGGGTGAAAATGTTATTGTGTTAGTGGGCGTGGGACCTCTCATACAAAGTAAATAGTTAATTTCGAATATCTGGAGTACCATAATTGTAAAGTATTTAAACTTTGTATGAATCAAATTCTTGTCACTATACGGAGATTGGCTGAAAATGGGCGAGATTGAATTTTTTTAAAGTAAATAGTTATTTTCAAATATCTGGAGTACTATAATTGTGAAATTCTTCAAACTTTATATGAATCAATTTCATATCACGACATGAAGTTTAACCAAATTGGAAAGGAAAATAAATATTTTCAGAACTATAATTGCGAGATTCCTCAAACTTTGTCCGATAGCTCACTTATCATTTTACATAGTTTGGCTGTAAAATGGTCGGGATTGGATTAGTGGGCGTGGCACCTCCCATACAAATTAAATAGTTAATTTCGAATATCTGGAGTACTATAATTGTAATGTATTTAAACTTTGTATTAATCAAATTCTTATCTCCTACAGTGATAAGAATTTGGTCTAGATCGGAACAGTGGTTGTGAAACTTTCCATTCAAAGTACATAGTAAATTTTGAATATCTAGATAATTAAAATTGCGAGATTCTTCAAACTTTGTCTGAAAATTTATTTTTTATAATTTTACCTAATTTGTTCCACCTCATTTAAAAAAGTAGTTTACAAAATCTTTCAAATTTTTTTATTTTACTACGTAGGGGTAACGAAGCGCAACGGGTTATTTAATAAAGTTTACCTATTTCCGTCCTTAATTTAAAATTTATATTTTTACTCGCTTTTATCAGCTTTTTTATTATTATTTGAAGTCCATTTCAGTCCATTTCAATAGACCGACAACTCACCTTTAGCTAAAGGTACAAGCATCCTAGGGCGATTATCGTGCCATTTATTTTTCATGAAAGTTAAATAATGTTTACTAATGAAATAAATAATGTTTACTATTGAAACTCATAGAAGTTAATGCACTAAGTACCTATTAGAGGGCTGCACAAGCACATTCATTTTGTCGTCTACACTGAATTAGAGATGGGCAAATGGAAAAAATTTATCGATATATATCGTATCGATACTTTTGAACAGTATCGATATATATTTATTAAAAACATCGATATTTCGATATATTGAAACGTATTTACCTAAAAATTTTGTTCAAATATTCCAAATTTAAAAATTAAATACACATACCAACATGTGTGGAAACATGTTACATGAATTTTTAATTCAAAATAAATTATTTATTTCAGTTCAATAAAAACAATAAAGATAAAAAAATCAATAAAAACAAAGTAGGAATATAAAAATTGTCAGTTCGCCATATTAAAGCTATAAAAAAATAAATGACTAAGTTTTAAATGACATTAAATAAGTTACAAGAGCATAATTTTACCCTTATATCTTAGTCAAGCCAGTACTCATCGGATATGGACATTAGGAGTACTCTTTGCTTTATGTGTTCCCCTGTCAATCTGCTTCTTTTATCAGGGACTACTAAATTTAGAGCAGAAGCAACTCTTGAGGATGATACTGAAGATGCCTGACAGATCAAAAATGTTAAAGCTACTTTGGAAAGAACCGGCTTGAAATGTTTGCGATTTATCCAAACATTAACAGGATCTGATTTCCTTTCTAAAAGTGGTTGGTCCAAATACTGCTTAAGCTCATTGGGAACAGAACCAGAACTTGGAACCTGTGGCATACTTGTATTGGAGGTTAATAGTTGTTCGTGTCTACACCAGATAGAAGAGTCACTACTTCTAGTGTTCTATTAGTAGACCTTGAAGCGGTAGAAATTTTTTCCCTGCTGCTATGTTCCGAGCGAATAATTTGAGGCAGCTGTTATAGAAGTAAAGTGAATACGCTTGAACCTAGGATCCAATATGGTGGCTATAGACAGAAAAATGTTATTTTCTGAAGGCGCCAGTTTTTCTTCAACTTTTTTCAGCAAAGCGTCTTTTACAATAATCCATAAAGTGGTATAAGGAGATGATTGGTGCGTCATTTGACGGACTAAATTTAAAACAGGAATTGCTAAGCTTGACGTCACATAGTCTGAACCACTTATATCTTCAGTTGCTTCTTTAAAAGGACCAAGGAGAGCAATTAGGTCGCGTATAACATTAAGCTGTGAATTTGTTATCATATCTGGCGTATTCTTGTTTGTCTGGCTTCTTGTAGCTTAAACTTTAGCTACAATTGAATACAATTTAACAAATCGCTCCAACATATTGTAGAGAAAATATTTAGATGTTGTCTTTTGAAAATTTAAATCAAGAATGAACATTTTATTGAACATTTTTATAAAACATAAAACAAATAACAAAGGTAAAAAGATTAAAATTTAATTTGTAGAAATAAAAATTGTGTTTGTAGTTTGTACATTACATTATTCCCCCTCTAGACAAAAGTCACTTTTTTGGAATGTTTTGAAGGTTTGGAGTGGTTTTTCGAATTTTGAATGACTGGTTCGTGAATAATTTCATTGGTTTCGAATGCTGGTTTAATTCTGTCAATAGACACGTTATCTTCTTTTCCTTTTATATTAAGTGTAAAATATTTTTCATGTCTCTTGATTACTTCGTATGGACCTACATATTTAGGTTGAAGTGGTTTTTTAATCGCATCATCTCTTATCCAAACGAATTTGCATTCACTCATATTTTTGAATTTAAAAATTGTATTAGAAAGGTTAATTGAAGGTTGTGGTTTTAGGGTTTTAATTACTTCTTTCAATGACAAAATAAATGTTGAAAGTGACTGCAAATTTGACAATTTCGATTCTAGAAATTCACCAGGAAGAGAAACATTTTCACCATATACAAATTCTGCTGCTGAGGCTTGTAGATCTTCCTTAAATGATGCATGTAACCCTAATAACACTATGGGTAATGTCTTAGTCCACTGTATGTTATCATGACATGATATTGACGTTTTGAGAGTTCTATGGAACCGCTCTACCATTCCATTGGATTGTGGGTGGTATGCTGTGGTGTGTTGAATTTTTGTGCCAATAGATTTTAATACACCATTAAAAGTTTTCGAAGTAAATTGTCTACCTCGATCACAAATGATTGTATCAGGACATCCAAATCTTGATACCCAATTATTTACAAATGCAGACGTTACTGATTCTGCTGTACAATCGTGTAAGGGAATAGCTTCCGGCCATCTTGAGAAACGATCAATGATTGTCAGTATGTAAGTAAATCCTTCAGATTGTGGCAATGGACCAACTAAATCCATATGTATGACCATAAATCTCTGTGAGGTTATTGAAAAGTTACCTGGTTTACTTTTATTGTGCTTCGTAATTTTTGTTTTTTGACAAGACTTGCAGGAATTATTCCACATTTTGCAATCTTTGTTCATTAGTGGCCAAACAAAACGTTGAGAAATCAATTTGCGAGTAGCCTTAATGCCCGGATGCGAAAGATTGTGAATCATATCGAAAACAAGTTTTCTGAACTGTTGAGGTAAATATGGTCGAATTCTATGCCTTGAAACATCACAATATATCTCTACATTACTACCTGGTAGTTGATCTTTTAACTCTTGATCATTACGTTGCGATTCAGAAAGTTTTGTATAGTTTATTGATGATATATCTTCTATACGAGATAAAGCATCAGCAACATTGTTGGATGAGCCGGATATATGGACAATATTTGTTGTGAATTGTCCTATAAAATCCAAATGTCTACGCTGTCTGGGTGTCGCTTTTAAAGGATTTTGAACGAAAGCAAATGTTAGTGGTTTATGATCGGTGAATAAAGTGAATTCTTTTGCTTCTAATAAATACCGGAAATGCTTAATGGCTTTGTATGCCGCAAGCAATTCACGATCATAAGTACTATACTTACATTCAGCAGGACTCAACTTCTTGGAAAAGAATGCAAGGGGTTGGGAATTACCATTTACTTCTTGTTCCAGGACAGCTCCAACCGCAAAGTCTGAAGCATCGACCTTCAAAGAAAGTGGGACATCTTTAACTGGGTGGGCTAACATTGTTGCATTAGCTATCTGCGTTTTACAATCCTCAAATGCTTCTTCAGATTCTGTATTCTAGTTCACCAAACGTTTATCGTTTTTAACGGAACCTTTGAGATACTCGTTAAGCAATGCATGATGTTTCGCTGCATGAGGAATAAACCTCCTGTAAAAATTAATCATACACAAAAAACGTCGAAGGTCTTGAATTGTTTTTGGTTTTGGATAATTAAGTATTGCGTTGCATTTGGATTTCATAGGTTCACTTCCTTGAGGAGTAATATGGAATCCAAGAAAATCCACTTTATTTGAGCCAAACTCACACTTTGCTGGATTTATTACAATACCGTAATCTTTAAAACGTTTAAAAAGAGTTCGAAGATGTTCTACATGTTGTTCTTCAGTATACGATGCAATCAATACGTCATCAATATACACGAAGATGAAATCTAAATCTCGGCATATTTCATCCATTAGTCTTTGGAGACTTTGTGCTGCGTTTCGCAAGCCAAATGGCATTTTCAGGAATTCATACAAACCGAATGGTGTAATAATAGCAGTTTTGGGAATGTCGTCTGGATTCATTGGTATTTGATGGTATGCGCGTACGAGGTCAATTTTAGAGAAGATGGTTCGACCATGTAAAATATGAACGTAGTCAGTAATTAGTGGGATGGGATATCGATCAGGAATAGTTATTTTATTCAACTGACGGTAGTCCCCGCAAGGTCGCCAATCTCCATTCTTTTTGGGAACCATATCTAGGGCATTTGACCACATACTTTTTGATGGACGTATGATACGATTTTCAAGCATGAACTTAAATTCGTTTTTCGCAATGCTTAGTCTTTTTGAATCTAGTGGTCTTACCTTTGATTTAACTGGTTGTCCTAACGTTTCAATGTGATGATATACGTTATTTGATTTTGAGTAAACAGATGTTGATACGTTATGAATTTCTGGAAATTCTTCAAGAAGTTTTTGGTAAACTGAATGATCTTTCAAAATTGTTGAAATTCCAAATACAGGTGTTTCTTTTACTGAACCACGTGACGAAATTAATGTCTTACCATCAACAAGGACACGATTTTTAAATCTGTCAACAGATGGAAATGTGTTAAAAAATCAGATCCAATTATGGGTTTTGTTACATCTGCTATAATAAACAGCCAAGTAAACGATTTTCGCAGACCAAGATCTAATTGGAGGAGTTTGGTTCCAAAGGTTTTAATGCGTGTACCATTAGCTGCAAAAAGTTGTACATTTGAAAATTTATCATTTGATTTGTATTTTGATTGAGGAATAACCGAAACATCAGCTCCTGTGTCTATTAAATAAACACATTTAGTAGAATTGTCACGAATAAAAAGGCGGCTTGAGGTAATCGTTGTTTCGGTGGCCGCAACATCCGAAACATTATTTAGTTTTTTGGATATTTGCAAGGGGATTTACACTTTTTGGCTTTTGAACCAAACTTATAATGAAACCAACAGTATTCGTTGTTACCGTTTCTTGATTTTGATCTCTTGCGTGAGAAACTTCTTTGACGACTCCTACCTCGACCAAATTCTTGAAATTGCTTTTGAAGTGATTCGATTTGTTGGGATAATTCTTGGAATGTATCATTTTGTGGTGTTGTTATTGATGAAACGTTTACGGGACGGGCGATATCAATAATTTTATCAGCTTGTTGGGCAAGTTTAGTTATATATTGTTGTTCACTAATAGCCAGAATAGATCTTACATTCTCCGGAAGTTGTTCCAAAAATAATGATCTGATAACATTATCTCCGACTTGACCACGTCCTAAGTTTTGCATAGTTCTTAGAAAATGAGATGGTTGTTGATCGCCAAGAATTTGTCCACTGAGTAATCTCTTAAGCTTCTTTTCATCGGATTCACTGAATAGGTTTATAATTCTCCTCTTAAGGGTTTCGTATCTATTACCAACCGGGGCAGTTTCAAGAATGTCACTCACCAAGTCTAACGTACTAGCATCAATATTTGCAACTAAGTGACGAAATTTGGTTTCGTCTGATGAGATTCTTGCAATTGAGAAAATTGATTCTATTTGTAGAAACCATACACGAGGGTTTTTGGGCCAAAATGGAGGAAATTTCTGGAGTTGGCTTGATGTTGCAGAAATTTCTTGAGGTGGGCATGTGTTATTTAATGTATCACCTATTGCTTGATCCAAAAGAGTATCGTCGTTGTTTTCTGCTGATGTGCTAGCTCTTGGTGGTGTGTGGGTAAGAGACATCTTAGAATACTCACGTCGAAGTCACCAATTGTAGAGAAAATATTTAGATGTTGTCTTTTTAAAATTTAAATCAAGAATGAAAATTTTATTGAACATTTTTATAAAACATAAAACAAATAACAAAGGTAAAAAAATTAAAATTTAATTTGTAGAAATAAAAATTGTGTTTGTAGTTTGTACATTACAATATCAAAGCATGAGTTCCATCTAGTGCTGACAGCTTGTATTAACGTCAATACTTCGAATTCTTTTTTTCCAGATGCTTCTTATTCCGATCGCAATTGGTCCATAGCATTATGGACCACAATGCTTTTTACGCGATCACAAAGTACAGACAATTTTCAATAGGATGGTGACCCAATACACACGTCAAAAATCGTAAAGAATGGTGTTCCTAGAAAAATGTCTTATTAATGCAGTTATTAGCTCAATGTCTTGAGTTCAATCCTATTGAGAATTTTTAGTGAATCGTGAATTGGCGGTTGAAACAATACCAATTAACTCCTACCAATTTGTACGAGCTTTAACAGCGGATTGAGCACGAGAGAGAGAGTATTCCAAAAAAAGTGTAAAATTTTATTTACGTAATAAAGGATTTTGAAAATTTGTTTAAAAAATGCAATTCTTCCCTAAAGTTATTGTGGGGTGCAAAATTGAGTACATGCGAGTTATTTTAGTTTTGTCTGTTTTTTTATTTAGAACTGTATGTTTTTTTTTTTAATTGTAATTCATTTTGTTACATACCCAGCAAAAACTTCGCTTACAAATGCTACAATGTCTTTTTACGCTGCGTTTACACATGCAAGTAGATTGATGAAAGTTGATAATACGTATTATTATCGAAAATGTCGAAAATACATCGAAATGTCTACAAGTTGCTTGAGCGTTTACACATGCAAGTAAAAGTTCATTTTGTAAATGTTAGCGAAGGAGAATGATGTCTTCAAAATGCCACAAATATAAGAATATTACAGCTAATTCGATAAATAAACCTTTTATATATCAGCATTTGTTATTTTTAAGTCCATTTGCGGCTTGAAACCAAATTTTATTATTTTTATTCATAACAATAAAGTGTTACCATGATATTCAAATATAAAAATTTCTGGGGAAAATGTTAGGTTAACAATTTTTATAGATATTAGTAACAATTTTATTTATTAAAACTAATGAAATTGCTATTTTTACGAAAACGATAAGCATTAGTGGTCATTTGTACTATTTTCTTTTACAAAAATACATAAAATAAGTTAAAAATATAATTATTATTTCACCACCTTCTGATAAATTTTTTAAAAGCTATTTATTGGCAACTCTATTTGTCATCACTTGTATGAAAGTGTCGAAAATCACTGTCCACCTAAATTCAGTAGGCAGTGAGCTGCAAGTGGCTGCATGTGTGATTGTGTTAGTGCAAAAGTATGTATGTATTGTGTTTTTCGAACTGTTACTTGCATGTGTAAACGCTAGGTTAATAATGTCTTTTTTAATAACTTACTTTTTAAGTAGTAAAGTCTAAAAAAACAAAATAAACAAACAAAACAAAAAAACTGTTACTTTTTTTCAATTTGCCCATTTTTTTTATTGCATGTTTATTTTTAGAAAAACAGAAAAGAATATTGCATTACTGTGTGAAAACCATTATTTGATGCACAATGAAATAACTAAGCAGTGGTGTAGTGAGCACAACGGAAGACTACCAAACAGAAGGTTGCAGGTTCGAATCGGGTCTGCGACTTATTTTTTTTTATTTTTATTTTTTTGTGTAAATAAAAATTCTATAAATAACTCTACTAACAAAACAACTTATTTCTGGCCAAAATATAAAGGATTACTTTTGGGACATCGCGAACAAAAATAATGACTTCTTACAGTAGAAAAATAAGTAGTTGAATCGTCAAATTCCC